>NW_025764453.1:600000-1021982 GCF_021365365.1 Ilyonectria robusta | reverse complement strand
CGCGCTGGTGGCCAGCCCAAGTAGAAGAGCCAGCGACTGCTCTGGAACCTGCATCGTGGATCTGCCTTTGGTGAAAGGGCGGCCAAAAGCCCAAGTCGGCACCCATGCCTGAATCTCGTCACAACCAACTTCGAAAGGCGTCATCTCGAACCACTGGTACCAGGCATCGGGTGGCTCTACCTGAACACCCGCTGCCTGCTGGGGCTCTTCAAAGGGACGGTCTTTTCGCGCCCATGTTTCGCCTGGTCGCTCATGACGGATTGCTGTCATGATTGGCATCGGCTCTTGGCCCTCGTCAATGTGCTCACGCAAGCTAGACAACTTGTCCCAGGTGCGATGACCTTGGCCAAGAATTCTCTTGTACGGGCTGGGGATCGGGTGCTGCACCAGGTCACCCTGGAAGAATATCCAACCGGTGGTAAACACTGAATAGTAATCCATCATGGCAATGTCCAGGCCAGTCTCGCGCTTCTGAATTAGCGGACCTAGTGTGACTTTTGGTCCGCTGGGAGCACTCAGCATGACACGAATGGCCTCACCGGACAGCGGGTGATATGGTGAAAGCCTTGTCTTGCAATGATCGATGACTGCTTCCATGCTGCATTGTCCGAGCTTATAGTAAGCCGTGAGTGCCCAACACGAGCCAGAAACTCCGGCGACATATGATATGCAGTCCCAGAGGCCGCACGTCTTCATCTCTGCGCCATAGCCCAGGCAGCCGATCATGGCGCGGAAACCACCGCCGCTACCTCCGAACGCGATGGTAGGCACATCATCCGGGTGGACTTCGTCCGGGTTGAGATTGAGATATTTGACGAAGGCCGCCTTTGCCACGGCTTTCCGCTTCGTGATGAATGCCAGCTCCTCGGGGCTTAGATCTAATCCGCGACGCACCTTGGCGACCTCTTCGATCTCGGGATGAACCAGCGGATTCTTAGTCTCCAGTGTGACCAGCGCCTTGAGTGCAGACATGCCGTACATTATCTTGATGTCCTGGATAGCCTCCGGGAATGCAGCCTTGATGACGTTTTGCCAAAAGCTCTTTAGAGTCCTCATGAAGAAACCTCTCCTCTCGGGCTTGTCATGTTCGAGACCTGAAGGGTCCTTAACAAAGCTGCGTCCATGTTCATCTAAGGCTCCTCCCCTGAGGCCCCGAGGACCAGCAAGCCACTTTTGATCATGCTGTTGTTGCTCAAGTGTGTCTTGTCCCCCTCCCTGCAAATGAAGGGCCTCGACGTTCTCGGTGTCGTTCTCACTACTGGCTCGTTAACAAATGGCACATGTTGAGGGCGGGCGTGACTTACAGTGTTGTATGCATATTGAGAGTTTCTATTGACCTTTTCGCGGTGCAGTCTCATAAAAAAGGCCTCCGCCGCGTCGTGTCCTGAAGCCCATGGATTCGAAAAAAAGGAGGTGCACGATGAGCGAGCAATGGTTGGTATTGGGTGAGTAACATGTGCTCTGACGGCGACATCGAATTGGTGGAATCCGTCGACTGATAACTGTCGTTTTCTTATTCAGCATCGGCTTAGTTGCCGACGAAATGCATGCTGACACATACTACTAGCGATCTTGAAGGTAATTAGTGTGCCACCTCTCAAGAGCTCAGGGTTGTAACAGGAATCGCTTCAATAAGGTCTCACCTTAAAACCGAGACTTGAGCAAATATAAAGTATTTAAATGTTAATCACCAGGCTTGGAATCGTCGGAAACCGCATACTTGCCGCAAAAATTAACGTTGTTGAAAGCCACACCCCCGGATTAGGATACTAAGAGCTGGAGAATAGAATAATACATATATGGTCGACCATACTGCTACAATAACGAGTATGTTGATATCGGATAAGATAGGGTACATCCACTGCGCTAATGGCAGGGTAGACTAGAGAGTAAGTTGTTCTCTTGTCAAGCAGTGAGTGTCTAAGGAAGATTGTGGAGGTTAGAGGACTTGGCCGTATGTAGTGACAAGGTTTAGCCCTCACTCCCAATGACTTTATTTTGAGGTCCAATAAAGTGTAAAGACTATTCAATGTCCCTGTTGCTTCTTTTTATCTGTAGGGTTTGGTGCAAGGTACGAGGCGACGGGCCTCTTAGATATAAATAGAGTGATGGTGGTCACGATTTATGCTGCACTGGCCTTGCTGTTACTACGTAGCTCGAAGCAAATACGCCAGTAAAGGCGCCCAAAGTAACATCCAGGGATTCAAAGCATTCATTTCCGAGTCGCCCTCACTAATAAAACAAGATACTAAGAATCTACGAGTCACATGTTGAGTAAAATCGAGATATTGCAATACGACTAGCAACAGGTATTAGCCTCTCCTGAAATTCGCCCACTATTCTCTTGCGCCTTCTGTACTGGTTATTGTCTACCCCAGCGTCTGTAATTATGCAAGTTTACTACTATACCGTGGATACTAAAAATACGAAGTCGTACAGTTGCCACCTCGTATGCACAAGCCATGCTGGACGGGTTATCCTTGTCCGGCAGTAACATCCCAAGCTCCCGGAATGACATTGCCCCACCAGCACAGCTCGTATTCTACGTAGTAAGAGAAATGATCGTCGTTATGATGAAGTAATATATATAAAGGGCCGAGCCATCTTATCCAGACCCATCATGGACCTTTTGGAATTTATCTACCTGCAGTCTAGTCGTCCAGGAGTAAAGCCATCGACAAGTCACCATCAGGATGCCTCCAGTTACTCATTTGTTTTTCGCCGCTGTGTCCGCGTCGTGCTTCACTATAGCGGCGGCCGCTTCACTTGACTTGCCTATTATTGTGGACAACGGCTACGTGAGTAAAACACTGACGGAATGGAAGTGATTATGCTCAAATTGATTTGCCTGGTAGAAAACCGTCGAGTTCGCCATCGGCACGCCTTCCAAGACCTACCGCCTTCTTTTTGACACTGGAAGCGCGTCATCATGGGCAGTCGATGGCACTTGTACGGATACATGCCCCAATGGGAGCGGGTGCGTTCAGGTAATTGAACTTCACATTGCAACATGCCGCTGACAGCTCACTAGATACGATCGTGTTGGTTACAACATCAACGGTTCAACTACAGGTCACTACACTGGCGGCTATGCGGACATCCCCTATTTAGGAGGCAGAACTGCCGGCCCCGCAGTGTCTGAAGTGTGGAAGACCGACGGCCGGGTTTGGAACCAGACTTTTATTGCAGCCAACGAGAGCAACTGGGCGGCGCTGGCCGCCGACGGCTTCATGGGTCTCGCTTTTAGCTCCATCATCGATGGCGGCGCCAACACAGTGGTCGAGACGCTCATGGCAGAAGGCCATCTTGATGCGGCGAAGTTCGGTATTTACTACGGTACTGAGTTCAACGACACTAAAGGCCAGCCGGGCGATGGAGTATTGACCATTGGCGCATCTAAGGAGAGTGAGTACGTCGAGGGTGAGCTAGTCACGATCCCCATCACTCGTGTTGATGGAGGATATGATGTCTGGCGCAGCACGATACTAGCCGTTAATGGAACGAAGAGAGTCAACGGCATTGAGATTCAGACCAAGACGGACTTCGACATTGGCAACGTCGTTTTCGATACGGGCGCTGGGTCTATTACCCTACCCGACGAAGAAAACCTCAAGGTCTACGAGTCGATAGGCATGAACTACACAGCGATTCTGAACGGCGAGCATATACCCCTTTGCAGCGAGTTCAATTCGTCGTGGTCACTCTCGTTTAGCTTCGGTGACTACCGCGATCCCCAAGTGGTCACTCTAAGGGGAGACCAACTACGCCGTCCGGGATTTGCATACAGAGATGATGCATGCTGGCCGCCTTTCGACGGTGGCGCCTCACCCGGATTCACCCTGATTGGCACCCCTTTCCTGCGAAACTTTTATACGGTGTGGGATTACGGGGTGAGCCCAACAGAGACAGACATCTCGAAGTTTGACCCGCAGTTGTCTTTTGGAGAACTCAAGTTAAAAACAAACTGAAAGATATGTCGGAGTGTAGATAGTACATTAGCGAGCCTAAGCAGAGACTAGATGCCAGTTCTTTTACTAGAATATTGCTAGTAGATGTGTAGTAAAATAACTCAGACTGATATTAGATAGGTAGCATCTCATCTCGCCGCCTTCTCATCACTCCCTTAAAGAGATATTCTCCGAGTGTCGTCTGTAAAGCGTGACTGATTCTGGACAGGATAGTTAGGCCGTAAGTAGTCCTTGAATTAAACGATTCCTGCTTGGTAATAGGTGGGGACGAACGCTAAGAAGGGAAAGGTCCCTGGCCCGCTATCTGATTTCATGCAAGTTTGCTATTCTCACCACGGCGTTTCGAGGGGCCTTTTAGTTTCCGTTTGCCTAGGACATGCTCTCTATCCATTTATTTGCGCCCCACAACAGAGCAAACAACAGGGGCCTTGGAGTTCGGTATAACCCGAGGTCTCATTGCAATGAATGGTCAAAGTAAGAACTTGGTTATTGAAAGGATATATACCTATTTTCTTCTTAAACCAGAGCTGCTTCGCCTAATTTGTAGTTAAAAAAGCCACGACCACTCTTGATACCTAAATACCCCTTTGAGAGGTATTGCTCCAAGTACAGTCTTGGTTCATGCGGGATATCCCCACGAGCCGTGGCATAATGATTCTCAATGTCTAATACAACATCAAGACCTACAACGTCCATCAGCTCGAATGGGCCTTTGGGTGTCTTGAGCACTCCTTTGAAAATAGCGTCAATCTCTTCAGGAGATGCGGCTCCCTCGGCTGCAGCAAGCAGAGCCTCTCTTTTGATTGCTGCCCAGATCCTATACGAGCAAGGCCTGTTAGTCTAGTTTCTTAGGGCAGAGGCTTAGCAAGCTGTCACGAACCTATTATATATGTACCCCATGGATTGCGTCTTGACGTGAAAGGGAGAAAACCCGTGTGCTTCACACCGCCTCATCATTAATGCAACATAGGACGGCTCTGTCATCTCATGGCCCATGATTTCAATCTCTAGCGTACTTCTCATCAGGGGAAGGTCTCAACCATCAGACAGGGCGGGCATACCACAAGTTTCAGGAGGCCAGTCTAGATATTTCGCAGTTAGTCTCTAGAATACATCTCGGCTGGGCAGCGGTGGATTGATGACGTGGAGACTTACAAGAATGGGCACTGAGGATGCGTCGGTTGTTTTTCAAAGCTAACCCGTCCAATATTTCCGAGCAGGAGTAGCTGCTTGAGTTGGAGGCTATAATGGTATCATCTGCTGCAAGCGCATCGAGTTCGGAGATGATACGTCTCTTCAAGGGCAGCTGCTCGGGTACGCACTTTACGGCGCAACGTCAGTGATGATGCTAGAATTCATCCCGGCACTCTCATACCTCTATAACGAGCCATGCATTCTGAAGTGCTGCACCTAGAGTTTCGGGCGAGTGTGTCATAATTTGGCCCCACCTAACATCACCTTTTTGTGATGCCGCGGAGCGAAAGTCGTCGATAGCTTTGATGCTGGCTTGCAGCTGACTGGGTTGGGCATCAACCAAGTGAACATCGCTCCCCTGACTGGACCACTAGTTAGAGAAACGTTAGCATTGTCTATTGAGATCCCGTGTTCAACAAGAGGTTACGGGAGCACTATGAAAACCATACCATGAATGCCAAACGCCTGCCCTGGGTACCTGCTCCGATGAGGGCGACGGAAGTCTTTGTAGCGACTGAGAGGTTCATGTTGCGAACCGAGTGATAGTCGAAGATAGTGAGGTTTTTAAAGAATATCTTTGCGTTATTGACACAAGAATAAAATTATGCTCGAAGTAGAAAATGACATAGAACCATACATTGCGCATACTTGATCATAATATAGGGAGGTGAAACTCGGATCCGATTCTTTGTGTTCCACCAGACTCCACTTGAGTCGCTCGCGGTGCCACCAGGTAGCACTTAGTGAGTGTGGCAATTTCTCCACCAGGATTTGGACGCTATCGGATCCGATGGTCTTGTTTAAGCCTTGATCAGCAATCTCGCACTTGGCGTCGTCGGTGGCTGCAGCCGTCTTCCATTTCTTGATAAATTCTAGGGTAGAGCCGTGTATGACCAATACCTTCGTTTTCATCATGGAGGCTGAGACCTATGAGTAACAGAATCTCGTTCTTCATTTTGTGTTAATATTAAGAATGCTAGCCCTATCACGTTGACGGCCTGATATTTGTTTCGTCGGCTCTTTCTCTTTGAACTTCTTGCGGCACATCCTCATTCAGCTGCGCCATAATACCATACAACATTATGGTTCTGGCCCTCTCTAATTATCTCGTCTGGTATGGAGGTGGAAAATTTGGCTCTTGCCGCTTGAACAGACTTGGAGCTCTGCGGGAGGAGCCCAAGGGTGCGCTCTAAGGTCAAAAATAAGCTGTTATAAGATTCCTTAGCGATTTTCCCACTGGCCAGGTCCCTATCAATAGCCTTGCGCATCAGCTGCACCCCGGCAACAACATGGTGTGGATAAGGGTCAATGGATATGAGCGGGACGGTTAGGGCTACGTCGTTTGTTATCCCGACTCTAGAAGAAGAATTTCCGGAGTTGCAATGGGAAACCCGCCTCAAGACCATGGTGTTATGTAGGCCAAATGCCAAAGCATTCATGACTGTGTTCTCTGCCTCGGTACTGGCGTCCTTGAGGTCTACCAGCAAGTCGGGGCGATCTGTGACCTCGATGATATCGAGGAGCATTAGGATGCTGAGATGGTAGTGAAACATGAGGGAAACTGGCAGAAAATTAGCTTATGAGCCGATAAATAAACCGGAGAACACCACTTACACCAGCGGAGTTTGGTTCGTTGGCCGAGGAACTGGATCCGTTTGTGGCACTCCTCGAGATGTGGACGGAAAGTGATGTTGAATTGCTTGATGGAATCGATAACAGCTGTGAGTGCCTTCTGAACCTCGGCCTCATCATGGCCATCCCGGATAGCCTCTTTAAAGATGGCAGCCAGTTTCCAGCCCAGCAACTTCCACGAAGCAGCGGCAGCGATAATCTGGTTTGCCCTTTCGTCTGACATTTCGGAGCTCCCCTGGCGCCAATGCTTGGCAGCCTCGTCAAACATTTTAGAGCAGGTTCTGACCAGGCGCCAGTGCATTTCATACTCGAAGCCGAAAAGACCCGACGAGAGCAGCGGTCTGCAGTTGAGTGTCAAGGACGCTGATGTGTCGAATGTGAGAGCTGCCCAGTAGGCTATGCTTTCCGCATTGATGAAACCGGAAGGGTCGGCTGACTCCGGGGTGCTGTATATGGCCTGCGGTGGCTTTTGGGATGGAGATACTTTGGAGCCGCTGAATTGCAAATTCCGTTGCCTGGCCCGAAGTGTCTGGATTTGTTGTAGGGCCGCATGGACACAGGCTTGCCCCGAGATTCCATCGGCCTCTTCATCCTCGGAGATGCCGACGGGAATTGGAGTTAGGGCAAAGAGAAAGAGGGACAGCATCGATCGGTATGACGGCCGATTTATGATTCTGAGCATGTCCCTCCGAGCATCTCGCCAGAGGACCTGGACTGCACGGCAGTTGTCGAGGTCAAGAGAGAGGTCGTGGAAGGGAACCGGAGAGGAGGCGATGGGCAACCATCTCGCTGAAAAGGCAGTAATGGTATTGCGGAGAGACTGTTCGATAAGGCCATCTCTTTCACTTTCTTGTAGGCTGGTAGCATCTCGAGCTTGAGCTCGGTCTTGGCCACCAGTTGCGGCATCTGCCATACACCGGTCGAGGTGGCAGCACAGGTCGGATATACTCACATACTTTTCGACAAGACCATCTGGCTCGAATCTAGAGATGTCCATGATGAGCATTCAGCGCGCTGATTTGAGGCATATACAACGTTTAGGCGGTGCACATACAAGAAAGGGCAACTGTATCTCCCCATCCAGGAGCCGAAAACGGCCTCGAACCCTTCTCTATAGAGATCTTGAAGCCATTTTGAATCGAGGTCGCTTATGATATCCGATGTGAAATCTGCAAAGCTGGGATGAGGAAGCGGTGGAGCCTCGAATGGGAAAGACGTAGGCCGCGTAGATGGTACAGACTCGGCCAAGTTATGCCAGAGATCGGCGGGCGGGGGGCTATTGCTGGCGCTGTGTAGGTCTATGGCTGCTCTACGTCTCGTTGGCGTGTCTTCTGGAGCGATAATCAATGGAGCTGCTATTGAATCATTGGATGAATGAGATGCTCTCAATCGGCGGCGGCGGCCCCTTCGCTTTGGGGGAGATTCTGTATTCAAGGCGGCTGTTTTGGCACCCTGGATCCACTGTATCAAGCACCGGGAAGCAGCATCGGAGTCAGCCCAACGTGGTATCTATGGGCGATTGAGGGGTGGAATTATTAAACATACATTAAACGTACATGATCGGCTCCGGTTGAGGCAGCGAGTGCAGGGAGCAGATGGATCACCGACTGTGTTGCGGCGGCTGTGGGCATCGCAGGCAACGCGCGATCTGCGGCACTCGTCACAGCTGGAGAACTGGGTGCGGCGGGCTACGAGGGGCTCCGGCATGATGGTGGAAGAGGACCAATCGGCCAGACTGGCCAGATGCAATTGGAGTCAATGGATCGGATCCGGGCGACGTGGTGGTGGTGGTGGATATGTGGATGTTGTGGTTTTGCAGGAAATATGTTGGGATCCAGCTCGGAACCGTTTTTCCCTCTTCCCTTTCCCCTTTTGCATCTGCCAGTAGCTGAACAGACAGACAAACCCCGGAACTTGGAAGCTAAGGTGCGGGGTAATTAGGGATCCGGCGCCGATCATTATTGACCTGGGGTAGTACTGTAGATCCCCGGTGCGACTAGCTGGCGAGCATCATTCTGGCCTATTAATTACCATGTTGGTCTCCAGGTAGCGGGCGCTGGGGAGTCCCGTGTGGCAATCTCAGCCGGTTTGTTTCCGCCTTCATTTTCGAGTGTCGGAAACATGCCGCAGCTAAAATGGCAACACTACGAGGTTGCTCAATGTAACCAAGGTCCAGCAACCAATATCGGATCCGACACCACACACACACACACCCCCCTCTCTCTCTCTCTCTCTCCTGTCAGTGTCCAGTCTCGAGTTCCATTCAACAGCCCCGGCCAATCGCGCCTTTGCCCATCAGCAGGGTTCATCGGATCCGACAACTTCAGCCACACATTAACTCATGACGCAGTGTACAATCATCCTACACCACCTTCTTTACACACTAAACCAAACGCTTTTTTCTCAGCCACGCCGTCATTCTTTATTCCCATCAGCGCGCCATCTAGCTTCTCCACCGCTTCCACGCATCATTTGGGTCTCTAGATAGTTCCTGGAACGTCATTTTCGGATCCGTCAGCCGCCCCTGTCGAAATCTTGCCCCCCCCCCATGACAGACAGTTCCTTGTTCAAGATAAGCGCCCAAACAAAGTGCGGGGGAAAAGCCGCCATGTTACCGTTTCCCCAGATTTTCTCGCCCTCGAACTATGCTCCCACTCCAGCCTTTCCATGCTGATTTGCCCAGCTGCATCCTGGTGGACCCTCCGTTCCATCAAGCCTCTTGTATAGTACCATGGCGGCCGACGAAGCTTAGACCGAGGTGGACCTTTGGCCTTCACCCCGCCAAAAGACATGATGGGAAAGGCATATTTAAACCCCTGATCCTCCATGCATTTTGTTTACCAGAGACGAAGTGAACAAGCAAGCCTGAGGGTCCATTCTGATCTTTGCCTCCGTCTCGGCTTTTTTTTTTCTTCTCATCTCGCAGTCTCTTACAGGATTTGTCTTTCCCACCCTCTCCCTGAGAAATACAGCCCCATACATACTCGCCCCTCATTACGGCGTTTCAACATGTCGTCCTACGCACCTCCGGTCGAGAAGGCCGACGTGGTCGAGGCCGAAATGGGCCATGCCTCTGATCGAAGTGGAAAGACGTCAGGAACAACCCTGGAGTCTTTTGCCCACCTGGACGAGAAGAAGATTCTTCGCAAGGTTGGCTTCCATCCGCAATAGAGCTGGAGAAGACGAACATTTTGCTAATTTCTCCGTGTAGATGGACATTCGCTTGATCCCTATGCTTGCGCTCCTATACCTCCTCTCCTTCCTGGACCGTAAGTTGACCCAAGACATCCCCTTATGTCTGAAGAATTACTAACGCAGCTTTCTCAACCTAGGAGGCAACATCGGCAACGCAAAGATTGAAGGTCTCCAAGAAGATCTCAAGATGGAACCCGACCAGTACAACTGGTGCCTGACCGTTTTCTTCTTCACCTACGCAGCTTTCGAAGTTCCCTCCAACCTGCTTCTTAAGAGGCTCCGCCCTAGTGTCTGGCTTCCTACCATCATGGTCGCATGGGGCACGGTGATGACTCTGATGGGTATCGTACGAAGCTATCATGGCCTCCTCGTCGCCCGCATTTTTCTAGGCGTCACAGAAGCGGGTCTCTTCCCCGGAGTGGCGGTAAATTTCTCCTTCTATCCAAATTAGTAATTCCCCGTGCTGACCTTGACTCCCAGTACTACCTGACGATGTGGTACTGCCGTCATGAAATCCAATTCCGCCAGGCATTGTTCTTCTCAGCGGCTTCGATTGCCGGCGCTTTCAGCGGCCTCCTCGCTTTCGGAATCGCCAAGATGGACGGGGTGGGCGGACTTGAAGGCTGGCGCTGGATCTTTATTCTCGAAGGAATAGTTACCGTCTTGGTCGCCATTTTGGCTTTCTTCGTCCTATATGACTTTCCTGAGACGGCCAGCTTCCTCACCGATGATGAGAGGGCATTTGTTGTCTTTCGCCTCAAGTACCAGGGCCAAGCTCATGGCCCCGGCCGTGATCAAATCCAAGTTGCTGAAGCCGATGAGTTCAAGTGGGAGTATGTCTGGAGCGCATTCAAGGACTGGCAGATTTGGGTCAACATCTTCGTCTACTGGGGTGTAAGTCATACTTTCGTCCATTTTTCCTTCGCTTTTGTGAGGTCATTGGTAGATACTAACGAGGTATTTAGATTGTATGCCCTCTGTATGGCATCAGTCTATTCCTCCCGACGATCATTCGCAGTCTCGGACACACGTCTAGCACATCCCAGCTCATGACGGTTCCTATTTACATTACGGCTGCCATCCTCGCCGTTGTCGTTGCGTACATCTCGGATCGCGTCGGAAAGCGAAGTCCCTTCATTATTTCGTTCCTCTGCGTCATGATTGTTGGTTTCACAATGTGAGTCGTCTAATCCCTGTTTGGAAAAACACAAATGTTTTGAACAGAGCTCACCAGTCGTGTTCCATACAGGTGCATCACGTCCAGCAATCCCAAGGTGGTCTATGGTGGCGTCTTTATCGCAGCTTGTGCCATCTACCCAGCATTCCCTGGTGTCATCACATGGCTTGCCAACAACTTAGCAGGCAGCTATAAGCGAGGCACGGGTATGGCCCTGCAGATTGGAATGGGAAACTTGGGTGGTGTGAGTACCAATGATTCCTCGAGACCATATACCCTTCTAATAAATCTCGCAGGCTATGGCATCAAATTTTTATCGACAGGCCGATGGGCCTCGATTTATTCTTGGGCACGGGCTCGAACTCGGATTTATCTGCGCTGGTATCGTTGCCGCGCTCATCTTAGTCCTTGGGTACACTCAAATCAACAAGAAGCGAGAAATCAGGGCCGGCGAGGGTGAGGTCAGCCGATATACGGCCCAGGAGCTGTCTGCCAAGGGAGACAAGGCATTGACTTGGAGGTATATGCTGTGAGATGTGGAACAATTATCGTCCTGTGGAACAATGCCTGGGACAAAGTCTCAACTATGCAAATTCAAATTCCAAACAATTGAAATAAAGCCAAGGTTTCACTGAAAGATCCTCTGATGCACATGATGAAGTTTGATATCGCTTGGGCTGCCGGATGCCACATGGATGAACACGGCTGGCGGGAATGCTTAGTTGACATCCGAGGCCATGGGCTCTCCGCCGCGCATGAGGGCTATGATGGATGTCCTCTCTTCGTTGCATAGTCGATGGCCGTTGGTTTGATGGCCTTGAGCATGGGGGCATTGTTTATGTCGAAGAGGACTTGGTGGCAAGATACCAGCAAACGGACCATGTGCAACTCTTATTAGAGCTGGTCTAGCAACCCTTGCATCCTGGGTTGGAGTCATGGGCAACTTGGCTGCGTTTTTGTCCGCAGCGTGCGATACCCGAAGCCTTAATTTTATCTTGTGAGTCAGTGTTGTATGATTGTTGGCCCTAGGCAGCAATATCACCTCAGCGACACAACCACCAACAGCAAACGATCTATGTTGAATCCCATCTCGCTCAACAAAGCAATCTTTCGCAATAGCTTATGTCTGTTTAGTAACACATCATGTGGGTTTCGAGAAGATATACATTTATCCATAGCTGCGAATCTTGCATCGCCACACATGCGATGCTCAGATGTTGATATTTATGGTACAATCCCGATATAGCCCATCTCAACCCAGCAGGCTAGGCAAGGGGCAGTAGTCAGGAGACGGGCAAAACAGTTCCTAGATAATAATCCTGTGCAGTTTGTCATACTGGCCCACATGAGGACCTCCCTGCGTGTCGAATAACCCAGGACCTTGTGAATGACCCGGCAAACCTTGGACTGATTTCATTTACTCTTTACATATGTACCCAAACAACGATGCAACAGCCAGTCAGCAAGTCTCCACGCCTAGCAAATCGACGAGAGCGCATGCTTGATCTCAGAAAGCCGGGGCTCGTCTTGGAAAAAAAGGACGCCAAGGGATGAGCATGGTCTGTTCTCTCAGTTGTCCTTCACGTTTTTAGGCTCTGTCGCATCTTGATGTGCGGGGAGCCCAGGTGAGCTTATACTCGTCCGTTGGCAATGTTTACTTGATCTTTCAACACATCTGCGAGTGGGATCAAGTCACCTTGCTCAGCATCCTGCGCGGAGTCGTTCATAGCATCCTCCGGCAAACCGTCGCCGTCCTTCTCCATCATGGCAGCCAAGCGTGCGGCGCGACCTTCTTTCTTGCGTGGAACCGGAGCTGAATCGAGTTAGTGATGATATCCAGTAGGTTTGGGGAGACTAAGCATCGGAAACATACCTCGTCCGTTTTCTTGCACGTAGAATCGCCGCAGCAAAGCCACTGCCTCATCGCGACCCCAGCCGCCTTCGATCTCGTATCCAGCCTCAATATTTCCACCATCTCCGCCGCCAGGAGGAAACGATACTCCCAACGTGCCACTTCCATCAGGAAGTTGACTAGGCCTCGGGGTAGGGTGGGCGCTTGCGGTCTGCCCGTCATCCCTAACGGGCAAAGAGTTTGCATGGATGCTGAAGACACCGCCAGTCCCGCCGAATTTGTCATTTACGGCACCAAAATAGACTTTCTTGATACCAAGTTGTCGAAGGAGCGAAGCACACATAACGCAGGGTTCGACAGTGACGTAGAGGATGCTTTCTCGGATGATGGAACGATCAACTCGCGGGTCCGGATGCCACTTTTGGCCATATGGATAGAGGTGTCCCTTGCTACCATCTTCGTTGCCCTCATCCGGGGCCTGTGAATCGTTCGATGAGGCATCCGAAGTCTCGAGGGAAGTAGGGCTTTCCACTTTTGGTTTGAGACAAGTGGTCCTGGGGCCAGTCTTGCCGGGCAAGGAGAGAAGAGCTGAAATAGCCATGAACTCGGCATGGCGGGTTCCATTTCGAGTGACGTTGGTAGCATTCATGCCTCTAGCAATGACCTTTCCATTGTGTACAATGACACAACCGACTGGAGTCTCATTGGTTCTGAGTGCAAGGCGTGCCTGTTGAAGTCGTGGTTAGCGATGCCACGAGCAAAGGCGATGTTTTCACTTGATCGCACTCACCATATCGAGTGCCTCCTCGGTAAAGCGCATGTGCATAGCTCGTTCAGCTATCACGGAAGGGTTCAGGAGGCTCGGCGCTGGGGGCACGATGGTCTTCACCACTGGGACGGAATCACCTCCATCGAGACTCAAGCGGCCGAGCACATCGGTGAGCGTTTCTGGAGCCGGCGGGATATTCTCTTTGCCGACATGGTGTCCTTTGACCAGCTGCTGTGAATTGGGCGCCATGGGATCGGTTTTGGCCTCTATCTCGGCCTCACTCGTGGTGGTTGCGGATTTGGTGTCAAGCTCGGTTGATGTCTTCCTCACGCCGGAATATAAAGGAGTGGGGAAAGAGGTATTCTGCCGAGTGTCGGGTTTGTGCTTGTGCTCTTGATTGCTCTTGTCGGTATTGTTGGTGTTGTCGGTGTCGGTGTTGTTGGCGTTGTCATGCCCTTGTTTGGGGTCGTGGTGGTTTGTGTTTTGGCTAGCACTGAGGCTGGCAGTGCTGCCAGCTGCCGTATCGCTGTCACCAGCTGGCGGCGCATGGCCAAAGAGCCGGCGGAGGGCTCTTGATGTGGCCGAGCTTGCCTTCTTTAGGATTCCCATGACTGTGACTGGCCCGCGATTGCTCTTGCCCGCCTCAACTGCCAGCTGCAAACTGCGAACTGCGAACTGCCAACTGCCACCTGCCAACTGCCAACTACCAACCGCCTGCCACCAGGTGGGCTTCTGTCGCTTGACCCGGACCCCAAAGGCAGGTTGCTTTCTTGTACGTCACCTGATTTCCCTTGAGATAATAACGTGATGGCGTCTTTCTTCACTCCTTGCTCCCCGTACCTTGTTGTCCGCCTGCCTGCCCCTCCGGGTACTTGGTCACCGTGTCTCCCAGACCCTTTGGTCTCGTTGCAATCACTACAGCTAGGCCAATTAACTCAACTTAGTGAACGAACGCCCGTGTTTAATAAGTAAGACGTGGCTAGTGAGTCATCAAACGTCGCCGACATTCGCAGTCAAGACTTGGAGGATGGTCCTTCACACACGCACACGTGGATCGACGAACACTGGGCGTAGCCCGGCAAGAAGGGTTCCTATCCAACGCCTCCAATCAAACTTCCGTTCAGAGAAGAGCTGCCCGAATGCCTGGGGGATGTTGACTGATTGAGCCCAGCCAACAGTCTTGCGTCACAGGATGTGAGTGAGCAAACACAACAAAGTGCCCCGACTTGCTGGCTTCACTGAGGCGTACAAAAGAAACGCATCAAATAGCACGCCGGTATCTGAGCGTTATCGCGGGTCCAAATGTCTGGAATCGAGACAAGGGTTGCTGGCTTGATCAATGGCCCTCCAACACATTCACAGTCAAAAGATGACCCTTGTCCTACTGGAGGCGTAAAAGTTTGGTCGCCTACGATCCTGGAGCCATTTGCGCCAAGGCCCGTACCCCACTATTTGCCTTTATTGTCCCACTGCCAAAGTCACATGACGTCGCGAAAAGGGCACCCAAATGTCCTCCTTCACCAGTCTCGCAGAATCGCAGGGAATTCACTTGTCAGGAGTGGTGGTAAAAGTCTTCATGACAAGAATCACAGTGGGAATGATACATCCAGATGTAATAATTGTACACGGCCGTTAAAGGCCAGTCAATTGCTCTAAGATTCGATGCTTGCTCTATGGGTTCTACCCCTCCTGTCCAGACCGGCGTTGTTGACACGGTCTACCAAATGCTACTGTACACTACAAAACAAGAAAAGAGTCTTTGGTCTCGTCCCCGAGGACCATGGGGTATCTTGAGCCTCGTGCTCCTTATCCACCTCCGCTATCTGCTTGCGGCGCGATGAGATCTCCAGGTTCTACACCGCAATCAAGCATCCGCTTCGTGATACCACACGGCTGACTGACATCTTGCCGTTTGATGCTTGGCTCTGGAGAGCCTCGAGTCTGTCCCGAACGGTTGCAGCAAAGCCAGTGGCAATCCCACTGAGCTTTGTCTTTCCAGACAGAGAACTTGACGGTTGTCCATAGGAGTTCCTACGTGACGGGTGGGACTGATGGAACCAGCCAGCAATTGCGAAAAGCAAGAGCACGACTGACATCATTGTTGTCAGGTATTGCTCAGCCGATGACTTGGCTGAGCCAGATGCCAGGACCACTAGGGCACTGGTCATCAGCGGCATCAAGGAGATACCTCCACCGACCGCTGATGTGAAAGGTGCATAGTAAGTCTGGGCTTGTGCCTCAACACGAGGTACATCGACCGATGATAACGACTGAGCTTGGTCAGGCGACGCTTGCGACAACACGCCACTCACGCCTTGATCAACACGAGAAGTGTACGTCAGCGGTTGAGTGTTCGCCATGTCGGCGGTGTTGGTAGCTGCGATGCTGTGATGTTCAGACAGAGACTGTGCCGATACATCGGAGTTCGCATCCACGGTTGCATATGCGACTGTGCTACACTCGACTGATGAGTGCTGCAGGCCGGAGTTCGCAATGATTGCTGCACCTCCAACTGTACGACGACTAACTGGCGACTGTCGCGCGCCAGAGTTGGCAGTCATCGTTGCCGCTGCAATTATACCACGACTAATTGACGACGGCTCCATACCGGAGCTGACAGTGCCAGCGTTGACAGGGCGTGACTCAGTGAGTGATGAGCCACTTGTTGTTACCTGCAGGCCATCTGAAGACTCGGAGTCATTGGCAACAACTGTTCGGCCGATGGCCGACGTAGTGGCAGGAGCAACAGAAGCCAAGTTCGCAATCGCGGTTAGTTCAACCGTGGAGTGTATACCGGTGGTATCAACTGGGGATTCAGATCCACCACGAGTAACAGCTCGTAAGGAATGCGCGACATTGTTGGGTACAACCTGGCGGGGAGTCAGCAATGATTCCATCAAAACGAGGCCATGGAAGCATACGCGATCGACCAATGTGTTGAGGCCATCATGAGTCACAGTTGTCGCGGTTGTCGAATCATCAAGTCCGCTAGGTTGACGAAGGGCTGCCAATGTTGAGACCTTCCACAAAGTTAGTCGCCGCCAGATGATAAATGAGGATGCCAAACGTACGCGTTCAACGATTGATGCTGCTGAGTCAACGTCTGTGTTGCAGACAATCACCTTTTGCGAAGTTAGTCGGTGCTCAATCATCAAGACCGTCGAAAATGAACGTACGTTGTCTCCATCAGATTGACAAATGTCCAAGCTGTTGGTCGACATGGACGTCGGCTCCTCAATCCAGCTCATAGGGTAACTGAAGACATCATAGCTGAGGCTGGAGGACGACGGACTGTAGTCCTGCTGTGCATCAAGTCCAGGATCGCGATACGGGTCATGTCGGGTCCTCTCCTCATCACCAGATAGATAGGAGGATGCGGCATCCGAGACGTTGCCAATCAGACCACCATCACCGCCCGACCCTCCAGGGGATTGATCTGATTGGAGCAGGCTGGATTGGAGTGATTGTGACTGGCTGGCGACTTGTCTTGACATCTCTATCGGGACCATGTGATCATCTTCTGAGAAGCATGACTGAGGAGAGAAGAGGTTAAAGTCGACATAGTCGTGAATGGAGTCGGTCTGGTTGAATGGGAGTTGTGGCGATGGCATAGAAGCCTCGCCAGTAGACTGGTTGGAGTAACCCGACAGGTCTTGTTGCGAGTTGGGAGTGACTGGTTTGGTGGAGAATGCCGACAGAGAAGAGGAAGACTCGGGGGAGAGGTAGCCCTCAGGATCGTAGAAGAAGTCGTAGTCGGCCGAGAGTTCAGCAGTAGGATACTGGACAAACTCTTCCCAAGGCTCGAGCGCAGGTAACGCAGGAGTCAGCATCTCCAGGTCCACCTGAGCGAAAGACTGGTCAATTGCGAATGAAGAATCCGAGACAGAGAAGTCCGTTTGAGGAACTATTGCAGGAGCAGCAACCCGTGCTTCTTGTGCAACGGTCCTGACCTTCTTGGTGGCCCTTGCCGCGGGCTGAGACTGAGAAGCCTGAGACACGCCACGCTTCTTGTGGCTGGGGTCGCAGCGGATCTTCTTCCGTTTGCAGCTATCGCAAGCCTTGATAATGCGCATCAAGTGGGCGTGGTCACGCTGCTCCTTGGTTTTAGATCCTCGAGAAGCCGAGTTGGTGACGTCCAGACCATCTTTGGTCATGATCTTCATCCCGGGGATATGGGAGAAGTCGGCCTGATGACGCGAAGAACCAGACTTAGGGGATGTGCGGGCTTGTTGGGACGTAGGAGAACGCGATGAGGTGGAGGCCTGACTCCAATCCCACGTGGACATGACAGGGCTAACGGTAGCGGGAGACTCAACGGGGGTGGCCATGGAGTAGACAGCGTAGAACTTGAAGCTCTGGCCGGTCAGGTGAGAATACTCCAGGAAGTCGAGCGACACCGAGGCTCGCTTCTCCTGGGCCGAGGCGGGGCCGGGGATGTAAGTGTTGAGCAGCTCGTCCAACTCAGGGGTTCCGACGGCAGGCAAGAACTGGAGCTGGGCACCGAGAGCAGGCTGGTAGACAGAGAAGCCCTGGGGGAGAGTAGACGAGGTGGTTCGGGAAGACATGATTGGCAGTTGTTCCGGGATGCGGTTACGGTACGAGAGCGGGAGTCGGGAATCCAGGGTCAACCACAGCAAAGCGGAGCGCCGAACGTAGGGTGAGAGGATCTTCTTTCGAAGGGTCCTTTGCCGCTACTGAGAACTGAATCGGCTCCAAGGCTGCGACTTCCGGGAGGTCGCGGTGAGTTGGATTGGGGGTTTACTTCTTTATTGATTGCTCTGGGTTGCTTACTCCAACTAGCAGTGTAAGCAAGCGAGTGTGGGTGAGAGGCACGGCTGCGCCAGGATCTGGGTGGGTGTGGGCGCGGAACGCGGGCGGTCGAAGCGGAAGGTGGATGGGCCAGCTTCGGCGGACGCCTGCTGACTGTGGGACGCGGGGGAAGACGGGGGAAGAGAGGGGAGGAGAGGGGGAGGGGGAGTGGTGATCAAAAGACACACACTCGGGCACTGGCGATGGGGTTGTATATGGGGATGGCGTCAGGAATTGTATCGAAGGGGAGGAGAGGAGAGGAAATCGCCTAAGGCCGCTGGAGGGCTGGTGGATGGTATTTCACTTGAAGCCAACGGAGGCCTAGGAACATGGCGCAGCAGTCGACGAGATTGAGTCTTTCGGCGTGCTCGATCAGGAATAGCGTCACAAGGCAGCTCGGCCCACCTTGGCCAATAGCGACTGCATCCGCTCCTGGGATCTGCCTTATCCAGAGCTCCCATTGGCTGTCTCACTCCACCGCCTGCCCCGCCGGTGCTCTGACTTCGGCGAGGAAAATGCCTTGTGGTTGGCCAATCCGTCCCTCCTTTTCCTGCGACGATGACTCAACTTCCAAGTTCCACCCCCATACCGGCCGAACCATACCATTGTACCCCAGCTTTTGCCAGCATTGCGTGGTCGTTCGACCGGCCTTTTGTCCGCCGCAAGACGCAAGACGCGAGACCTGAAGGATGAGCACATTTCGTGTATGCACCATTACGGTACGCGTCTCGTAACTAACTTTACCGGCTTGGGAGTCCTTGTCCACACGTCCAAGGTTGTTCGATCCCAAGGTTCTCACTCACTCACTCTGTGCTCTCTGCTCTCTGCTCTCTGCTCTCAGCCAGTGGAGGGGAACGGGTGAACGACTCTTTTTCACCCATTTCAACTGCAAATCGTACAAAGACCAAAGATCGTGTAACCCTCCTCACAACGGATGTTCGGAGAAGATCATTCCGTTGTAACGTAGTACTCATCGCTGTCGAATAAGGTCAGATTGCGCCAGATACCGACACCACCATTCATGGACTCGGCTCAGCGCTCAGCGCGCACGTGCACGCAACTTGATGTTGAGCGGCCGTCACCACACAGCCAATCCACCGGGGGGAGCCGCCCTTCTTATAGCCCACCTTGAAGTCGCCCCAGCTGCCCAACTGATGTACACCCACACGCCAAGGCAACCAGCATCAGGTATTTTCAAGACGACCAACCGTCTAATATGTCTATTCTAGGCCAAGTCCTGTGTTCCTGTCTCCACATCGCTGCCCAGCATATACTCCGTTTCAACCTCTCCCAACTCCCAACACAAGATACTCCCTGAGCTGCATCTCCTCTGCAAATGGCAATAGACGTGGGGGCATCCAAATTCACTTCAGCCAGCAACCCACCACGAACATCCTCAGCCTTCTTCCAGTCTCCCTCCAGGTTCAGCACCCAGCCTTGTCCCCCCACAACTTCATCACCCCCAGGAGCCAAGACAACGCTACTCGATCGATCCTCGATCATTCTCCATAACCAGCCTGTCCATCACTAATCCCTGTCTTCAATAATATTCACAGCCCTGGGCCAGCAACGCGGGGCCGACACGCACAGCGTACCCATGTATCCATTGTTCCTGGCTTCCACTATCCACAGTTCCGCACTGTTGACAGTATTGGTAGTCATTACTCCCCCGCCCGCACAGTCTACACTTGTACCAAATTGGCTGGTCGGGCAGCTCAATGGGATGATGGACCGTTGAGAAGTGGTCGATTATTTCGTCTGGTGTTGCAAATCGCTCTAGACAAGTAGATGCGGAACCTCGTGAGGCCCAATCGTCTTTCGGGTGAAATTGGCATTGCCAGCAGCCGACATTGTTGCTGGCTGTGGCTGCTTGGTTCCCAATCGCAATCAGCAGCTCATTCCTCATCAGTTGAAACCTGCCCAAATGTTCATCTTCGGTCGTGGGAAAGCCCCAGCCAATATAGGACTCTGCAGACATGAACAGAGGGCTGGGAGGTGCCATAGGGGTGAGGGGGCTGACGGGGCTGATGGGGGATGATGGTGGGAGGGCCGCAAGGTCCATGCCCATTTGGAACTGCGGTATTAGT
Source organism: Ilyonectria robusta (assembly GCF_021365365.1). Lineage (NCBI taxonomy): Eukaryota > Fungi > Ascomycota > Sordariomycetes > Hypocreales > Nectriaceae > Ilyonectria > Ilyonectria robusta. The sequence continues at coordinate 1,001,299 of NW_025764453.1, read as the reverse complement.
GCAAGTGGGCTGTGGTGTTGCTCCAGGCCCAAAAGATCATCTCCGAGAAGCAGAGGGCTGAGCTCGTCGACTTCATTTAAGTGTATTTCATCGCCATGCTTTGACGACTGATAGCACTCTTCAAACTCTGTAAGATCCCAATGCGTGCACTATTCGGGGTTTAGTTGAGCGCACTTGGCCAATGGATTGCTGAAATGACCTACCCCAACTTTCCTTGTTCGGCAGGATACACACGCTCCGAGCCTGCGAATGAAGGCCGTCTTCTCCCTCTTCGGTTTCGTAAGAGGGCCCCGGCGTCGAGGTTTCTTGTCCTGCTCTTCAAATTCCGAATCATCGGGTGCCGACGAAGCTGAATGAATAGATGAACTAGACCCGCCGCTTCGTTGTGATAGAGAGCGTCGCATGGACGGTACTTGCAGCATCGCCTCATCCTGGTTGAGCTGTAGGAAGCTCTCGAAGGTCTGGCATTCCACCGAATCTCGCCATCGGTCATACAGACGTTGCAGCTCTGGCGTTCTTTGGGGCCGAATGCGACCGTTGCCCCGATCGTACGGCAGGGCTTTCTGCGTCCCGTCTTGTACTAACATGGGCAGTTGGAATGAACAGCAACCAACAGTTTCGTTATTTTCGAACGTGTGATGCGCCGCGCGTCAAGTACTCAATATCTGCGCTAGTGCACGATCCAGAGATGTGTCGGTGTTGAAACAATATTCCTGAGGCAGATAGGAGGCGAGACTCCCGGATCTCACTTTGTAAGAGGACATGGAAGAAGAATTGGAAAATGGAAGCCCGGGGGGGCTTCGCAATAAGTTTTAGGCATCGAAGCCAGCCTGGCCCAATTCCAATTCGAGGCGTCGCTGGAGCGCGTGAGCATGCTTGGCTGCGTTTTGCTGTGCCTTAAGGCTGCCGGAGCCTCATCCTCAACAACGGCAGTGTCAGTCAATATGGCGGTTCGCGACCCATTTCTGTGATTTTTTATTACTCCAGCGGGGTCGAGCCTAAAACTCCGTGTACCGGTAACATGGACGCTGCTTTGGGGGCGGAGCTCGTCGCCTAAAAGCCCAATGCCGGACAAAAGCCCAAGTCAAAATATGGGCCAATACTGTCGAGATAAATTCGAGAATCTGTCAAAAGCTCAATTGCCAAAGCAAGGGATCACAGCCTGAATCACCGTCGAGACGCCTTGTCTGCCGGTCTGGTCATGCCAAGTAGGTCCTCAGCATGTCTGCTCCAAGCACCACCGTTCGCCTTGGAAAAGCCGGGTAGCCCCGATGACTTTGCAGAGGGCGGTGGTTTAGGGGCCCCAACACGGGTAGATAGAACGGGATCAAGTTGAATCATAGTTTGAGGCAAATGCCCAGCCGCATCCTCCCTTTTGGCTGCCTTTTTGCCTCGAGTTGCCGGATTGCTAAGTCGCGGTGTAGGTTTCGCTGTTGACTTGTCATCTGAGCTTGTTGACGCACACTGCGCCACTGCAGTGATACAGTCTAATTGGACTTGTGGTGGCTTTGGCGTCGCATCCAAGTGTGACTCGGATTCCGCCTCACTACCAATGTTTCCAACCGGCGAGCGCCCAACTTTGTTACTGGCTACCAGTGTCGGAGCCGCAACTCTGTGGGCTGTCATAGTGGGTCCATCGCTTGGGATCACGAAGCCGATAATTTCCCTACTCTTTACGCTTTTTCGAGCCATCTTCGTAATGCGAGGTCCGCTAGAGCTTGAATTGGTGACTCGAGAAGCTTGTATTCGGTCACTGGCGTTGCGCACCGGGGATAGTGCTATGGCCACCGGCTCTTCGTCACTTGTGCTATGTCGTGCAACTTCCTTTCGGGATCCGCGATCACGCAAATGGCGGGCTGTCTTGGTCAGTGACGAAGCTTGATCCCTAGCGGCATCATCCTGTTGTTGAGTTTCGCTAGTTTGAGGGGACTCGAGTTCGACCTCGGGGCTTGAATCCAGTATCACTTGAGGCGCACTATCATTCGGGGTGTCATCTTTGAGGCCGTGGGAGCCTACCTCGATGACGTTTGTGGCAGCCTCGTTTTGTCGCTTATTCGTCTCGATTGGTGCATTTTTCGATCGAGATTGGCCGGTTGTACAGGTAGGCTCTTCAACATTCCGCATCCCGTTGCCTTGTCCGACATGACCTGATTCTAGGCTGGAATGTGACTCAACACCCTTGTCGACAGTAGTTCCGAGGTGCTTCCCAGCTTTCTGGTCTCGACCATGCTTCTCGGATATCACAAGCAGTCCTCGACGTTGTCTTGATCTGATTCGAAGCTCGGTTCTTGGCTCGTTGATCGAGCGGACGGGGTCCTGCTCATTGGGCAGTGGTTTCGTAGCGTCTTTCAGCTTCTGAGCAGTACTTGGGTTCGATGATGTTGAGCCATTGCCTCGTTCGTCCCCGCTGACGATGGATTCATGGCGTCTCGTTTGTTCCTTGGTCGCGCGGAGAGGAGGTGGAGCGCCAGGGCGCATCTTGGGCTGAAATTTGGTCCCAGTACTCAGAGGGGCTAGTGTGCTCTGGGAAGCTGGAGTGATCGGAATAGAAGTTGGGTTTTCCGAAGTGTCCAAGTTGCTGTCATCTGAATGGAGGCAGTAGCTCGATTCCTTGGGTTTGACCGTCGAATCGCTCACATCTTTTGACCGCTTTTTGTTGGCTTCCGGAGAACGGCGTGGCTCGGCCATGGGGGATATAGGGGAGCTCTGTATCTCGACAGGTTGCTGAAGCGAGGGTTCTGGTTGACTGGAGATGGGAGTCTGTGGTTTTTGGTGGGGATTCCTCGCACTTAGCAATGGGGCCTTCGTTTTGGTATTGGTCTTGTCTCGTAGGACTTGGCTCTGTGCTGTAGGGCTGCTCGTCACGAAGGGCGAAAGAGTTAAAGCTGCTCCAAACAAGCTACGAGCATGGTAAGATTTGCTTGGGGGAGACCGTTCTTGTTTTCTTCTTTTCGGGGGTGGAGGTTCGTCAGATGGCTCCAGCTGCTCAGCCTTTTGGGCCAACTGACGTGCCTCATATGGGGAGTGAGGGGAAATGGCTGCCCTCCCTATCCTTGGGGACGCTCCAACGAGCGAGGCCAGTGGACGATGGCGAAGTTGAAAGTGGGAAGATTGGTCTTGCGCCGGTGTTGAAACTGCACTGGTACTAGACCTAGGGGTCCGAGAAATGGCATTGGCGCGGCGCTTTTCGACATCCCTAGCTCGTTTGTCGAGTAGCTCTGTCAAATCTTGTTCCCGCTGGCCAGTGCAGTCAGATACCTGGACAATGGCCGAGCCACGGTCCAGCTCAAATTCGTCCCCAGTCTCTAGATGAGCTTCTGCCTGCCAGTGGGCATCACCAATGAAGTGACCACGGTCGTCGGAGACCATGATGCGCTTGTTGAAGGTGTGGTACTTGAGAACGCCATCCTGCCATCGTTTCTGTTTTCGCTTCAGGTCGTGAGTGAATAGGCAAATGAAGTCGAGGACTGTCGCGGTCGCCGGCACTGTGGCGGTGCCATGTCTTGATGGGCCAGCCATTTCTGGGGCAGGGGCCTGGGGTAACTATTCTGCATTGCGGTGGCCGCCAGAGGCGGTTGACTTGTCAATCAACCACGGCGATTGCCAGACTGTTCAGACGTCACAAATGGGCGAAGATGCCTGCTGGTGCTGGTGGAGACGATGGCGCCGTGAGACGTGGGACAGAGCGCGTTGAGCTGAAGGTGGGATGAGACGACCGGCGTTGAGAACGAACGCGACGCCAAGTCACGTGAACTCTTTGCCCTTTAGGAGCTACGAGCTGCGTAGTCGAAAGAACTGCCTCCATTTGACTTGACGTGAGAGAAGGTAACTTATTTACTTTTGGCAAACTAACCATTTCCGATATAATACCGATAAATATATTATAATCGTTTCCTAAATGCTAACAATGTATAGTTCGAGGACCACCCGCGAGTCATTGTTTATAGCGTCGCATATAGTTAGCAACGCAACCATGCCTACGAGGGTGCTGAGAGCTTGTCACGGAAACTCGAGCTCCTTCAATCACACTTTCCCTTCTCCAACGTTTCACACAGCGACATATGTGGGAATACACTTACATCGTAGTCTTGTCCAAGTTTCCCAATGTTGCCGTTATTCGGCCACATCGCTACCTACCCTGTACCTAGCCGTCGTTCACGTTGTTGGAGTGGGGCTACCACAACTACCTGTTGTGCGTGGTGGTACGTAATCTAGGCCGAGTTTTGGACGTGGCTGCTTCATTAGCCCGCCAGGGTGGCACAGGGGTCTGTTTCGTATACCAGTCCTCATGGAAGCAACAATCTGTGCTTCTTCAAATTTGAACATTGGAAAACTGCGTAAGATGAACGGCGATGCCTCGGCGTCAACATCAGCCTGAGCCTTGGTAGGCCTGGAGAGCAACAGCCCAGTCAGCCTTATGGATGAAACCACCGGTGTCCCAAGTCGCACTGTTGGCCCTACCAACATATCTAGGCATCCATAGCCATGCCGACCAATTGTTGTCCATTACTGGCATGCAGCCCCCAATTGCTCGCTGTGTTTCGTTTCTGGCTTCCACCCCTCAAGGATTGGGAGGTGCGTATCCTCTGTACATCCTGCCAAGGCAACACCTGCAAGAGCCACCAACATCGGTTAGGATTGCCGGCCTGGATCAACTAGTTCGTTTGCCGAAGCACTTGCCCCTTTCCACTGAGTCCACCATTATACGAAGTACAGCAAATACGTACAGGTAAGCAAGGTAAGCAAGGTACGAAGGCAGGTACGAATGTACATGCTGCTGCGGATATGTACATACCTTCCTACGGAGTACATACAATGAAGTAATTCTCTCTGGCGTGAGTGGAGTCGGTGCTACCTCAGTAGACCTGGCTCATCCTCTCCCCTGCCCAAGCTACGGAGTACGCCTCTGTACATTTCGATCCATCCCATCGAGCTGGTCGTCACTTTGATCGCTCAATCTCACAATTCACCCAGTCGCATCATCGTGGCGTTGGCGCTGTCGTGTCGCTGGCCAAGCCACACAGTGCACGGCGACTACTAGGACCTGGTCTTGCGACGTTTCCTCTCACACAAGTGGACCCTTGAGCCGACCCAACGACCACCCAACACTCTCTCTTGATCAGCAGATCGTAGTCCTTCCATACGGACCATTCCGCCGGCTCTCCTCTAATCTCTCAGCCAGCCATGTCGAACTGGCGGAGTAAGACGACCGACTCAATGCAGTCGGTCCAGACCAGGTTCGGGAAGCTCGTTGGGAAGGCTCCTGCTGACGACCACAATGTCACGGGCCTGATCAAAGACTACGAGGCCGGCGACATTGCTATTTCCAAGGTGAGCTTCCTCGTCAGCTGACGAAGCCCGCCGTTGACACGAGCCCGCAGATCATCAATGACGCCAAGAGTCTTCAGACTGCCTGGCACGAGATGGCCTTCACCCAACTTGGCATCGCTGGCGCCTTCCATGACCTCTATGGTCCCATTGATGCTTCTATCGCTGCAGATGAAGAAGAAGAAGAGGAGCGGCGTGTCATTCACACCGCTACTCCTCGCGCAATGCTGGAGCGCACGGCCGGCATGAAGCAGGCTTACTCAGGTCTCCACGAGGAAATGAGAGACGAGATTACTGCCATGGAAACGCTGTTGCTCCGGCCCGCCACCGACGCAAAGGACATGATTCAGCCCATCAAAAAGACCATTAAGAAGCGGGAAAAGATGCGAGTCGACTTTGAGAACGCCCAGGCCAAAGCAACAAAGTTGCAAAGAAAGCCTGGAAAATCTGTCAAGGAGGAGACCCAGCTAGCGAAAGCGCAGGGAGAATTGTCGGTCCTGTCAGATGTTCGTGCAACCCCTCCAATGCCACTCATGCCACTGGCGCTTTGTGCCTTGGTTGCTTACATTTGTCGTCTACTTACATTCACGTCAGGCTTTCGAGACCGCAGATTCTCATCTGCGAGAGACTCTCCCTCCCTTGGTGTTGGCGGTCTCTAGCCTGATCCCACCCTTGCTCGCTAGTTTAATCTTGATCCAAAATCGTCTGCTGGGTCTCTGTTACACCGTCGTTCACGAGTACTGCCAGGAGCATGGGTTCCCATCCCCATCCCCCCCAATGGACAACGTGGTTGCGGATTGGGAGCACGCCTTTGCGCCCGTTGTGTCAGAAGTTGAATGCTTCTCTTCCGTTCGAAAGCACCTGGGGATGAACAGGAAGGCGGAGGCCGAGCGTCCAGACAGGGGCCGAACCGTGTCCTTCCAAAGGATGAAGGCTCCTCTAAGCCGGATTTCTTCAGCCTCATCTCAGCGCCAGCCATCTCCCGCCAGAAGTCCAGACCCCCCCAGTGAACCGTCACCTGCCGCACACAGAATCCCATCACAATCTACTACACCCAGTGGCTTGGGTGTCCCGACTGATTTTACAACAGCAACGGTCTTGCGTGGAAAGCCCAGCGCATCATCCCTCCACTCTCGTCAAGGCGACTACTTTGGGCAAGCCGCGATAGCTAAGAAAAAGCCCCCACCCCCACCACCGGGACCGAAGCCCAAGAAACTGGCCGAGTTTGTGGAAGCCTTGTACGACTTTCAAGGGCAAGGAGCGGATGATCTATCCTTCAGGGCAGGTGACAGGATTCGAATCATCCACAAAACAGACACTGACCAAGACTGGTGGCGAGGAGAGCTTGATGGGTTTCAGGGAAGCTTTCCAGCTAACTATTGCAAGTCGACGACCTCAAGCTAATTACCTGGGAGAGTAATTGCTCGTTCTTCGAAACGGGTGGGCATCACCTTTCTAGACGAGGTGGCAATTTCGGTTATTTAGATCAAAGGTGGCCAAGAGTCTAGACTCCAAATCAAGAATGCTTCCATAAATCTTCGCCTTCGTATCTAAGGGTATCTATCATGTCTTCAAAGTAGGTGTGATTGCGTCCGTGACACTACCGACGATATGCACACGAATGTTCTGAACCTGTCCAAGCCTGGAGACAATCATGCTGCCGCCCACAAGCCAAATCCAATCAACGCCGGAAATGAAACGCAAAAGTACATGCTCAAAGGTGGCCTCCGTGTGCATGGCCGCCTTGTTTCGAAAGCCATGTGCGGACTTTTTGTCAAGGTGTTAAGTGTGTTTAGACATGAGTAACAAATCATAAACCTCCTGTAGCACCACAATTTTCCTCTCGTGCACCCTCCACTCTCTTGATGCTCAGGTAACACCCACCTGACTCAAGGGTCATTGGTGTCACCGGTCCCGGACTACCTAGAGGGAGAAGCTTGGGCGACATGGGCTTGAGGGGAACCGGGGCAGTGAAGCGTGCCTCTCGAATGCGCATGCTGCCGAAGGACCTGCCGGTTCCCAGCTTTGCTTCAGAGCTGGTGGAGCTACCGATGAGTTCGTTGGCAGCCATGCTGGCCTGTGCAACCATGTCCCGCTGATACTGCTGTAATTTGCGTTGAATCTCTGATTCGGGGGTGGCGATGTGGGATCGGTCGGGTTGACGAAGAGTCCCGTCAGAGTCGGAGGTAGAGTTTGAGGCCAGAGAACCCGAGAATGATTGGCGCAAACTTGTCTGGCTGGCGTTTCGCTGTTCGTAGTTGGAGGGGTAGTACTTGCCCATCGGTAGGGGACTGTCGTGGAATCCAGCGGGGAGGTAGGAGGCGACGGGGGTGTTGGACTGTGCCATGGACAAACCCGGGGCGGGGTGTGACGTCGGGCGATCGGCGTACGCAGCCCTCGGGTCGGCGACAAGGCCCATGGACTGATGCCTGGCCATCCTGGCGTCGTGATGGGCTTGGAACGGATGAGGGCGGTGGACACGAGAGTTGGGGTCTTCGTGGAGGGGAAAGTAGCCTCTGTGGGATGGACTCCAGGTTAGTGGTTGTTACGGCGCGATGACAAGCACAAGACGCATGATCTTACCCGGGGAGATCTCCTCTTGCCGACAGGGGCTCTGGAGGAGTACGGGTGGGAGCGGCACTGAAGCGTCGGTGCTGAGGTAGCTCGATTGTTATGGGACGGCTGCCGTTATTGCTGTGGCTTCGTGGTGTACCGGGACGAGAGGATGCAGCAGAACCAGTGTCATAGTCGTCTACTAAGAGGTAACATGTCAGCCATTGGCATTGGCTAGAAGGAATAAGGCAAAGCGAGATTGGATGCTGAGAAGGCGAATGGGCAAGATAGAGGTGGGGAGTATGAGACTTATAAAGGAGAGGGAGAGCGACATGGGAGCGGCACTGGCGGCGTCACTAACGGCCGGGCCGGGGAGATGGGGCCGCTACCCCGCCATTGATGACACTGATGTGTGGGGAAAAACGATGGAATGATGGCCGCAGAGCCCGGACCAGGTGACGGGCAGACAGTTGGAGAGACGGGCCGCGGAGGGACACGGCGAGAAACGGATCGAAGGGAATGGGAATGGGAATGGGAATTGGGAGCCGCTAGAGGGACCATTGGAAGCATGGGAACCCACCCCGCACCCGCGGCATGCGCCGTAAGTGTGACGTGCTATTGGTTGTGGGAACCCACAGGCCTCGTCGACTTGTCGTGAGCTGCTTGGTGGCGGCTCCTAGCCTGCGTGCCCCTTGATCTGATGTGCAGCTCAGCGGCTGGAGGGGGTGGTGCGTGCTCCATGCTCCATGCTGTATGCTCCGTCTCAGTGAGTGGGTGGTGCGTGGATGTGCATGTGGATGTGGCGTTCCGGAGAAGGGGGATTGGGGAGTGCCATTGCATCTTGGGGTGGCATTTGTTGAAGTCGATGCGATGCTACTCGACCAGCGTCCCAACGAGGTTGTCACCGCCTTTGCTGTCGAGGCTTTGCTGTCGAGGCTTTGCTGTCGAGGACGTGGCGGCCATGTGAGTTGATGTTGATGGATCGCAGCATTCCTCAGGAGCAGAAGGAGAGGAGGGGTCACAGAACATGGCTGACAAGGACTAGGACAATGGAATGCTGTGCGCAGAAAGAAAAAAACTCTCTCACCTCGAATATGGGCGCCCGGAAACCCGGCGTCTTCTGAATCCCAGAACCCGTCCCGACCTGGGACTCGTCTGGTCGGCAGCGTCGGCGTGTTTCGTCCGGAGCTGGCCACGTCGGCAAAGTCCTCAGAGAGCGGGCTGTTGGTGGACATGTCGGAGGAGCTGGAGACGGTTCGGCCGGGCATAGAAGGTCGCAGCCGGGGCGAGAGGTACGGCGACTTGAGAGAGCGGGCGAAGTTGGCCATGGTGCCGTCGTAGTTATTGTTATCGTCTTTGGTGGAGCTGGAGACGAATTCTCGGAGGGGAGGTTGCGTGGCCCGTTTGGTCAGAACGTTTGGTGTTGCGTTATCAGGCGCCAGCGCCGTTGCATTAACAAAGATTGGACCGATGTAATCAGTCACAGCAGGGAGCGGAGAAGGAGGGTGAATCAGGCGTTTCGAAGCCTCCTGAACCTGGTTTGACTGATGCGGCTGCCTCGTGTTGCTGTTGGCAGCTCTGCGAGGGGAGAATGAGGATCGAAGGATGTAGCGGCGAGCAGCGGCGAGCTGTAAAACGGTCCAAGATCCGAGAGCAAAGGAGACGTCTAGAATCGTGGCTGAGGAGGGAGGGTGATTGCGTGTTCCTGTCCAAATGTGATGGAGGTGGGACGAGGTGGAATGGCAGATACGAGAAGAGAGGGAGGAGAGGTCGAAGAAGTCAAGGTATTCGTGAGTGTGAATGAAGTTCAGGAAGGACAAGGCTCAAGATCCAGGGATGTTGTCAAGAAGGGTTGAGAGGGGGACTAATCAGCCAGAGATGATCCGACCCGACGGATGTTTTGGATGACAACCTAAATCCTTGCCTCTCTGAAGAATTCCCCGGTCGTTCCATGGATAACCTAATAATTTAGTGGATGCAGCGGCCCCATGGAAGGGAACCAGGGCCCGCTGAAAGCTGAACTGTTATCCCAGCTTCGTCATGAGCCAAGGCACGCAGAGGTAGCCGCCCTCACAGCGCCCCCCCTGCAACAATGATCTGAGGCTCGCTCGCGCAGCCGTCGGTCAGTGGCCACTTCGTTGGGTTTCGTTGGGGATATCGCAACCATCCATCCATGCAGGCACATCATTGAAGTGGTGGGTCGTACGGCGCCTCGTCTTGTAAAACACGATACGACGTAAAATGGTGCAACGCAACCTCTTTAGTCTCCGAGTTTGTCTTCGTCCCTCTTGCGTTGTTCTTTCGGCGTAGCAAAATGATTGCCTGTCTTTCGTTGTCGATGCCTGTCAGACTGCTTACCAACGCAAATTGGCCCTCATAACCGGGCACGCATTCTTGCTCCGAGACTCCCACGCCTCTCCATCTTTACCAACGGCTGACCCATGGCTGATGGATTGATCCTCCCCGCTCTTGCTAGTCCCCAATGACGCCGCCGAGTGCCGGTCGAGTCTCCGGCTCCGCGCGAGTTTGCCTCATTGCGTGCCACGCACCAAGCTAGCACCTAACACTTCTCAGCCAAGGCAATGTACGGTGTATCAGCGGCAAACGCCAACTTGCTTCGCCGAGTGTAAAATTGGTGACAGTGATGGGTAGCAAGATCGCCCGTACCAACCCTGTCACCTCTCGTTGCACAGTCATCTCCCTGCTGCCTGTCTCGTCGATCCTCGACCGAACACCTCACCGGCCTTGACAAAGGCGAGGATCCCTACCATGCGTGACGGAACATACATAAAACCGCCCGCTGTCTCGTCTCTCTGACTGATGAGCGCTTTGCTGGCAAACCTGTGAATCTAATTTCTCTCGTCTCACAGACTTTTCCCGACCGTGCTGCGGCGAGAAGAGGGTCCACCGTCCACGATCGCCCTCTAAACAAACACCCATGTCCACGTCGTCTCGTAGCCTACTACGTAGTAACTCTCGTCTGGCCCTACGGGATCGGGTTCATGCCCCGCAGGTGAATCAGCACAGACCTCGAGGGCGTAACCGGATGAACTAGAAGCTCAGCTTGGGTCTTGGGCGTCAATTCTCGCTTCACGTCTGGAATGAACGTGGCGTCAAAGTCGAAAACCCACAGGGCATTAATTAGGGCCCTTCCGGCGACGTCATTGTTATGGCGCCAAACCCACATGGCCCACATAAGCGCCAGGGCCCTCTCTGGCTTTTGGGATAAGAGGCATTCTGAATTTCTGGATCCTTACCCAAAGACTTATCGTCATCGTCATCGTCAGGGTAGAAATGGACCCTGGTTTCGCGCTTGTTTCCCACCTCATTTTGCGGTAGGAGACCGTTAGTTTCTCCGTCTCATTCCCGCCGCTGATCGTCGGACCCTTTTGGTTTGGCGTTGACCGTTGTGGTCCCATACCGACGTCGATGTGCATCCGTCTCCCTCTCTAGCTTCACCCTTGCTCGTGATGTTGTCTCGGGCCCGGGAGCGCCCTAGGCGACTAATATTTCTTTCGTCTGTGGTTACGTTGTGTGGGTAGTCCGTCCGACAACCTCGGGCATCTTGACACCCAACCCTAGATGTAACGGATGAAAAGAGTCAGCTGGTGCAGTGCAATCAAGATCGACCACACCTCGCTCCTCATTCGTAAACTCCGAGATGCTACAGTCGCACAAGAGACCATCCACCCGGTCACAAAGCAAGACCTAAGTATCTGCAAATGACTAGATTAAGCAACTAAAATATGGGTATATGGGTGTGCTGGGTTGCTTGGTTGGCTAGCAAAGGGCTCGTTCATCCGCGCCCAGCATGGGAGAATATTAGGGTCCACGACGAATGGACAGGAGCAATTTGAACAAACAAAGCCAAAACAGTCTAAGCAAAAGAGTATGACCAAAAAAACAACCCGACCAGCGGGTTACCCCCTCGTTCCAGGACTGGTTACCTCCCTTGATATCATGCCTCATAGACGTACCCAGACCGATAGGCCTGGGAAGTCTTGCTCACCATGTGTGTCTTCCATGGCTGCCTTAGCAGCAGCCCCGACCCTCAATGAACACGCTGTTCTTGTCCTCTAGACGTGCGCGCGGCCGGTGAAGCGCGAGCGCGTGTCGCGGTGCTTCCACCAGTATCCAGCGGACGCCAATGCGGCGATCAGCCACAGGAGAGCGCTGGTCAGGTCAACCCACACTGCGTTCTTCATGCGCATGACGCCATGGTCACCCTCGGCATCCTCATTGATGTACATCTGCAGGGGTGTGTCAGTTGAGTCAGTGATCCATTCATCCCCGAGGTAGGTTTCCGTCTCGCGAGCATAGAAGTGCATACCTTGCCGAAAATGCCGAAAAGAGTGATCCAAAGGATGAAGAGAATCAGGTCCCAGATTACGGCCACTACCCCAGCCACTCGCAGGACGAAGGGGATGAAGTAGAGGACACAAGTGAAAGCCGACAGGCTACCTACGACTACGGCGTAGACCTATTGCACATCCAGTCGTCAGCACACGCACCACGCATTTTTATTCAGTTATTGTTTCGGCACTGACCCATTTCGAGTCGGCGTACTTGCCGTGCTGATGTGCTCGGTTTAGATCAACACCGTAGAGACCACATGTCGTGAGGGCAAGGGCGAAGCAGCACAGGTGCAAGGCGGAGAACAGCAGGTAGCTGACGGTGAAGCTAACGACTCCCATTGCTGCCAAATTTCGCCTCGGCGACGAGAGTGTATGCTACGCGAATGGGAAGAGTGGGTGTTGAGCGGGGAGGGAGGGTTCGTGTTGCGATGGTTATTGGCGGTGTGGTTGCGCTGCGCGGTTGGAGTATCTGACGAGTACGCAGGTTAGCAGGTAAGCTTGGCCGATGATACTCCGTTCTACTCTGCTCGGCACGGTTCCTGGTCAGAAGGCAACGGTGAAAAAATACCAATAAAGAATGGGCGGCAAGGAGGGCTCCCAGGCTGAGTTGAAAAGCCTCCCTCTTGAAGCGTAACAAAGCCCTCGGCGAGTCATCTCATATGACGACGATCCGCATCGTCAGACAAATACAAACACCGAGATGACTCGTTTACTCTCCCGAAATCGGACAAACCAGGCAGAAACGACCGGGTATGCTTACCTTGCAGATATTTGTGACTTGGCCTTCTTTTCCACCGACAAATATGTTGATGAGACTTGAGAGCGCGCGCGAGAGTTGAAATGGACCTGAATCTAGTGAGGTTCCTAGTGAAGTCATGACGTAGTGATTCAAGATTGGATGGCTTGAGCCTTGATCCCTGATTCCTCGATTCCCGAAAAAAGACCCACTGCAGAATGGTGGCGTGTGATTGGCCACAGGGGCAAACTGTGCAGCGCCCTGCTCACATGAACCGCGCTCCATGCCCCCTCAGTGAACCTTCTTTGCAGCAGAGGCCGTTGCCACTATGTCATTGGACATGCTCGGTGAGCGCAAGGTGAAGCAAAGGCATCATCGCGGCGTGAGCTAAGAAGTCGTTAGCTGAGGCTTAACTGTGGCTCATCTGGATCCGCAATGGCAGCCTGGCAGCCTGGCAGCCTCAGTGTGCCTCTTTTTCCCTCGTGTCTCACTCCGTGACTCGGTGGTTGATGGAGTCTTTTGCCTTCAGAACCGGCAACTTTGCAGCAGTCGGCCCGTGCGAGCCTCATCCCGGGCTCTGCCCCCCATTGCGTCTTACCGCGTCTTACAACGCCAGGCAGCTCCGGGTTCTGACCGCCCCAACTCACACCCAGGGACCGGCCAGGGAGTCTGAAACAATGGACCGGCCGTCCAAGATGGAGGGATTCCAGGTGGCGGAGTTCTGACTGTGAGGAAGCCTTGGTGGAAGTTGAAACTTCAGTCTGTTGTGCTCTCCTGGCCCCGCTGGCCGCCTTACAGCTAGCGAGCTGGGGCTTCGTCTGCTCCACACGCCACGCCCACCTGGCACTCCCGCTCAACACCTAACTTGGTGTTGGCATGAATGCCCGGTCTCTGAGAGGTCTGTCAATCGCCTTCAAGGTTATTTTCAAACTGCGCACGCCGAACGGGCACTGCCCATAGTCGTCCAAGGCGGAATGATAGTAGTTGAAAGGCCCAGAGGGCCGTGGTAGAGAGTCTTCCCGTAACCAACAATAAAAAGGCACTCCCTCTCTTCCCTTTGAAAGTGAAATATATCATTACAGTTGTCACCAACAGCCAAACCAAATAGCCCATCACCACATTCACATTCATACACTTCAAGAATCTCTCCATCATCATGGCCGGCTCGCACTCGTCAGTCTACCATCTTCCCCACTTGCCTAGTAACCACTGACCCGGAGCAGCCACAAGAACCACACCATCCGCCGCGAGGTGCAGCTTTTGAACTCACGAAGTGCCAAGTTATGGCAATGCGTAAGTGAAGCTAGCTCCTGGCTTTCCAAATGCCATCTTTTACTAACATGTCATAGTGCAACTGCCTCGATGGCTGGTTCTCTACCAAGTTGAACTCCGCGTGCCCCACCTGTCACAACTACCGCTGCGACCAATGCAAATACGCCGCTAGCTAGACGGCTCGCTCGGGGCCCTAGTACACCGGGGCCGTCAATACCATCAAGGAGAATGCAGGGGTTTCACTTCTCACCATTGTTTCTCTACATTGTATCTTCTTTCTCTCGTTTCCTTTGTTGAGTTTCATTTTCGCTTTGTCTCGAACAGCCAACTGGGTGCAGGAAGATGTGGCCGGTAGCTTTGTGCCAATACTGTTTTCTTCATCACGGTTTAGACATAGAATAGAACTCCCTACTGGAGGACACTTCACCAGACAGATTGCATAGATTTCCTTGCCTAGAATGATACATTATAAAATATGGTTGCTTTCATTTCAGTCTATATAGAGGTGACTAGAAAAAAGCGACCATCCTTGTTAGTTGGTCCATGTGCAGTGCACAACCAACTGGCTGACCACTGACATGTCAAGAATCCGGCTCGTCCGCACAATCCAGCCACCCAGCTCCCTCGATTGAATCCTGTCGCTGGCCGGACCATTTCCCTTCTCCGTGCCCGCCGTAAATCGACTAATCGGGGAATCTATATCACCCGGCCATAAAATGCTACGTCGCACACTCACCGAATGCGATCGTCTGCCGAGGTCCGGAGACGACATCCCCACTCTCCCCCTCCGAACAATGAATGGACAGATCCGAGAAAGGCGGAGGGATACTGATGCAGCACCATCAGCGAACACCACCTTTGCGAAGCTGAGACGGTCGCAAACTTTACCGGATTGTTCCCATTGTACGCGGCATATTTACGGCTCTCCAACTTGGTAGCAATGGCGGACCTCGGCCCCCCTTTCATCCACATTCCCGGCCTGCCCAACTTCCGCGATATCGGCAATACGCCCATCGCCGCCCGGCCCGGCCACTCCATCAAGCCCGGCGTCGTCTTCCGCGCCGCCGAACCCTCTCGCGTCACCGATGCCGGCGTCACCGCGCTGCAGGCCCTGCGCATCTCCCACGTCTATGACCTCCGCTCTGCCGTAGAGATTCAGCGCCACTCCGCCGGGGTCCGGGAGTGGGACGGCGCAAGCCGTGTTTTCGTCCCCGTCTTCCAGGACGAGGACTATGGCCCCGAGGCTATCGCCCTGCGTTTCGTACAGTACTCGCAGAAGGGCACCGATGGCTTTGTTGACACCTATCGGTCCATCTGGGAGGCCGGCACTGGACCCGTGGCTACCGTGCTCAACCACCTCGCAACGCCTGATGCCTCCCCGCTCCTCGTCCACTGCACCGCGGGCAAGGATCGAACAGGTGTCGTCTGCGCCATCATCCTGTCTCTGTGCGGAGTAGATGACGAGACCATCGCCCAGGAGTACAGCCTCACCGAGGTTGGACTGGCCGAGCGAAAGGAAGAAATCAAGGCCCATTTGATGAAGAACCCAGCCATGACGGACGACCCTGAAGGCGCGGACCGCATGCTTGGAGCCAGGTAGGCCGCCATCCCGCCCAAATCCCTTTGAGTAAGACCATTAACAACGAAATAGACCCGAGAACATGCTCGCCGCTCTCCAGGCAATGCGTCTCGAGCACGGCTCCCCAGAGCAATACGTTCTGACCAAGTGTGGCGTGTCACAGGATGCCATTGAGCAACTTCGTAAGAACTTGATTGTGGCCAACGCGACCAACTAGATTGATGCGGTAGAGTAGATGGTACATGTTTAGAATATTGCATCTCTTTCATACATGACTTTGGTATTGGTATTGTACAGTTGCGCCGCTGGTCGAGTGAAGCGATCCGGCTTCCCCCGACTCCCAACTCCCGCACTGGGAGACATGACATACATAATCATACATTTCAAGGAACCGAAGTGGGAATCTTGACCAATCCACGCTTGCGATCCTCAAACGGCGCACCATACCGCCAGCCAGTGCCATTCCTTGACCGTCCGTCCCGGCCCGCGTCATCGACATTGATCGCCTTGAACCGGAACTGAACTCGGGTCTGTCCCTTCTTGAACACTCTCCTTGTCTGCCTCCGCTCCCAAAGCCGTTGCTTTTCGAGCTTCTCGGCCACCGCTTCTTCTTCTTCCTGAGTAGCCTCTTTGAACTTCTGCAGGCTCTCCGCAGGGGAGCTGCCCTGGAGAATATCCCGCTCCATGGTGATGAGCTGCGGTTGGGGCGACCGCACATCAGCCGACAGCACCTTGTCGTGGAATGCAGTAGCAGCGTCTTCTCGTGTAAAATGTCGGGATTCCGACACTGGGACGAACAGTTGTTGCATCGTTAGGTTGTGTACCTGCACCTCGTTGACAGGCTCGTGAGGCTCATTCACCTCGCCCTCGCGGTAAGAAGTCTTGGGCAACATCTTCATCACGGCCTTGGCATAAGGGGTAGCGAGTTTCTTGCCCTATCCAGTTTGTCAGCGCTTGTTCAAGATACGAAAATCGAAGGTACGAGCGTGAAGTGGAGTGATTTGCAATCAGAATAAATAAACAAGGTTTTAACCATGTAGGTGTCTTCAAGACTAATCGAAATTTTTGAATAGTCTCATCATAGCAAGGGAATTGAATGTCAAGGTGCAATGGGGGATAATACTCACATCCATTACCCACTGCTTTTCCACCTCCTTCAACCGTACGACGGCCGCGACTCTTCTCACGTCGACACCCATCTCGGCCGAAACAGCCTTGATCGAGTCTCCGCGAACAGTCACCTTTTCCCAGATGAGGTCTCGTGTCGAATTGTCCAGGACAGGCTGGCTGCGGAACAACGGGTTGAGCGGAAAGGGCTGGTCTTGGAACGGACCCAAGTAGTTGGGAGAGTTGGGTGCCTCGGCCAGGCTGGAGCCGCTCTGAGACTTGAGCCACTCGTACATGCGCTGGCGGCTCTTGCTCATCTTTTCGCGGCATGGCGTTGTCGAAAACGCTTGGGCAAACGGTGCTGTCTTGGAGAGCGAGCTGGCGGCATCGAGGCCAGCCAGCGGCACCGACGGGACGCGCACTCGGGGGGGCATGATCAAAGCAGCTCCGGTCGAACCTTGTGCTGCATTACATGCAACCCAGGGCCAATTGAGCGGAATTGGCTTGGCTCAGCGCGACGTCGAGTCAAAATGTTGGGTGCTTGGTTGGAGATGAGCTGTTGCTTGTTCAAGTAGTCGCAATTTTTCAGCGGTGCACGGGAAAATTAATCACCCGGATCCCGACAAGCTTCTGGCCCCACAACTTGAGCTTCAGACAAGCCGATTTTTTAATATATTACACGACAGCTTCGTTCATGGAATGCTTGCAGCAAAATAAAGCAAAACGCGGCTGTGTATATGCCGGATATTTGGATAAAAATTCTCCTATGAGGCGATTATGTAAATGCTTGAGATAGATCATTCAACATGCCCAGGTGGTATTCTTCTGCACCGGCATCACTCCTCATCTTCCCAGCCGTCATCCACCGCATGTACCAGTTCTACATGTGAACCACATCATACATAAATCCTAAGCTTCATTACACCTGTAGATAGTACGTGTTCTTCGAACACCCAACCTGAACACCCAACCGATACTCCTCTGATAATTCATTAAAGTGTGAAGGGACGGGCTGATTGACCGAGGTTGTCATCCCAGACCCCAAGTGATGAACGCCAAATGAACGCTTCCAGCTCGAGGATTATAATGAATCTGAACCGGAATGGCATATGCATGGGATAGTCGGAACCCAGATTTGCCGTTGACGAACTGAGGAACTAGATGGTTCCTCAACAATGGTTGACGTGTTAGCTATTATGCCGCAACGGATAATGACTTGTTTTTCTTGGACTTGTTCTTAGCAGCAGCAGCAGCAGCAGCCTTAGCAGCCTTCTTGGCCGCCTCGTTTTCCTCTGCCTCCTGAGAAATAACCTTCCATTTCCGCCAGCCGTCGAAATCGATCAAAGCTTGCATGCAACCCCATTCCATGACTTTTCGCTCGAGCCAAACAAAGTTAACGGGCTAAGAATTTCGTTAGTCCCCTATCCATGCATCATCCGTTGTGGCAACAGGTTGATTCGGTACTTACCTTGGTTAAGAAGTCGTTGCAACCAGCGGCTAGAGCTTCATGTCTATCGCTTTGGAGGGAGCTGGCGGTCAGGGCCACGATAATAACTGGGCTCTTGAACAAGGAGGGGGTATCGAGCCGGTCCTGGTCCTTTAGTTCATCGGGGTTCTCCTCCTCGGGTAGGCCGCTGCTTGGCGTAGACGAGAAGACGCCGATAGAGTTGACCCTCTCCAATCTCCGAATCTCCCTCGTGGCGTCGAGACCATTCATAATTGGTAGCTGAATATCCATCAACACCAGGTGGAAGCCACCAGTCCTCCACTTCTTGACAGCGTCCCGCCCATTCATGGCACTCTGCCACCGCACCTTTAGCCTCTTCACGAAAGCTTCTAGGAGCTTCAAGTTGATTGGGTTATCTTCGACTATGAGGACGTTGATTGGGGGAACACCACCGTTAAGCATACCCGGTGGTAGGTTTGGATGCTCGGGGTTCCTCTTGACCTTCTTTATCCGACTAGCAGCGGGTCGAGGTGACGAGATTCTGGCCGGGGGTGTCGCAACTTGAGCAACCTGGGAGGATTCGGGTGCGGGAGGGGTCGGAAGAGTAGGAGGAGGAGGAGGAGGAGGCATCCCGGCTTCTGAGGAATTTGAGTGAGTTCGAACATGAGGTAGCCTAGGATTGAAGTGCTGCGTACCGTGGTTGGTGGCAGTGGCAACTGGGCCGTTGGCTAGAATCGTGGGCGACGACGTATGGGTTCGACCGAGCCGGGGGCGTTCAGGACGTTCACGGTAGGTGCGTGACGCCCTGCCACCAGGGGATGGGATGGGAGGGATTTGGCCTGTGCCGAGGACCGCGATGGAGTGCGGGGCTTGCGAATTACTATGTACCGGAACTGCGACTGGAAGATGTGGCGAAGCTCTGACTTCAACGGGAGGAAAGTAGCCCTCTCCAGCTTCAGATGGTCGCGGGTCATCGGCAGAGTAGACGTTGGCAGCGTGCCCAACCGGGCGGGGAGAGGCCTTGGGGGCTCGGCGGGGGGTATCAATGATGAGAGCCTCGTCGACGGTTTGGCCACCGGGGAAGTAGGCATCCAAGGTGCGACCCATGGGCTCCTCAGGGCCTAGGAGGCGGTCTTTGTGCTGGTCACGGGGGAAGATGCGGATGTTGAGGTCGGGGGAATCGAAAGTGCGGCCGAGGGAGTTGGCATACTTGCGTAGGATCATATCTCGAACATCGTCGACTAGGTCGTCCTCGTTGATGGTGACGAGGGTGGGGGAAGCATGTGGGCGCTTGACCCAGATCTTGCGGGTCACCATGTTGGCGTCGATGGGGAGTAGCAGCGTTGCTTCCGCGCCAGGTTCAGCTGGAAGCGGACTGTGGAGGAGAGTGTTGATCAGGGTCGATTGGCGGTTGGAAAGAAGACTTTGGCGGCGGGGCGGGCCGGACGGCCGTGGGGATGATGACGAGGAGGATGGAAGTGTTAACGTGGGCGCAAAGCCAGGGGATGAAGGAATCGTGACTGTCGTCGTCGCGATAGCAGCATGTGCTGGTGATGGGGTAGAGGGAGCGAAGCCGGGACTCAACGGGTCGTCATGGTCGCGCGCCTCCGTCTCAACATCCACGTCGGCGTCGGCGTCGGAGTGCGGCAGCGGGGACGACGAGGAGTCGGCAGAGCTGTCCTCGTGGATGCGACTGAGGTTCGAGTTTGATGGGCGTGTTCGCGGTCGCGTCGGCGTCGAGTTGGGGGATAGCTCGGGTGATTGAGTTGATGAAGGGCGAGAGTTGGGATGCAGATGAGGTTGAGCTTGTGGTGGGACATGCCAGGAACTGTGCAGATCGTTGCCCAGGTCGTCGTTAGGGGCAAAGCCACGGCGGCTCTGCCGGGGGGCAGGCGGTTTTAGCGGGCTCTTTGGGTCATCCGTCGCTGTATCAGGCGCTGTGAGAACATCCGGAGTGGGTGGGACTGCCTGGGTGGCAGTGGGAACGGCTGCGGATGAAACGGGTGTTGACTTGGGGGGCATTGCTTCTGATGTCGGCGATAGGGCTCGGATCGGCGCCGTCTCCTTCTTAGTGCCAACACCAGTCGTGTTGTCAACGCCTTCGTGGCGGTGTTGCCGACGCGTGCCAGGAGACGGAGGATCCGTGGATTCCTTGCTGACGTTTAGATCCGGCTGGTTGCTGTCGAAGCTTGAGCTTCCCGGTGTCGCCCGCGTCTGGCTGGCAGCTCTACGAGATGGCGAATGATCTCGATCTTTGTCGTCATGGCCTTGGTTGTGATTTTGGTCGCGTCCTCGATGCCAATCCCAGCGATGGCGGCTCCCAAGAGACGACGTATCTGCGACGCTCTGTATTGACGAAGCTAGGGATGCCGCTGCCGAGTGTCGCCGCTTCGAGAACTTTGCTCTCAGGCGCGAGGCCAGGTCGCTGGTGCCCATTAGGACGACATGGGGCCTGGACTCGGTCGAGCCCGACGATGAGCTGGCGATGGGGCTGATGGTCCTGTCAAGATCGGATGTCGAGCTTCAAGGAACCAAACCAGAGAGCTACGACGAGAGGGCAACAGCAGCTAGGACGCGGCGACAGCTGGCGGTGGGGAGGGGAGCTCTCCTCTCAACGATTGGCAGCTGAGACAGACGGATCTCCAGGATTTGGGATAGCTTAAGGAGGGAGGGATGGAGCTGACGCAGCGAAGCCGTTAGTGAACAGAGCGTGTATCGATGGCCACGATGGTGGACAAGGCGATGGAGGTACGGAAGAAAAGGTGAGAGGTGAGAGGTGCAAGATGCAAGATGCAAGACGGAGGATGATGGTAAGCTAGACCGAGATGCACCTACGGATACATACATCGTCAATGCTCTCTCCCCATTTCCCCATGCGGGCTGTCACCGTTGATGCGAGTCGAGCTGCAAGCTGCTTGGTCTTGTAATTTTACAGCCGAGGGAGCCCAGCGCGCCCAAAGATGCACCTGGGGCCGCTCTGAGCTCCCAGCTCCCAGCGAGATGCATGCACAGCTCATCGCGCCCATCCAACTTCTTTTAGGTGTCGCATCGACAGGGGTGACCCTAGACTACCTAGACTACCTAGACTACCCAGATGGGCCTACCGGGCCTAACGGACCTCGCAATTCAAGCCTCACCGAAGGGGGAAAAAAGAAAAGGTCATATCATCATTGCCGCCCTACGGACCATTCTGCCTCGTTCTAACAATCCATTCACGGGTCCCGGCCTTGATCGGTATGGAGTACGAGGGGCCAGGAACCCCAGAAACACCCGCCAAATATCCACACCGTGGACCGGCACATGATTATACTGCGGCATTCCGGATACCAAGCCCCCCCGTTCATGACTCCAGCCAGCCAGATGGGCTCCCTACCGCCTCTTTCTCCGCCCTCTTTTGACGTATCGCATTTGACGGCATTCGCCGTGTCCAACCCGCGTTCCTTATACAGGGCCCTGCACGATCAGGGAAATAGATTCTTATTGTGCCCATGTATATCCCTTTTCCCACCAACCTTCGCCGTACGTGCACGCATCCATGGCGCCCTATGGCCGATCCGTCGGTCTCCCGCACGTGCCCATATTCGAGCCAGCCCGGTTCGATGGTGCGTGGAATCTCATGCCATTCTCATTAGTTGGTCCGCTGCACCTCTGATTGCTCTCCTGATTTCTTCCTCGTTAATCATTGCTCAGCAAGCCTGTGGGGAAGATGGATGTGCCGGAACGGTGAGAACCATGCCAGGGAGAGACAAACCCGCCAAACATGGGACCAACCGAGAGTGGTCATCATCGACCACGTTTCCCTGTTCCTTCAACCCCCCCAGAACCACAGTAATTACAAGACATCGTTGCCGTGGATCTACAAATCCTGGTCATTGCCACAAGGTTACCACACTAGCTGAGTGCAAGCACATGTGTTTGCATCCCCCATCTGGCATCATCTCGGTTAAGTTGTTGGTAAGCCACCGATGTCTTGAGAGTCACATTGGACGAAATATGAAAGTAGTGTTGCAAATACACTCTGAAATGCCTTCTCTGTGTTTGTTCTCTCTCATACAACGCTTGTTCTCCGTCTTGCTCGTGTAAAGTACATCTCCTGTCAACAAAGTGTTGGTGTTCGATTTTTAACGACCAGCCATGTGATGAAGTATCTCAAGATTTTAGGGTAAAACTTGTTACAGAAAGTTCGTTTGACTGAACCGCGAAAGGTGGCCTACCTACATAGTAGGCAGCTCCTGGTAGAAGCTTCAGTCACATTCTCGAGGGGCCGTGCTGTAAATACCGTGTGCACTGTGCTGCCAAAGCATCGGTCAGCAAAGTTGGCGCCTTCGTCCGAAACTATTTGGAACGATGCAAACTCACAAAACTCTTCTCGCACAGGTGGAAAACGCGGCATATCATTAACACATAAGATATTTCGACATGTCGGAAATTCCCAGCCTACCCACCAATGAGCTTGAGCGGCCAATTCCAAGGGAACCCAATCCGCCAGGTCGAGCAGCTCGGATCCAGACCCAGAACCGTCGTCACGAATATCTCGCACGAAACATAACATACTTTGACAGCGTTGAACACGAGCTCGCTGGTAGGTTGAGATGGGCTATTCACCTCGTGACTGTATGCTCATTGACTTCTAGATCCTGTCTTGTACGAACGTCTTGTGAAGAGGTTTCAAACACCGGCAGAACGAGAAGCAGAAGGCAAAGCCAAGGGCTACGGTCGGACGTTGGAAGCGGCTTTGGAGCGAGGGGAATCCAAAGTCTCTGGTTTACCCACATCCAATGGAGCGAGTGAGCCGGGGGCCAACGGGACAAATACGACGGACGCCACCCTTGACAATTCCTGGACGCACCCGGCAACGAACAGAGAGCATGGCCAACAGCTCTGGCGCGACTTCCTCGAGAACCGGTTTGTCCATGGCCATGACGAAGAGTTTGACTACAGCATTGTTGACAACAATGATGAATTTGACTCTATGGTTAGGAAAGATGCCGAAGACGCCTGGTATGACGACGAGGAGCCTAGTTGGATCGAAGACGGTGCGGCATCCGATGTGGGAAACAATGCGGAAAAGAGGGACGGAGAGACTGGCGTTCAGGATTACTAAACATTTTCCATCAACATCTATTCTATCCTGCCTGGTTTGACTCTGAATCTCATGCAGGGCCTGGGCGTGAGTTGCACCTGGCTGCGCGATTGCGGCGCGGCCCGCCCCAGAATGCATCATGCGAATGAGTTTATTTTGCAGCAAACCATATCTTGAGAAGCTGGCGCCCTTATCTCACGAGTTTCCCGTCAATTCTTGATCTCGGCCTGGGTGGTTCTTGCGTTGGAATATTACGTCGAGTACTGTGGCTCATCGACGGCTGGGTCGGGCACCAACCCTGGTGGCTCTCCCGCTCATTGCCATCGGATCACTCAACCGGAGAGATCAGCCGCCATCCCGCAACATCAAGCCACCTGATGGGGCCCCAAGAAATGCTCCGGTGCAGATCCTACCCGGTCGGCTTTCCTACTGCGACATCGTCTCCTGCCCCAAATGGCCGGGGCAGCCGGGTAAATTGGTTGGTGCATTTCTGGATAAATTGGTTATTGAGCTCAATAATAGGCAAGACGTCGACTAGCATCTATATCATGACATCGCGGGGCTATAGTCGGCTCACGCATATATAAGTTTAGCCATCACCGCAGTTCTCAACTCTTGAGACCCAAGGCACTCGCTCGAGACATACCCGAATCTACTTTTCAAGATGGCCCCCCTCATCACTCATATTTACACTGCCGACCCCTCAGCGCATGTCTTTAACGGCAAGGTCTACGTCTATCCTTCCCATGACCGTGAGACAGATATCAAGTTCAACGACAATGGCGACCAGTATGACATGGCAGACTACCACGTATTCAGCACAGATAGCCTGAGCCCTCCTGGAGAGGTCACAGATCACGGCGTGGTGTTGAAGGCAGAAGACGTCCCATGGGTGTCCAAGCAACTTTGGGCGCCTGATGCCGCCGAGAAGGACGGCAAATACTATCTCTACTTTCCAGCCCGCGACAAGGAGGGCATCTTCCGTATCGGTGTCGCCGTGGGGGACAAGCCCGAGGGCCCGTTCACCCCGGATCCGGAACCGATCAAGGGCAGCTACAGCATCGACCCGGCCTGTTTCGTCGACGACGATGGCGAGGCGTACCTCTACTTTGGCGGCCTGTGGGGCGGCCAGCTCCAGTGCTACCAAAAGGGCAACGACGTCTTCGATCCATCGTGGCAGGGCGCCAAGGAAGTCAACGGCGAGGGTGTCAGTGCCCAGGGACCGCGGGTTGGCAGGCTCAGCGCCGATATGCACCAGTTTGCAGATGAGGTGCAGGAGCTCATCATTCTGGCCCCTGAGACTGGCAAGCCTATCCAAGGTGACGACCACGACCGACGCTTCTTTGAGGCTGCGTGGTTGCACAAGCGCGGAGACACCTACTACTTCTCGTACTCGACGGGGGATACGCACTTTTTGTGCTATGCCACCGGCACGAGTCCTCTTGGGCCGTTTGTCTATGGCGGCCGCATCTTGGAGCCCGTTCTTGGATGGACGACCCATCACTCTATTGTCGAGTTCCAGGGCAAGACATATCTTTTCTTCCACGACTGTGAGTTAAGCAAGGGTGTCGACCACCTTAGGTCGGTCAAGGCAAAGGAAATTTTCTATGATGATGACGGCAAGATCATCACCACGACGGCGGACTGAACTGCGTGTACGTGTAAAAGAACGAAATGTGAAATTAAATGAAAGTAGGTAGTCTATACCAATGTATCATGGTGTGGTATCAAGGTTTCCAATTTCCCAAACGCTTTTGTGATGCCTGTATATCCAACCCTTACTCTTTCTTCCCTCTATATCATTCTGTCGTAAAGGACAAAAGAAATCATTAGGTATAAAGTCATCAAAAATGTTAATCAACAACACCGAGGCGAAGCTTGTCCAAAGCCTCTTCGTACCTTGCGGGGCTGTGGTCCATCAACATACTCGTCCCAAATCTCAACTCCTTAAACCGTGCTTCCACGTCTTTGACATACTTCAACACAATTCTTTGCGCCGGCCGCCCAAGGTGGTCTTCTTCTAGAAGAAGGAATGCGTCCCGCCTCAGTACTCTCTGAGTCTCAACGGTAAAGACCTCCCCGGGTGGCATCAGTTTCTGGCTTGTCATAGTGGCTCTCAGATTTTGCAGTAATGGGAGTCCCCATTCTGATTTCTCTTCCCTACGGACAGCAGATGAGCTACCGTACCACTTTTGAGTTATTCCACTCTGCAGGGCTTGCCAGATCCGCTGACGAATCTCCCCCTTTGCCTGATGTTGATCGTCCTTGAATGCTAAAGCGACGGCTTGAGAATCGTGAAGGGTCCCCAATGACAAATAAGGAACCACATCATTTCCATGCACGATACTAGTGATGAGGCCCCGTGTGCGTTTACGGAGTGATGTCGACATTGTACCAGGTGGCCCGTAAGCATAGACGTGAATTGGACGCCTAGAAGGCAGACATAGATGGTCTGATCGAAGACTCTCTTGGGTTGGGGAATCATTTGATCCTCTGTGCGGCTCAGTGGCAGTGACAAACCCTGTGCCAGTCGGGTTTGGTTCCGACAGCATCACACCCAGGAGAGCCGTCACGGCACCCCCCAGTGAGTGACCGCACAAAACAAGTCCGTAGTCTGGAAACTCGAGCAATGCCTCCCTGATTGTCACCAAGACACGCCCGTCTCCGCCGTAAAGTAGCCTTCGGGCGGATGCATGGACGCCCTTGTGTACCTTGTATCCACGGCCACGCCAGGTCAGAACGTCGTAATCACATGTTAAGTCGGCCAAGACGTCTTCGAATCCCAGGGTCCCCCGGCAAGCCAGCACTACTGTCCTTGCATCATGGTCTAATGAGATATAGTGTACCAGCGGTACACCCGTCCCGGTTAAGCCACTTGAGTCAGCCCCCCCTTCAGGGTCAACAAATGAGGCAAGCAGGACGCTGTGCGTGTCAGATTCGGTGTGATGGACAAAGTGCCTCACATCGGCATGAATCCCGTCCCAGGCTCGCACGATAGGCATCTCCTTCGATATACCCATGACTTTGAGAAAATGCGATCCATAAGAAGCCGATGAGAACCGCATGTACCTCGTAATGTTGCGGAGTACATGAGCCCTAGGAAATATGCCGTCAACTTCGCCATCGCGTCGAAGGATGCTCAACGCATCAGCTGCAGTGTATGCGCTTTTTTGATGGTAAGACGCCAGCACAAGGGATGACTGTGAGTCATTGGATGCTAGGCTGTAGATGCTTGGAACGTTGGATATACCACGACGATGTCCCACAGCAGATTTCGGTCGGACGGGACTAACGGAGTTTCTGTCATTCCAAGACTTGGTCCAAGACGGATCTGTAGCAGCATCGGTCCTAGTGAGACTGGGAGAATTTGGCCGTGGCCCGAGAGTAGAGTGGATAGAGTAGGTATCGGTCTGAGAGACAATCGAGTCACGGCGGTACTCGTGGATGGAGACGTAACTTGCTCGAGAGGAGCTTCGTTGGATTAACTCTGGATTGTCAAAGTCATGATCGGCTGATGAAGTAGAGGGTGGGGCGTATGTCTCTTGGGTTGAAGCAGGCAGCTCGGGGTTGCTTGAGGAGATATATGGCGTCTTGTTTTCCCGTTCTTTCATTCTTGGCGGTTGTTTGCTATCCGCAGATGCGGTGTCTTTGTGCCACATGTTCGAGAAAGAATTACTGCCTTCTCGAAGTACTTGTTTTAGTGTCCCCCTTTTCTCCGGGTGTTTGCCAGTAATGGATGGGTCAGTCTTTCTCTTGGGCAGCACCTTTCGCATTCTAGCAGAGCTCTCGTGAGGAGTATCGGTTTTCGTTCGAGAAGCAACTGGGCTTGGGGGTACTCGGAGCCGTTTTTGGTTGGCCTCACGTTCTGGCTTCTGCTGGAGTGTTGGTACCGCTGGTGGTGAGGAAGGGTATGATATTTTTGGCTTCCTACTTGCTGCGACTTGGCCAGAGTTACTCGGAGGCTTTGAAGATTCCCGCATTGGAATTCGGTATTGCTGGCCGTTGTCATTCTTTGTAGCAATCGCACGATTGCCCGGTGGGGACTTAGGGCCAGTCTGCACTGCTTTCTTTGGTAATCTGGATGGCTCCTGAGCCGGTACGTTTCGAGTCGGCTTTTCAGTATTCGATAACTCAATGATTGGGGGCTTCAGTGATTCGTTACGATTCTGAAACGTGGTGGTCCCAACTTTAGACCTCTGAAGTTTGTACACAACTCGATAGGATGGTTCTCCTGAGTTGCTCAGTCGCCTTCCAGACCGGACACCTTGCGGAGACCGTGTGACCTTAGTTTCCACAACTTCTGCCCCTGGTAGAGTAGGGAGAGAAAGAGGCCGAGGACCATCGATATCGATCGTGATTGTCTGTGTGGTGGAGATGGAGTTTGAGATGGATATGGTAGTTTCCGAGGGCAGAGAATCGACAATCTGGTCTTTGAGCCTGCGTAAAGCAGCCTCTTCTTCATCGTCGGCTAGACTTTGGTGACTTTCCTGTGATAAGTCAAGGTGTTTGCCACCAGAGTTACCCATCTGGCGTTGTGGGATCTTGGATTGCGGGTTTGTGGAGACCTGAGGCTTCTGTTCCTGAACATCCACTCTCTCACCATCATTGAGAACCACAACATCCCATATGATCTCTTCGTACTCATGGCGACGGAGCTCTTCATCTGGGAGCTTCCAACACCATTGTTGCAGATAAGCCAAGGCACATAGACCAAGCGTGAGATCGACAACGCCAACGGGCTTGCCTTGAGCACCTGTGGCGGGGTCCCGGAACTCTCGGCGAATCAAGGTGACGATGCTAGCAATTGCTCGCGATGAATCGGTGGAGCCTAGGAGTTGATCAAGGGATGATAGAAGTAGCTGCGAGACCTCTGATGCCATGGAGATGGTTGTGTTCGTGATGTGGAAGCCAGCAGTTGTCCAGAAAACCACCTGGGTCATGGCATGATGGAGATGCTCGAGACTTCGTTCAATGACAGACTCGGCATCGACGGTGGCCAGGTCGCTTTGGGACCGAGATAGTGTTTCTCTACCAGCACGGCTCAGGACAGATTCAACCACGCTCCGAGCCAGCTCCAGGCTAGACAGAGTGGTGAATCTTGCAGCGCCAAGTCCATAAGAGCCAGCAGCGGAGCCAAGGCGTATGGCTAGGGAAGTAGAGCGCGTCGCGAGACTAACGGCTTGTGCCACAGGCGCCGGCAGAAGCGTGGGACTTGGATGGGGAGGCGTCGCATCGGAAGCGGGTGGGACATTACGATTATCCATAATCATGGTGTGGGCGGTAACATCGCCAGTATCGTCGATGGCCGTCTCGTGTGAGCTTCTGATGAGAAAGGGGAAAGGAGGTGCACAGGTTCCTGGAGAGGGCCACACTATGGACGGGAACAGGAACACGCCAATGACATGGCAGCACCTTGATAACGGAGTGGCAAAGGGTGGATGGCATGCGGTTGGGATTATGGAAAATGGTTGGGTCACCGTTGGCGCGAAGTGGGATGGTAAATCAAGGGTAGGTAGGCCGTGATGATGCACACCAAGTTGAAACATTTGCATGTGATTATGAGACTGAGGGAAGCCACGACACAATGCATTCATGCGTTACCGACTTACGTCCGCACCTCCGTACCTGCCGAGCAGTCACGACCCCCACCTACTTCCTCCCTCAGGCAGGTACCGTTCATTTCTCTGCCATCAAACTTCTCGTCGGACTTTGGCTTCTTTGATCCCTTTTTCAGAAGTGGCTCTGTGACAACTATTTACGATGGCCTCACCAGGGTCAAAGCCTCCTCGACTGCCGAATGCCGGATCTACCAATGCGGTCATCTCTTGTCCCTGAAAGGGCCATGAGATCATCATCCCGGGTTCGATGGTCATGCAAACCAGCCGGTCGTTGTCGGGCCTAAACCAAGAGAATCGGATCCAGAGACGATCGTCGGTCGGCATGTTGACACTGGCAGCGGGAAGAATATTCCACGACGGGTGCCATTGATGCCTTTTCCCAGCTGACACTAATAAGCCTTCCACATCGCCGGGTGCCTGAGCCTCACCGACCTACCCGTTGGTCAATTTAAGGGGGGCCAACGGGTACCAGCAGCCATGATCGGAGTGGCCTTGAGGCGCAGCATGATTGGGTGAGCGGGTTTCCCCTATCCTGTCGCTCTGGCCGCAGCACCGTGGGGTCATTTGGCAGTGAGCGCCCCGCCCGCTGAGACTACAGTACTGTACCGTCCACTGTTGCCCTGGAGTGAGCTCCCCGGCCTAATAATAGACCAATCCAGCAGATCCAGCTACGGGGCGATCTGACCGGAAGCGTCCTCGACTCCAGCCCCAAATCATCCTTATTCAACTTGCCTTCCTCGACATTGCGCGCTCCTCGTCCACGACAATTGAACTCCGAGTCCCCTCCTCACGCTCTGAAATCTCTGTCTCCTCGACTCCCACCTCACGAACGAATCCTCCCCCGAACGCGACCCCGCGACCCCGCCAAACCGACACCGCCATGGCTCAAGAAGGCATCTTCGCTTCCAGCCTCCTCTCCCCCGAGGTCTCTGCTGCCCTGCCTGAGGGTTACACCCTCCGCGCCCTGCGCAAGTCCGACTACGATAGCGGATTCCTCGATTGCCTACGTGTTCTCACTACTGTTGGCGACATCAGCAGGGCCGATTTTGAGCAGCAGTACGACCACATGGCCAGTGCCGCCAGCTACTACGTTATCATCATTGAGGACACCACCAAGACTGAGCGCCCCGTAGTTGGTACGGGTGCTTTAATTGTCGAGCGCAAGTTGTAAGTCGACTAGGGTCCCCTCGGAGTCTTGGAAATAATTCACGCTGACCAACCCTCCCTATACAGCATTCACAGTCTTGGCGCCGTCGGCCACATTGAGGATATCGCCGTCGCAAAGGACCAGCAGGGCAAGAAACTCGGCCTCCGAATCATCCAGGCCCTCGACTTTGTTGCCGAGCAGACTGGCTGTTACAAGAGCATTCTCGACTGCAGCGAGGCTAACGAAGGTTTTTACGTTAAGTGCGGCTTTCGACGAGCCGGTCTCCAGATGGCCCATTACTACGAGGAAACCAAGGGTAAATCCCACTAATTTCTTTCCACAAGCTGCCTTCTTGCATGCCATTGGCGGTCTTGATGGCCTCTGACATGATCCTCTCCTTTCTCTTTTGTCGACACCATCTCCGTGCATCGCACCGAGGCTGATGTGGGTTCGTATGGCGCAGGAAGCAAAATCTAGGCCTAGAAGGTTTACAAACCTGGTGACGGGAGAATATAGATCTTTTAAAGTCGTAATTCTTTGTGTTTTTACCATGTTCCCTCCTCGTCTCTTTCAAGCGGGGTCTCCGCTCCCTTTCCAGCCCTACCGACTGCCACCTGGTCAAGATGACGTGGGATTCTAGACACTCGGGAGATGGACTTCGTACTCGGATGTAGGCACAGAGACGGCGGACATATCAGACCCCGAGAAGGTGGTCGCCTTACCTGCAGTATGACAGCATTACACTCAGCCTCGAGGCGTTGGGCCGTGCAGCCAAACATCCTCGAAAGCGCCGCGCTCAGTCACATGAAGGCCGGATCTCATCCGCACTCATTCGGAGATGCTTCCACAGCGATAGCGAATGAGAGCCTCTGGTCGGAGTATATGTGCGACAACATGATGACGATCGTAAGCATGTGGCCTCGGCTTCCGAGTCATCATGGAGGAAGTTCAGCGACGTATAAGAATTCCCGACAGCCCATGGCCGTGAGATTTCACCCTCCGAATCCCGCATACGATCTGAAGGCGGAGACTTTCCTGATATTATCTCGACTAAGAGAGTTCGTCAAGTTCAATACTTTTGTACTTCAGTCAAGAAACAGGCAAACTCTTCCAAAATGTTTGACGAACTAAACGGTTCATTCGCTCGGGTGCGCATTGCCGCCTTGCAATCTACGTAAGCCAGATGCTTCCCTTCCTCTTCCCAGTCTGAATCACCCACAGCAGCTCACGCCGCCTTTTATGGACGTCTAGCATCCTCGCTCGAGCTTCTGAGTCGGATCGCCATGTGGTCCGGCATCAGCGCAACAAGGTCACAGTCGTCGCTGGCCCAAGGGGCATCCATCGCTTAGAGAAGAAGAGACTGGTTCGGGCGAGGCGTGAGTGATAACTCGTCTCCAGTCCTACAATTTCAGTTGCTTTATGGGGGTCCGTCGATGATTTAAGAAAGGCGAGGAAGCGAATCGCATACCAAATGGGGAAGCCGGCGCGGGTGTTTTCAATGACATTTTATTCTTTTTTCCGTCTATGATTATTATTCTTTCTGTCTGTTTTCTGCCATGATGCACGCAACACACAATCATCGTCCCATCCAGCCACCGTCGACAACCAAGATGTGACCACTCACGTAGCCACTGGCCTTGCTAGCGAGGTAGACGGCGGTACCCTTGAAGTCGTCTGGCGAGCCCCAGACCCCAGCAGGAATACGAGCGGTAATGCTGGCGAGGCGCTCGGGGTTAGCAAGCAGGGCCTCGTTCATATCTGTGGCGATGTAACCAGGGGCGATAGCGTTGACGGTAATGCCCTTAGCGGTCCATTCGTTGGCGAAGCTCTTGGTCAGCTGGCCAACGGCGCCCTTGGAGGCAGCGTAGGCAGGCACGGTGAAGCCGCCCTGGAAGGTCAGCAACGAGGCAAAGTTGATGATGCTGCCGCGACGGCCGGTGACGGGGGAGGGTTCGAGACCGAGCATGTGGGCGCCGACATCGCGGCAGAGGGTAAAGACGGCGTTCAGGTTAACTTGGATGACCTGCGATATCGGTGTTAGTGGGGGATTCAGAAGAGCCAGAAAAGTTGACTGACATCGTTGAAGTCCTGGTCGGGGAACTCCTCGCAGGGGTGTCGTCGCTGGATACCGGCGCAGTTGATGAGGATGCGAATCTTGTGGCCGTCGGCGAGGATCTTGGGGACGAGAGTGCCGACGGACGCGGGTGAGGAGAGGTCGGCGGTGTAAACCGAAGCCTTGCGGCCGAGCTTCTCAATGGCCTCCTTGGTGTCGGTAGCGGTGGTGTCTCGCTGAAGGAACAGAGTCAGTGTCAGGGATTGCTCTTGGTGGAAGCCAAAAGGACGCATCGTCAGTGAATGGCATGACGCACCTGGACCAAGATGATGTCGGCACCAGCTTCGGCGAGGCCAATGGCAACGGCCTGGCCAATGCCACGGGTGCCGCCGGTGATGACGGCCGTGTGGCCTTCGAGGGAGAAGAATGAAGAGGCCATCGGAAATGAATTGAGTCTGGTGGAGGGTTGGGTACGGAAGTGCAGTCCCGAATGTCAAGGAGATGCAGCTGGGAGCGTGAGTGCTTTTACTTCCCAGGCGGTGGTTTACAATTTCCAGAGCAGATAACGCGTAGCGAGGGGCAGCGGGCGGGCAGACGCGGGGGGAGTGGGCGTGCTGGGCGGGATGAGGGGGGCGATGATGAAGTGGGCGGCGGGGTGTAAGTCTATGTAAGTTGTAGTGACGCTTCACTTTTGCGGCTTCACAAGCGTCTGGCCTTCTTTCCATGCATCTGCCACTCGGCGTCGTTCGACCTTCATACGCCGAGCGTAGACTAATTACATCCCATGTCCCGCCTGACCTGAAGAATGTTCACCCAATGCCGACTGTGGGGATTACCGTCGCGCGGCGCACCACAGGTCGGATGGGCTTCGGAGACCATGCCGAGTTGGAGGCGGGCATGATGCCGTTTTACGTGGGAGCTGGGTCCCCGCTAGAGCAGCCAGCAGGACGGATCCAATGGAATGTACTGGTACATAGACCGCTGATTGCGATTCACGGGACACTCGCTATTTCGTTGAGTCTGCTACTTGATACATTCATTACGGTGTCGTCCAGCTTAGTGACGAGAAGACTCATCATGAGAAGTCTATAGCCGCCCATCTGCGGGGAACGGAAACACTTTCCCACTTGCGGCTCATCCCTTAGAAACTAGGTACCTCTCAGCCCCAAAGAAACGGGGAACATTGCCCATTTAACCCAATTCTTCAGAGCCCGCCTTCAGCAACAAGCCCCGTAGCCGTTTTCAATAGCCGATCTCAATAGCCGGCCTCAAAGGCCGATTCAAATCGCCACGCCCTATGACAAGCCGTCGCACTACTATGCTACCAGTACATGGCCCAACCCGCCATGAACAATATTATTTACTCTCGACGGGCGCTGTCGGGGAAAAAGAGAGGGTCCCGCCGCGGGGGAGGGGTAAATGTTCCTGGCATGTGTCTTCCTAGCTCCAGGGTAGCCTCACGCCAGCCAACCACGGCCCTGCCAAATCGTCATTCTGCCACCCCCCGTCGCCCTTCACGATGTACATGTACTGTACCTCCGAGCGCGCCCCAGAGCAACGCGGGCGAAGGATGGATTTTTTTTTTCTCCTTCTGCTTCGACTTGTCATGGGGCGAGGCGTCATGGGGCACATCGTGGGGCCGCGACTCGGCTCTCTCCCCGCGCAATGGGCCATCGACTGGTGTTTGTATTCGATATCGGAGCCGGGGTTAACTGCTTCATCCCACCTTCGGCGGTGTCCCCTCTCTCAATTCCGTCCCCCTTCTCGTCCAACAAATTCCGTTGATTTGCTTTTCTCTTGATCATCCCAGCCTTGTTCTCCTTTCTCATCCAAGGATTGGCACTCTACAACACGCATCAAGGTCCCCAATTGACCCGGTCTGCATCGTCCACTCACCATCACCATCCCCCAGACGCCCATTACCTCACCTCACCATAATGTCGACTCAGAGTGTCACAGCTTCCGTCCTGCACGGCGAGAAGGATCTCCGCCTGGTAAGCCTTACCTTCTTCACTTCTTACCTTCTCACCCTCTGTCTTCCGCCTCGACATTTCCGGTTCCATCGGCTAACAACTCTCACAGCAAGAGCGAGAGCTTCCCGCGCCCGCCAGCGATGAGGTCCAAGTCGCCGTCCAGTCCACCGGCCTCTGTGGCTCCGACCTGCACTACTTCAACCACTTCCGCAACGGCGACATCATCGTCCGCGAGCCCTTGACCCTGGGCCACGAGTCCAGTGGCACCGTCGTCGCAGTCGGTTCTGCCGTCACCGACTTCGTTGCTGGTGACCGCGTCGCCCTCGAGGTCGGCCTCTCCTGCGAGGACTGCGAGTACTGCGCTGAGGGCCGTTACAACATCTGCCGCGGCATGAAGTTCCGTAGCTCCGCCAAGGCAAACCCCCATGCCCAGGGAACGCTGCAAGAGAAGATCAACCACCCTGCCCGGTGGTGCCACAAGTGAGTCCTCGTCGCCCTCGCCTTGAGCGTACGTACAACAGAACATACTCACTTACACCTCCAAGGCTCCCCGATAACGTCTCCCTCGACCTGGGTGCCCTCGCCGAGCCTCTCTCCGTCGCCTGGCACGCCCGTGATCGTGCTGCCCTCCCCGCTGGCTCCACCGTACTGGTCCTCGGTGCTGGTGCCGTTGGCCTGCTCGCCGCCGCTGTCAGCAAGGCCGACGGTGCCAAGACGGTCATCATTGCCGATATTCTCAAGGACCGCATTGACTTTGCCGTGGCCAACGGCTTCGCCGACGCCAGTGTCTTGGTCCCCATGGAGCGCCCCCAGACCATCGAGGACAAGCTCGCCTACGCCCAGAAGGTGGCTGCCACCGTCCGCGAGACTGTGGTCCGAGGTGAAGCTGTCGGCGAAGTTACTGCCGTCTACGAGTGCACTGGTGTCGAGACATGTGTGCAAACCGCCATCTACGTAAGTTTGAATCTCAAAATGCTCGGTCATGAGACATCCTTTCCACAGAGATCTAACGCCGCGTACATAGGCCACCAAGCCTGGAGGCAAGGTTCTCATCATCGGCATGGGCACACCCGTCCTCACCCTCCCCATCTCCGCCGCCGCCCTGCGCGAGGTCGACCTCGTCGGCGTCTTCCGCTACGCAAACACATACCGCAAGGTCCTTGACCTGCTAGCCGATCGTCCCAAGGCCATGCCTGATCTGAGCACGCTAGTGACACAGCGCTTCAAGGGCATGGATCGCATCGAGGATGCCTTCAAGCTGGCCGGCAAGATCAAGGATGAACAGGGCAACCTGGTCATTAAGGTAGTCGTCGACATGTCGGGCAAGTCTCGAACTAGTGTATTGTAGATGTACCTGATGATGAGCATTTCTTTACGGCACTTTATTTAGA
Organism: Ilyonectria robusta; assembly: GCF_021365365.1. Classification (NCBI taxonomy): domain Eukaryota; kingdom Fungi; phylum Ascomycota; class Sordariomycetes; order Hypocreales; family Nectriaceae; genus Ilyonectria; species Ilyonectria robusta. The sequence continues at coordinate 965,657 of NW_025764453.1, read as the reverse complement.
AAAATGGCACGGGTGGGCGGGTTTGTGAAATGAATGATGAGTCTAGGTAGTCTTGGGTAGCAACATGATTTTGGATTACAAGCTTCATTGTCCGTTCACTGCATTGCGTGCCCAACACGGGAGTCATACTCATTTCAACGATTTTGTCTGTAATTCACCAACAGCACTTTTTTTTTTTTTAAAGCTCTCCTTTCACATGACAGTGCACATCCCGCTCCGTTGTGATGTCATGAGAGATCTGTCGTTGCATTGAGCCAACCCATCATCTTCGACCCCCACGCGGAAAAAGTCGCGGAAAAGACCCCGAACGGAAAAGTAGTCCGAAAACGGAAATCCCCAAACAAGCAAGTCACCAATTGGGGGCTACAGCATTGCTGCGATTGAGATTGGGGTTCAATGTTTATTCATGTCTTGGCCCAACCAGAGGCTCTAATCTATTATAACATCTTATTCACTTTAATCTTTTTGTTCTTTCATCTCATTGTCTCATCCAATACCCGGGTGAGTGTCTATTGCTTGTCGGGGAAACCAAAGTTGATGCCGAAGGGAGGGTAGACGTATCGCTTAAGCTCGCCCTTGCTGGCGAGGTCATCGGAGTAGTCATTGAGGATCTTCATGTCATCGGCGTCCAGCACGACAATCTTCTTGTTGGCGGAGATGCGCTCGGGGGTAACGGACTTGGCCAGGACGGTGGCGCCTCGTGCAACTAGATGGGTTTGTCAGTATGCGTCAACGGATATTTTGGAGCGAGGAGTCTTACCGTGGTAGCTGAGGAGGACGGTGGAGGGAGAGACGCCCTTCTTCTCGGCAACCTTGACGACGGGCTCAGAGGACATCATGGGGCCACCAGTGCTACCCAGGGGGCTGTAGGCAACAATGTGGATACCCTTCTCCTTGCAGTAGTCGACAATCTCCTGCTGGGGCAGGCTGGGGTGGTTCTCAATCTGGTTGATGGCGGGAACGATGGTGGCGTGGGGCAGAAGCTCCTCGAGGTACTTGACGCTGTACTACAGAGGTGTGTTAGTTTGTGCCGTGATTTACTGGCTAGGGGGGCAGCTTACGTTGCAGACACCGACGGCCTTGGTCTTGCCGGTGGCGACAAGCTTCTCCATCTGCTTCCAGGTGTCGACGTGGTTGTGGGTGCGGATGATGTCTCGCGAGCCATCGGGGTTGGTGGGGAACTTGTCATGGTTACCTAGGCGAGGTTAGTTGATGGTTTGAAAACGAGAAATTGCGGTTTGTGAATCTTACCCTCGGGGTTGAGAAGGAGAGGCCAGTGCTAGAAACACATAGTTAGCACGCCGAGGTTCTCGGTTTTGTTGTAGCAGCAGCTGCAGGGGAACACTCACAACCAGGAAGAGGTCAACGTGGTCGAGACCAAGGCTCTTCAAGCTCTTGTCGAGGGCAAGCTCGCAGCGGGTGTTGTATGTAGCCCAGACCTTGGTCATGACAAAGACGTCCTCGCGCTTGACGCCGGAGTCGAAGGCGGCCTTGAGGCCCTCGCCAACCTCGTCCTCGTTTCCGTAGCAGTAGGCGCCATCAACGAGCGTGTAGCCGTCCTTGAGGGCGTATTCGACGGCAGTCTGGACCTTGCCGGGCTCGGCCTGCCAGGTGCCGAAGCCAACGGCGGGGATGTCCTGGCCGGTGTTGAGCTTGAAGGAGGTGGCGGCCATTGTGAGAGATTGGGAGGTTGAATTGAGAGGGTGGATGAGTGGGAGAGAGGGAGGGAGTAGATGGTCAGGTAGTTATTTACAGAGGGGAGAAGAGAGAGAGGGGGAGAGATCGGTGTCCATCGCGCGAGAGCGGGAGTCCAGGCCGTTATAACCACGGCAATCTTCCCACATCAACACCCGCCAGCACGGCCAACTGTTCTAAACAACAAGCGTCTCCGTCACTCGCCTCGTCTTTCCGTACATAGCCCGTCTCCCCCTCCCCCTCCCCCTCCCCCAATGTTTTCACTGCGAGCCGGCTCATGGTCGCTCATCGGCGGGGTCAAGGCCGAAACCCGCCAGATAAACCCCACTACACCCCTCCTTGTGCCTGATTTCGTCGCTGCCAAGGGGTCGCGCAGGGGAGCGGGGGAAGTTTCCAGGGTGCCAGGTTGGGGGGCGTGTGTGGGAGCGCAGCAATTGTACCGGTACCGTCTGCAGTGCCGTCAGTATCAACAGCGAGTTGCCGAAAAGACGGCGCGGGAGTGGACGCCTGTAGGGCGCAACGGGGCTCGTCCCGCCTGTTTCTCGGGGTGGGGTTGGTCCGAGAAGCTGCTCTTGTGTGGGCCTGGTCGGCGAGAACCCCGGTCAATAGTCTGCCCCCAATGTTCACCATGCCATGTACAGTACGAAGGGTGTACAGCCAATGGATGGCACACCACGGTGACAGACCACAGAGATCAGAGTGACACCGGTCGAGTCGACGGCTTGGCCTCTTTCCTTGGTCGTTGTTGGTCCTCTCTTCTCTTTGCCTTCTCTTTGGGATGAGCCCTCTCCATACCGTACGCCCAAAGCAACGCCTCTCGGAGTTGCAACCACGGACAATCTCACTTCAGTCAATTCACATACCTCACAGACGAACCCAGCCCCCGGATGAGTGCGTAAAGAAGTCGGTAAATATAATAGTATCCCCCGACGAGGGACATCTTCCCATCTACAAAGCATACTGCTTGCCATGTTCTCTACACATTTCCCCCCACGATCATGTCGTGTCGGACCCATTGCCAAGCCCGGATCGCATCAGACAGGGTCGGACCTGACCAAACCAAACCAAATCAACCCAACCCAACAAAGGCGCCCCCATGTCTCCTTCATTATCCTTTTCAAGGCCCTTCTATGTCGCATAGACTCTAAGGGAGGGGAACAAATGAAACTATACATACATGCAAAAGAAAGAAAGAGAAGAGCACTGTTAGTGATATCCATTACAACGAATAGTGCCATAAAACTCGCCCTTCCCCTCCCCACTTCCTCGACACTTCCTCTACTTATTTCCCTCGACTCGACTTGTCTTGTCTATAAGTTCATCAAGTCTACCCCGAGACCAAGACCCAGAGTCTGCGGTAACACGTCAGTATCAATCGGAATAATAAGAGGGAGCCAAGGCTTCGCGAGGGCCGCATAAGACGGACACCATAGCGAGGACCAGACCCAAGACGGGAAGACTCACAGGAAGAAAATCATCAGGACACCAAACATCTTGGCTATCAACCACCGGTTGCTTGAAACCCGAGACCAGTATTTGAGTAGTTCTCGTTGCGCGCCCTCAACGTTGTCCACCACGTCTTCCGTGTTGGCATCGATTCGCTGGATCATCTCGCTCTGTTCCGAAACCATCGTTGCCAGCTGGCCAAAGATACTGCCTAGCTCGCCGATCGTCTTCTCAATCGCCTCGATGGCCTCACCTCGTTGCTGGATGTAGGTGTTGTTCGGCTGCGCCTCCTCCATCATCATCAACTGCTGGTCGCCCACTGGGTTGAGCGACAGAGTGTCGGCCCCCGGGGCTGGAGAGTTACGAGCGGGGGTTCCGTAGAGTGGTGATGCGGACTGTTGGAGGGATGGTTGCGTGTGCTGGGATACGCTCGAGATGAAGTTCTCTGTCCTCGACCTCGATGCTTGAATGTTCTTCGTCCTCGCCTCCAAAACATCCTTGAAGTTGACTGATACATCTGTCAACTTGCCTTGCAGCAGATAGACGACGTTCTTGTTGTGTTCGCCCTCCTGGTCAGCCTTGGGGTGCTGTTGCCTGGATAGCGCCTGAAGGGCACCAATCTGATGGTTGATAGACGATAGATCTTGCTTGATGACAAAGGTGAGCTCGTTGATTTCGACCGGTCGATCATCGAAGAGGGTGCGTCGCTTTGCCACTACCCGCGGGGTTAGTCTCTTTCTCAAGGGAATCACAAGGCCGGACGTAGAGGCCGCGTCATGGGCCACTGAGAGGGTGCGAGAACTCACGTTGTGCTAACTTCTCCAGCTTTCCCATTGTTGCCGAGATGCCTCGTCCAATCTCGGCTGCCTGCCTGGCAAAGTCGGATCTCCTGGGTCGGCCATCGCCGTTGGCGGCTGACTTCTGGGCATCGGACAGGAGGGACCTTCGCTGCGAGCCAACTTTGGACGAGGCCTGGCGGCGCTGCGCCTGTACGAGCACCGATTTGAACTCGGAGGTCCGATCTTGGATGGATGCGACAGCCATAATGGTAACTGATTAGGGATTGCGTCGAGGACCGACTGCGGCCAGCGCGGCTTCGATTCTCGAGGGTGTAACGGTAGAGGAAAGGATGGCAGATGACAGATGACGGGTCTGCCAAGGCGCCTTGAGTTCGTGGTTATTGTCGGAGTCGGGATCGATTGTTCAACGTCGATACCTCGGTATGGATGTGCGCGAATGAAGTACGAATACGACGCGAGGCGCGATGGGTGCAATATCGAGGGGGCGCAGGGCGGACGTGGGTTCGGTGATGAGATTAAGACAGATTACTCAAAAGTGCGCAATGAGACACGAGGATGTAGATGCAGAAGAAAAAAAAGGGAAATGAGATGTCAGCGAGTCAAGGGTTGGGCGGGGGGAGGAAAAGCTTCGCAGCGTGGGAATGTCAGAGACAAATGAGGCTTGGCCACTGCGCCTGAAAGGGGATCTGGATGGCGGTTTGTCTCACAGTCCAGGGTAGCCTACCACTCCCGCCACGTTGGCCCGTTCGCACATCCGAGGTAATCCCGCTCCGTGGCTTGTCAGACCCGTATTTGATAACTTCTGTGGCCGTGCAAGGGCACCCGCCACAATAAGCATGTCCGAGTCAGCGCTGCAGCTGTGAAGTCCGGCATTAACAATGCAGGTACATCATCCGCATTATGCTACGTTACGCACACCGGGGAAGTCTTAATTAGTGACCCAGACGTAAAATGGGTTAGTCGAACATGGGACTTCGGGTGTGGCTTGGAATTAGGGGTTCAATCTCAGCAGCTATTCGATGTTGACATCAGATGAACATCACCGAGGTGGCTCAATTTCTTCTCACCGCATGATAGTAGAAGAGAACACTGACATTGCGACATGTTCATTAACCATGTCGTAGCTAACAAGTCGCAAGAAATTAGGTGACTTGTCTGCTCGACGTGGTGGCTTGTTGAGAGGCTGTCACTCAAACCCCCCCATCTTCTGTGGTCCTCGATTACTAGGGGTCAATTGCAAATCTGTAGGAGAGGTCCGACTTCAGACGCCTACCAAATAAGCATACTCATCCGTCTGTAATTGATACAGTGAAGCTCATATGCCAGCATAAAGCCCCATTTTTACTGCCATCCGGGTTTCTCCCTCAACATTATCTCCAGTGGACACAGGCAACACCAGCACCAGTTCGCTGGGACCCAAGAATTCGTAGCGCCAGAGTTTGGTGGAGAAAGGCAATTGGATGTGACCCGGGACGCTGCAGCAGAGTGGAGCCGAGGGTTTAGAGCAAGGTGACGGCATGGTATCATTCTCTTCCCTCCGTATCCGTGACTGGCGAAGCTGGGTTCCTATGTTTGGTGCCCACGTATCTGCCCGTACGCACCGCAGCAGGGGAGCAAGGATGGAGGCATGGCACGGTTTTCCCAATCATCGCATCACCCGACGTCACCGGCTCCAGGCGATTGCGTGTGTGAAGAGGCTGGGCAATGCTGCTGTGGGTGCTTTCCCCACGAAGAATGCTATTTCTGCCGTGGTGCGCGGTAGCGGTAGTGGGCGCTTGCATGCGTACGCAACGATGCGGGCTGTGCCGTATCCCTCCCGTTGCTGTGGATTGATTCCCCGCAGAACGAGGTTTGAGGAATGCGATTTTGCGACATGGCGAATGGTGAATGCTAAAACCCAGTACCAGCCCATCTCTGCAGCAGCCGCTGCCAGTCACGGCGCTTTGCGAGAGACAAGACGTTCTAGGTGTCGCTGCCTCTTGAGGGAGTCCATGAACACCTGCAGGGGACGCTTTGGTAGGCCCCCGTTGATCCTCGCCCCGTATCCGCAGCCCACTCACTACCTGGTACGTGCGACGTCGTATTCAAGCAAAGGGAGGGGGGGCACGAAAGCATAGTTTCTTGCGGTAGGCGCCTATCCCCCAACATCTTCATGAGCAAGGCCCATGATCGAGAATAGAAATGGAATCAGAAGGAATGGTCTCTTATGCCGCACGTAATGGCTAATTGAAGAGGTGGTCCTTGTACTACTAGTTGTGGCTGTGGTGGTGGCGGTCGTGACGTCGTCGAGTCGTCCGTGCCGCCCTTGGTGTCGCGTTGTGGTGGGTATCGGAGCACTAACATAGCACACGAGCCAGCTGATCTGGTCGTCCGGGAGGTGCTGTGTTGTTGCTAGTGCACCGCGGCCTCTGTAATGCGCTGGCTGGGCCCGCTGACAATTTCCATAGCACCCGTCCCATACCATCCATCCACGGGTTCCCGCAGCCCGCTATCCCTCGTCTCTCGTCCCCCTGGGCTGCCACATCAAACGTTTAGTTCCGCTAGCTACAGCGGAGGTGGTCGCCTCTCTTTCCACTGCAGCTTGTCGGCCCCTCGCTAGGCGGCTAGGCCCCGTCCTGCAACCAGCCCGCTGCCACCGCGCCGCCGCCGACGCCTCCCCCCCTCCCAAATTGTCCCATCATCTCCAACAAAAGTGCCTGACCGCACCATCAACATCATCACCGCCCTGGCCCTTCTCCCTCCTCATCCATCGCCCTGTCTCGTCCTCACGGCCGTATCTTGTTCCCGCGCGTCGCCGCACGCATCTTCTTCGTGTATCACCACTTTGCCGCGCTCTCGTTTGTATTGATCATCGTTCTTGTCCTCTTTCCCTTGTATCCATAGCTCCCTTGTCACGCACGCACCTCTCCCCCTCCGACTCTCCATCACCGTCAAGCCGAACGAGGCTATCGGATTTGACATCTGCGGACCGTCAACCCTCAGCGAACCATCACAATCGCCCTCGAACCCTCGATATACCTACCAAGCCTTTCTCTTGGAGAATAATGTTCCTGTAATTGAGCGAATAGTTCCGGACGCCATGGACGGGACCTACAACAATCCTTTTGCGCAAGGGCAGTCGCCCATGTAAGAACCCCCTCCTCGACACCCGCGATTTATCGCTCGCTCCTAACACGATACCTCCCTGCTAGGACACCGGACACTCCCACGGGCGGAAGCTATCAGGTTAACATCAACCGCAAGAAGACGAGGAAATGGGTTGAAGCGAAGGTTCAGAATTATGATGGTGACGATTGGGGCGACGATGATTTCGACGACGAGCCCGAGCCCGTTCCTCCTCCTGTCTCGCGTGTCACCAGTGGCCTTCGCCCTATCGGCCAGCGCCTCCCGTCCGAAACACATAGGCCTTCTCCGAGGTTGGCTGCCGTCGCCTCTAGCTCTCGAAGCTCCAGCGGCCCCCCTTCACTCCATCTCCATACCGAGCAGCCCTCCACGACCGAGGCTGAAAACACGGCGCCCCCAATTCATACTGTTCCAGCCCATGTTCAGGATTCGGCTCGAAATAGCCCCTCTCCTCTCTCCGGGCGAAATGCGTCACCAGCCCCCCTCCCATCTCAAGCGCCTTCCTCGGTGGCAGGTTTCCAAGTCGAAACTCGCTCTTCTACTCCTCATAGCGCCGCAAGCTCTACGCCTGCGCGACCCGACCCTCAAGCTCGACCCTCGGAGATGTACCGGCGCATGGAGGAGAACCGCAAGTCCTCAGGCTCGCCACAGTCGACCGCAGATAAGGCCGCTCCGCAGCCCAGTGAACGATCGACGCCGCCTTTGGATGAGTCCAATCGCCTGGTGACCAACGCACCAGCGCCACCTCCGGCGAACGAGAAAGGAGAACTGGTTGCCGATCCCTATCAGGATATAGATCGCGCACGATCAGTTAGCCCGAAGTTACCTGATGTTAACCGCATTTCCGTGTTTGGGTCCGATTTCTTTGTCACTCCGATGGAGGAGCCGCAAGATCCTATGAAGCAAGATCAACCCAAGGCTCCGGAACCACCGGCAACGGAAGCATTCTCCAGCAAGAGTGTTGCCGCTGAACAACCCGAGAACGCGACAACGCTGCCAGCTAATGCACCAAGCATTTTCCAAGACTCCGTGGAATCCCAGTCGCAACAGGGTGAACAGTCTTCTCTTTCCGCACGTTCCCTCGATGACAGCAAGCCTTCTGTCAACCTAGTAAGCCAGGCACCTATCCTGTCTCCTGTGCCGGATCCTCGATCCATCCCGCCTCTACGTACCCCAAGCCCTCATTCCAAGGGAATCGCTCCTCCGGAAATTCATAATGCGGCGACGCTTCAAGTGGCTGGTACTCCTCCCCCGTCGATGACCCCCGACATCACCCCCACAGAGCCTTTGCAGCCTCGTCGTCCGGACTATTCCCCCTCGGACTTCCAGCCTCCGCCGGTTCAACGAGAGCCTACCTTGAGCACCGCCACATCGTCACCTGTTAAGGAGAATGATATGTTGAGTGATGAAATCATGAGGACTCTCAGTCCTATCGCAACCGCTCCTACTCCAAGTCCCCTTGGAGAAAACGTCACTTCGCTCGCGCCTGGTAACAGGGGGGACACCCGTAACAGTAGCTATACCCTTAGTGATTACGACAGCTATTGGGACGATGCCACAGGGAAGCCAGGATCTGAGGAGAAGAAGGATGAGGAACCAGCTGCTGCAGCCGTACAATCGGGTGTGCCAGTGTCTCAAGCACCGATTCCACCGGCTGGCATTCCCTCATCTAACGTACCGGCTTTGGCTCCTTCGAGTGGACCGAATGAGGCACCCAGCCAAGCCCAGCCAGACCTCCGACGGCGGTTCTCTTGGGAAGCAGGATTTAATCCTGCACCGCTTGCACCACCAGCGGATGAACCCGCAAAGGAGGGTATTCCTGGCATTAACACTCCGTCATCGCTTGGGCAATCTGACATTCAGTCCTCGAAGGATGTCGTGTCCGATATTACCAGCCCATTGGTTGAGACTCCGAGGATCGTGATACCCCCTTCTTCTGGAGGAATCTCCCAACAGGTTTCGATGTCTAGCATGGCACCGCCTTCGCAGCTGCCGTCAATGCTCGAGCCTCCTTCTCCTGTTTCAACTCGGACAGATGAGAGCACCACGCATGCTCCCGAAAACCGGCGTCCGTCTCTTTTGGATGACAAGATGCTAACGGAGATTGCTTCACACCCTGTGTCGATGACTCCCCCTCCTCCTCCAGATGAGCGCCCAACAACGTCAACTTCTGCAGCTCCTTCTGGTCAGCTGCCACAGGTGATGGGAGTCAAGGAAATTATGGGACTGCCCACTCCAGCTCAGAGGATCGCCAAGTACGAAGAGTCGCGGATAGCCTTCGCTGTAGCCGAATCAGGCTTGGAGAATTGGCTTCTATCCATGAAGAACCAGCACCCGGAGTATGCTAATGCAACATCATCATTCAGCGGAGCAAGCCATCAAACTTTCAGTCAAGGAGCCCCTCCTACAAGTTCGAGCGGGCCCAATCCCACAACGCAGCAACCGTATTACCAACAATACCTGAACGCCAGCACGCCTACATCCAGCGCACCCAGCTCCAGTCGCTCGAGACTTGGCGGGTTGCCAATTTCGACACAAGCCGCCAGCAGCGCTTTTGGAAACTCTAGCAACCAGATTGGCACGAAGAGCAAGGAGTTTATGCACTCAGCCGGAAAGATTACCGGAAAGTTTAGCAAGGGATTATTGAGCAAGGGGAAGAGCAAATTGCGCGGAACCGGGGACAAGGTATTTCACTGACACTTCTTTTTCTAGGGCCCGACCGATGCAAACGGGCCTCTTCCTTTCACTTTGGGCGGGGTAATTGTTGGATTTAAATCTTTCTTCATCTTACGCTTCGACTCTTGTGTTTCACTCTTGGCATATGACGAGACGGGTGTACGAGATAGGAATGCTACGACGCTTTTTTCCCTTTTCACACATCATGCCGTTGCCCATCCATATCCATCTAATGAACGTGACGAGAAGAGGTTGTTAATGTTTCTGGTTGACAGGACGAACCCATCCCTCCCCGCGTGGTGCATCCCAAGGTCAAGAATGAGAGGCGTTCTTCATGGGGTTTGAGCATTGGTGCAAGATCCCGCGCAGGGCCCGCGGACAAAGAAAGGAGGACGGTTAGTGCGGCGGGCCTCCCGTACCAAGCTCCCCCATCGTCCCACTCGACTCGTATGCATCTTTTCCGCCCTGCGTCTCAAGTCAGCGAATCAGGTAGGCGGCATTTCTCGGTTGAGATCCAAGGTTCCAGGCCGATGTATGATGAGCAAGGACCGCCGGGCTCTAACAGTAAAGACCGCGAAGATGTGACCAAATGGGAGATTCCTTCGCCGATCAGCCATGACAGCACGCCCTGGAATCCCTTCAAAGACGCAGGCATGGCCACGGACTTGACCAGGGATGATGTGTCCGAGCACTCGGGTGTCCAATTGGACGCCCAAAGCCAGCCCTTGCCATCTAAACCCGTGGCGCAGGGCGAGTCTAAGGTTCAGGCTTCTGATGAGTGGGTGGTGGCATCCCCGCAAACTGCGGCCTCGATCCGCTTGGTGCCGGACAACCCGGCCGCGGCTGCTGCGGCTAAGGCGCTTCCCGAGGCGCGCCCCCAGACGCAGCCTCAGGCGCTACCCCAAGCGCTCCATGAGACACCGTATGCTAAGGAAACCCGAATTGCCGGTCCTCGCACCCAGCCTCCGCAGTCTGTGCCTCAGATGGAGGCAGAAACCCCTAAGCGTAACTCGTCCTTCATCGGGCTGCCCCCGATCAGGCGGGGCTCTACCTTTGGCTTGTCCTCCAAAGCCGCGCGTCCAGCCGCCGAGCGCTTTTCGCTTGACGATTCTGACGAGCATGACGTGACGCCAACCCGTTTCCCGGGGAATAGCACGGCCGACACTGGAGCGGTACTCCCCATAACAGAACCCGTCGGTACCCATTCTGCAACATCACGTCAACAAATCGCCCTACAGAGCCAGAAGGCGCCTGCAAGGATGTCGTTTGATCCCGATGAGCAGCCGCCTGTGGCTCCGCAAGAACAGTCGGATCCAGCCGCCCCAATGCATCCACACGCTCCCAGTCACTCGGAACAGCACCAGCAGAACCCGTCGTATGGCGCGTCACCTATGATACCACCCAATATGGTGGACAACCCAATCCAGAAGCTGCCCCCTTCAGGACCCTGGAAACTCGAGGAGAGTCACCTGCAGGCGCCTCTCCATCATGTCGCCAGAAATCGCGCAGGGACCGGCGACTCACAACAACGACCTTTTTTTGGTCACGACAAAGAGATGGGTATGGGCGTGCCTCTTCCCATGTCCCCAGTCTCCCCGACGTCGCAGTCGAAGTCAAGGCAGAGGCCGTCCGATGTACCGCCGTCGGCCGCGTGGCGACACCCGGAGCTGTTCAACCGCGGCGGCCCGCGGTCTCGAAGCAACTCGCAGACCAATCCACTTTCGGGCCCGCAATTCCCGGGCCGTCTCTCCCAAGAAATGGCCATCGCCCGCGCGGCAACGGGCGATCCAGAAATGAGTGGCCCGGCCATGAGCGGTCCCCCATTGAGCAACCCCCCAATGAACAATCCTCCAATGGGTGGTCCTCCAATGGGTGGTCCTCCTCCAATGGAGGCCAGCGGAGACGACCGGGGCCGCAGGAAGAGCTCCGGCATCTTCAAAGACTTCGGCAGCCGTTTCGCGCGGCCCTCATCGGAACGTCGAGGCTCGACCATTGAGCCTAGGGCGCAACAGCAGCCAACCGAGCATGTTGGCGACGACGCGTCTGTGTCCAGCACCGGCCTCGAGGAGTTGCAAGAACGAAAAAAGGCATCCAGGGGAAGTTTCCTGTTCAGTCTCCGAGGTCGTCCCTCGATGGACCATCCGTCGCAAAGCAGAGACATGGCCGCGTCTCCAGTCCCGAGTCAGGCTTCGCTTCCATCTCACCTCCACCCGGATCAGGTTAGACCGGATTCTCCTCAGTCCGAACGTAAGCCGTCTCGATTCGGTACTGGGCTGGGAGCTGTTGCCGGCGCGCAATTTAAGAGTAAACACGGTGGTCCTCCACGCTCGGCCACCTCCAGCATGGTGAACGAGCCTGGAAGCACCGCGAACAGCATGGCACCGCCGAAGAAGCGCTTCTCGGGAGCCCGGTCTGCCGTTGGGGGCATCTTCCATCGTTCTTCCAATGCGGACGTAGCCCAGAACCCAGCGACGTCTCACGCTGTGCGACCCTCCACGGGTACTGAGCCGCCTGGATCGCCTGGACCACATGGACCACCAGGTTCCATGGGTCCGCCACCACCCGTTGGATTCATACGGAGCAGTACCGCACCGCAAGATCCGCCGGTCATATCTGGAGGATCCGGAACACCGGTGCCCGACAGCCCCGAGCGTCGCAAAAGACGAGGTTCTGCTGCGGGTTTGATATCCGGAATATTGGGACATGGGAAGAATCGATCTCAGGATGGCGAGGTTGGTCCGCCCCCAGGACAATCTCCTCCGGAACAAGCACCTCCTCCAGTACAACCGCCTCAGTTACAACTACGACCGTCACAGAATCCTCTTGGACAAAATCCTCCAGGAAAGTCTCCGTTGGGGCGGTCTCCTCTTGGACAGCCTCCCCTAAGACAGCCCTCCCTTGCGCAGTCCCATCAAGGACAACCACCTCCAGGCCAACTTCAGGGACAGTTTTCCCAAGACAACCAGAGACAGACACCTGCAGAACAACTTTCTCCTGTGTCTCCTGGTCAGTCTCCCCCTGGTCAGTTTCCTCCTGGTCAGTTTCCTTCTGGTCAGTTTCCTCCTGGTCAATTTCCTTCTGGTCAGTTTCCTCCTGGTCAATTTCCTTCTGGTCAGTTTCCTCCTGGCCAATTCCTGGGCCAAACTCCTCAGGGCCAGGGACGTCCTCATCCAGGTCAATTTCCCCCAGGTCAATTTCCTCAGGGCAATCAAGGACAACCTCCTCCTGGCCAGTTCCCTCCTGACCAGATTCCCCCAGGCCAGTCTACTCGTGAGGGTCATGGGCAGCTCTCTCCGGCACAGTCTCCTATCCAGCAATTTCCTTCTGGTCAGTTCCCTCCGGCGCAATTTTCTCAGAGGAATCAGGGACAGCCTCATATAGGACAGAGTCCTCCGGCGCAATCTCCTCAAGCGCAATCTCCTCAAGCATGGCTGCCTCCAGTACGACTTTCTCCTGTGCAACTTTCTCCAGGGTACAAATCCCCAGCGCAATCATCCCCAGTACAATCACCCATCGAGCAGCATCGTCAGGCACAGCTGCCCCCGGTTCAGATTCCTCAAGGACGGGTTTCTCCTGGACACGTTCCCCAAACACAACTACCCCCGGCGCAATTTTCCCTTGGTCAGATTCCAACAGGACAGATTGCTCCGGGGCAATCGCCTGTTGGACAGCCTCCTCAAAGACGTCAATCTCAAGGACAACCTCCTCTCGGGCAGCCTCTTCAAGGACAGCATCCTCAAGGACAATTGCCGCCTATTCAGGCTCTCCAAGAGCAGGTTTCTCCTGGACACAGTCCCCAAAGTCAACTACCTCTTATGCAGCTTCCTCCAGGACAATCGTCTCCAGTGCCTCAATCTCCAACACAGCCACCAATGTTGCGACGGATGACGGGAACTTCTTCGCTAGACTCTCAGGCCCACGCATCGCCTGAACGACCTTCGTCGAGTGATGCCACCTTTGTGGAACCTGGCCGAGGTTTTGAAAGTGCTCAAATGAACCAGTCCCAGGCGTCTCTTCGTCAACCCAAGCCTTCGCCGCTGCCACAAGAGTCACGCATGACACCAAGGGAGCCCCATATAGTGCTAGGCCAACAGGAGTCATCAGAGCCATCAGTTAATATCGGACCGCCTCCGTCAGATGATGGCTTCAGGCTGCGATCTGGCTCTCGCGGGGTGTCTCCAGCGCCATCAGTCCCGATTTCTCATGCCTCCCGTCACCTTTCAAAGCAGTCTTTAGATACGGCAATGCAGGGAGGTGTCGCGGCCACAGAGCCACAACGACCTATGGGTTCGCCCAGTTTGTCGTGGACCGATGTCAGGAACGGCCATGCACACAAGGAGAGCAGCGTCCGAGACTCCCTGCCCCAGTCTCCAGTTTCCCAAGTGTCAAGAACGGGACCTCCATCCATCGCCTCTTCTAACATAGGCCAAAGCCCTCCCCTTACATCGGCAGCACCAACTTTTAGTACGCGGGAATCTCAACCCAGCACCCCTTCACTGCCCATGGCGTCTACCACGCCAACAATGCAGCAGCAAGAGCTCGGAACACGCATGGCACCGCCACAGCAGCAGGGCCCTCCTTCATTCCAGCAGCAGCAGCAGTATCAACAGCAACAGCAGTACCATCAGCAACAGATGCAATTGCAGCAGCAGCGAATGAACTCGCAACAAGGAGGTGTCCCGGTACAAGCTAGCCAACAAAACCCCAACTTACGGGGCCCTCCCAGCGCTCAGACTATGCCAAGTCCGTCATCGCAGGTTTCTGTGCCTATCACACGACCGTCAATGCAAATGCAGGGTCCTCTGGGACCTCAAGTCCCGCTGAAGGATAACATGACCCCCCCGCCGATGATGAATGTTCCGGTTCGTCAAGACAGTCCCGCATCTAAGTGGAAGGGCCTAAGAAGTCGAATGTCTGGCCAAATGGCACCCAAGCCACCTGCAACTCAAGGGAAACCGGAGACAGCAGAAAAGAGAACAAGCAAGCTCCTCGGTGCGTTCAAACGAAACTCCAAGACGCCTCAGCCGGGACAAGCTCCTCAGCCGGGACAAGTTCCTCCTCCGAGATTCATGCAGCTTCCCCAGGGACTTCCCCAGCAGGGAGTTACCCAACAAGGAATTCCTCCACAGGGTATTCACCCGCAGGGAATCCCTCCTCAACGCATGCAACAACAGATGCCCCCTAGACAACAACAGCCGCAGCCACAGCAGCCACAGCAATTCACGGGGCAGTCTCCCCATCCACAAAGCTATTCTCGTCGGCAGTCGTCGCAGTTTGGCAGTCCTCCGATGGGACAGCAACAGTTCCCGCCCGTGACGGCCGCCAGCCCGCCCATGGGACAGCAGCAGTTCTCGCCAATGGCAACTCCCAGTCCACCCATGAGACAGCAGCAGTTCCCACCAATGGCATCTGCTATGGGACAGCAGGCACACCCAGCGGCACCGTCCGCGGGCCATTCTATGGGGCCGCCTGGGACAGCACAGAGACAACCTGGACCTCCTGGCCAGCCAGTTATGAATCCTCGTCAAGCTCCTCCTCAGGCCTTCCAGGGGCCAGCCCGACCCCAGCCACAGCAACCAGCACCGAGGTCTAACGAGCTTCAATACGACCCAGTACCCATCCCGCGTGGATATACTGCTGTTCATGGCGAAGGAATGGTTGCCCCTTCGCCGTACAATGTGGGCCGGCATATGAACCCAGCACATTTTCCCCAAGCCCAGCAGGTTCATACCGCGCAGCAGGTCTATCCGCAGCAGCAGCCACCCCCTCCGATGACTTCCCCGCCGCTTTTACAGGGACAGCCTCCCGCCGAGCAGATGTCGGTGCCCCAGCCGGTGCCCCAGCCAATGTCCCAGCCAGCTCCCCAACCCATGTCCCAGCCTACCTCCCCTCTTGGTGATCACCGCGTCAGCGTTGACCCTAGGTCGCAGACACCTCAGGGAGGACAGCTTAGACATACACCAACAGCGCCTGTTGGAAACTCCTTTGATGCCACTCAGCAACCACGCCCAGATTTATCACGCTTGACAAGCGATGACAGTGATAGTAGCGGGAGCAGAAGCGGGAACAGAAGCGGGAGCGGGAGTGGGAGTGGAAGCGGGAGTGGAAGTGGGAGCGGAAGGAGCAGCGGAAGGAGCAGCGGAAGGAGCAACGCCAGCCCAAGAGTGGTTTCTTACTCGCCGCCGAATATGACTGCTACCAGTGTGAGAAGCAATGGAACGCCGCCAACTTATCAGGGGCAGCATCAACCGCAGTCGAGTGAGAATGGGTCAGTCAAACCTCAGAGCCCTGTCAATGCCGCCACCTCGCCTAATCTTGGCGTTGGAATTATGACGCCGGCGATGCAACAGGGACCACCTGAGGACGACAGAGCCCGTGATCTAAAAGGAGCCGAGGCGCGGACTATCTCGCTGAGCCCTCCGATAGGGACTGACGGCAAGGTTAGTCCGTCACACTCACACACATACTCAACATCCGGAGTGAGTGATGTGGCGAGTGTGGATATGAATACGACCAAGGACAAGACTGGAGCTAGCACTGAAGAGGTTGTTGGCGAATCGACACATGGGGTGAAGAAGGATATTAATGAAGGAAGCCACATCGGTTTCGAACGTGTAAAATCACAGAAGCCGGGCAACGGAGTACCTATGAGGAGCCGTACAGTAAATCGCAATGCGCCTGCGGAGCTGGATGACACAGAAGAGGCTCACAGACGAAAGGTGCGGCTGGATTCTCAAGAGGAGAAGATTCACTACAACCCCGACGAGGACTCGGACGGGGAGGTGCCGGCTCAGATGAGCGCGACAAGCTACCCAGGACAGGAATGGAATCCGTACGGGATGCCCGAGTACGGAGAGTGGAACGAATAAGGGGGACGATGGTTGACAAGATTGCTCAACTGCAATTTTTTTTTTCTTTATATAAGCCTTTGGCTTTTGTCTCGTTACGGGAAATTGGCGAAAGAGACGTTAAAACATTTCCTTTGCGTTAGATACCTTGACTGGTTTTCATTGTTGTATTCAGCCTAGCGTCAGAGACAAGGTTCTACCCCTTGCGAGAGAAAGAGATAGTGGATGGATGTAATATACACAGAGGTAGAGATGGCATTTTGGTGTCTCATATACTACAACTACATAGCCACGTGTGCATGCCACGTACTGTGTGTGTCTGTGTGTGTTTCATATTTTGTTTGAACTAAGCCGGTGCGCTCTTGGTTGACTGACGAGGTTGTATTCTCGATAGTGAGGTACGGAGGGCTCTTTCGAAAGTCATGTCCAAGCACTACCTGGTAACGCCACATCTATTGATTCATGTCGGTTACCTGAGATACATAAGGCTGTGACAGTCTCGTTAAGCTATCTGCTGCGGCCGCTGTAACTTCAGGGGTAGTAGGCACTTCTGACCAGGATCTAGCAGTCGCTGGTATGCTGTACCTGGGATCTTATAGGGGTTATAAAAATCAGTAAGTGCTTAGTGTACTTACCCTCGTAATGATTGGTTGACTCACTAGCGTTACTTTTCTTCTGGACAAGACTATTGAAAGGCCCTCTGTCAGGTATGTGATGTGTTGTTGATTGGGCTTGGGCCTTGAGACTGGCCTTGCTGACAGCCGGGGACATGGACGGGGGACATGATAGGCAGGGAGACAAAGTCCCTAGCGTCAGGTACCAGAGCTCGCTGCCACGTTGCCCGGATTGAAGCGTGGGAAGGCTGAGGACGGATTATTTGGGGGAGGTGCCGCAAGGTTCAGCCACCGGGACGCTATCGCAGCCAGGTTGGCTAATTGCGATGGAGGTGGAGGATGTGGTTGAGGTGGTTGAGGTGGTGCAGCACAGCACACTCAAGGCGCACTGTCACCATGATTTAATGAATGACTAGCGACAAGGTTGTGCCCGTCGCGGGAGCAGTGGTCCGTCCGGTGATGACGGCGCTTTCCCCTGCATAAGATTCCCAGGTTAAAAGTGAAGCTATTGGCAACATCCATCCATCGGCTTGGCTCTTCCATACTAGGTATGTAGTACACGGTACACAGCCATATTGCTCTGACTGAGAGATGCAGTGAAGGAGGCAGACAATTACGAGCAATTGAGTTTGCGCAGTGTCTTCCCGTCTTACATCCCGTCGTCGCCAGCATCTACCCTACACCATGGTGAAGTCATGCCGCATTTGGATTATCTCGTGGCCCGAGCTCGGCATGTCAAGATTTGTCCCGTCTGACTGAGTCTCGGCGTCATTGCACCGGATGGCTGATCTTGGCTTGGGAAGCGGGTACACCGACGGACCGTGGACGTTGCCGTCTCGGGCAGACCCTGGATCTGTGCGCAAAGCGTGCATCCGATTTATCGTGTACCTACCAAAGTGCAGCAGCTGCAGCTTATTGATACCCGAGGCGCCAGCCAAGGGAAAAGAAAGAAAGAGAGCAAGCGTTGGGGTGCGCGGGCGCGACACGACAGGACACGACAGGACACGACCATGGATGAGCGTCCATCCCCTTGCCTGTCATCTCATCTCATCTCTCTGGGTAATTTATCTCGGACACGCACCGTAGAAAAATTTCAAAAATCATTCAACTATCGACGGCTGAAGGAAAAAAAAAAGCCATCGCCACAGCTGGACAGGGACGTGGCCTCGACCGGGCCTGGAGCTTGACGGCTTGCCGATCGTTGACTCTGTCGGAGTCCGAGTTCTCACACATTCCGTGGCGAGAGCCAAGTCTCGAGCCCTTAAGCGGCAATCCATCCATCAGCCCCTGGTTAGTGCTAATCGTGTAGATGTCCCGTGCTTCAGGGATCTGGAGGGGCTTTAAGAGCTCTAAACGCTCTAGACTCGGGCTTGTCAGCTGGGAATGAAGTACACGTACACGGAGTACGGAGTGGCCAGCTGGGGGGCGCGCGCCAGTGATGGTCTCGGTCCCTGCCGTTCTGGCTCGTGTCGGCGAGATAGCGAGGGACTTAGGAGTAGGGAGAGACGGGAGGTACATTGTGGCAAGGTACCCGGCCGCAAATCCCAATGTAGCAAAGGCGAGCAGTGCCCCGTCCACTGTGTGCCATACCAATCAAGGACTAGCGCGTCAGGTAAGCGCCGGGGTCATGATGTGGTGGCGCCAGGAAGCGACTCGTGGCGGGGACTGGGATTGGGCTGGGTGACTTGGGCCTCGACTCGTTCCTGCCCCGGTGCCGTTTTGTTGGTCGCCGTTTTGGGGGGAGAGCGTGGAGCGATGGCCGTTTTCCTAGCGAGCACGAGGAAGGGGCGTGTTGCAGGATACGACGTTGGGTACTGTACAGCGCAGAGTGCACTCTACCTGTAGGTACCGTGAGCGTGCTGCCATGAGTCGAGCACGTACCTACCCGATACCTATGCAGGGAGGTACCTACTACGTAGCACCTCGTGGGTAGCAGGCGGCTCGCCCTCCTGCAGCTGCAGGTAACCGACTGGTGGCGATGAGGGCAGATGGATGGAGATGGGGAAGGAGCCGAAGAGCACAGCACAGCACAGCACATCCCGCAGCACATCCCGCGGCACACTGCAGTACCTACCTACTGCAGTACTGCACAACACACTGAGATCAAACAGGCTTTATTGGGCCGGCGCAGTGCCTTGCTTCTTGCTTCTTTCCTTCCCGTTCTCCTCGGTTTCCTCTTCTACTCTACTTAGGTACCTCTTTGGCTCTTCCCCTCAAAACCTAGAATTTTTCCATCCCCAATTCCATCTTCATTCCCATTCCGCCTCGTCCTTGCTGAGCGGTTCTCTTCTTCGCCACATCCCTCTTTCCCGGGTTTCAATTCTCTTGTCCTCTTGTTGTTCCAGCTCCCACTACATCATCGGCCGCTCTCCAACCTACCCCTGCAAGTTCAGATCTGGCCGTCGGCTCAGCAGCAGCGACACGAACAAGAGGCCTCGTACTACCTCGTTTTGCTCGCACCCAGCCACAGCGTTTCTCCGCTCAACCCCCGGTCTGCCCGTGGGTCGCCCGTCCTCGCGCAGTAGCCGCTCTCTACTGGTCTGGCTTGGTCTGCCAGGTTTGGTCCCCTTCGGTCGTTGGCTTCTCTTGGCTCTTGGCTCTTCGGTCCGTTGACCTCGACTCGTCACTCGTCACTTGTCGCTCACCACTCACCACTCACCATTCGTCATTCACCCCGTCGCCGGAGGATCCGCACCCGCTTCCCATCCATCTATCCACCTCTATCTCGCTATCCCGTCCCCCATTTCATCTTCCCATCCCCCTCCCCTACCACCGATTCCGACTTCCGATTTTCCGTGTGTCGGCTGCCAATTCAATCTGTCACGTCACGTCACGTCTCTCTGGGCCGAGAGCACAAGACGTTTACGACTGACATCCAGACCACGCGCCCGCCCCGATGGACTCGTATGTTTCTCGCCTCGTTCCTCTTGCTCCTGTCTCGGATTCCTTGACTCAGGACGCCACCCCCCTCCTCCAACATTCCTAACCGCCTCGGCTTTGCTGACAATCGCCCTCTTCCAAGCAATAGATTCATCGCCATGTCCGCCGCTGGCTGGTCACAGCCTCTTGGAGGCGCATCTTCAAAACCCAACCGCCGTTCTCTGGGTCACTTTCGCTCGCTCTCCTCCATCGCCGTCACCTCCAACCACAGACCCCGAGCTCCCTCTCTCGCCTCCAACCACGTCCTGTCAAAATCCTCCTCTTCCTCACACTTGGCTATCGTTTCTTCCGCTTCTCAATCCGATTTCGACGATGAGATGAGCACCTTGCCAGATCCTCGGAGTCGGGCTATGAGCCCGGCTGATGACGCCGGCGCCCCGAGCCCCAGTCGCCACCCCGATCTCAACGATGAGGTAGCCACCCTTAGCACCAAGCTCATCAATGCTATCAACCACCAGACGATCCTCGACGACTCCCTATCAACCGCTCGTCATGAGCTTGAAGCTGCCCGTGAGCAAATTCGCTCCCTCGAGGCCCAGAATGCCTCACAGCGCGATATGCTCGCCGGTGATGTCTGGATCCGAAAACATACCGTGGAGGCTGAGAAGAAGGTTCTGCACATGAGGATCTCTGAGGAGCGACAAAAACGTCTTGAGATGGAAAGGGAGAAGAAGAAGATCGAACAGGAATTGGAGAACCTGACTGCCGCCCTCTTCGAGGAGGCTAACAAGATGGTAATAGGCGCAAAAGAGGAGGCCAAGGCAGATCACGAAGTCTTGCAACGGAAAAACGATCAGCTCAAAGCTCAACTCGCCGACTCGGAGAGTCTTCTCAAGTCCCAACAGGAGCAACTCTTCGAGCTTAAACACGTCATGGAACATATGGCCGCCGAACAGGAAGATCAAACCAACGCCACTGCCCCCTCTTCACCCGGTATCGGCAAACTCGAATCCCGAGACGATGATCGACCCTCAACCGATGAGCCCGCGCCCTCACCCTGGGGTGCCTCTGTCGAGCCATCACCTCCGACTGCCTTCCCTCACCTCGTCCAACCAGTCCTGCGCACCGACCTCTCGTCCTACGATGACTTCACTAGCCTCGCCCGCCTGTCCCGCAACCGTGCCAGTAGCCGAGTTTCATCAGGCTCCATTAGCGCCCTCAATGCTCTGACGTCGCTGGGCCTCGGTGGATCGACCTCGAGTGCCCATCCCTCAAACGCTTCCACCACCTCTTTGAATACCTCCGCCCCGACAAGTGGTAGCGCTCCCCAATCACCCAACACCCCCGCTTCCACTATTAGCGCCAACTCGAACGCCTCGATGCCCCCTCTACCCAGTCTCAAGGACACGAGGTTCTACAAGCGTGTTCTTGCTGAGGATATCGAGCCTACTCTCCGCCTTGACATCGCCCCTGGCCTTTCATGGTTGGCTCGCCGAACCGTTGTCAACTCCATGATGGAAGGGTCGTTGGTCGTTGAGCCCGTCCCTGCTGGTACCACATCATTCCTTGCCTTGACAAAACCCCAGTTTTATCCGTGTTCTCTCTGCGGCGAATCTCGTTCCGACCCGATGTACCTACGCAACCACCGGTTCCGAACGAGCGAGGCTGATTCAGCTCAACGACACCCCCTCTGCAAGTATTGCCTCACTCGCGTCCGTTCCACTTGCGACTTTCTGGGCTTCTTGCGCATGGTTAAGGATGGTCACTGGCGGGCCGATGACGACGACCATGAAAAGGCTGCCTGGGAAGAGAGTGTCAGGTTGAGAGACCAAATGTTCTGGGCGAGGATTGGTGGTGGTGTTGTTCCCGCGACTCAGTTGGGGCTATCGGTGGAACTCGAAAAGAGCCCACGTAATAGCCACGAGGACCGTACCTCTTCCAATCCTGACTCGATGGACAAAACCATTCTTATCGTGAGGGAAACGTCTCCAGTGGACCTTGACAGAATAAGGGATATCCCCAAGAAGGTGCCTATCGAGGCACCGCGTACTCCCCCGAACCAGACCGAAGGAGCCAGAAGCGTTCGTAGCTCCGTTCGGTCTCTGGAGGTCAAGAGCACCGCCAGTTCCGAGGACACGAAGCGCTTGTCTCTTACGATTCCTTCTACGGAATCTTGAGCAATCACGCACCCTCCCGAGGCCCAGATCACTTGACCTCGCGTTTGTGGCGCATTGTATTAATTCTTTTTTTTGTATATTAGCTTTGGGTCTGCACAGGATTGCATGCATGGGTTTGGCTTTTGTTTGGACTGCCTACTTGGTCTCGGCCCCCCTTGGTCCAGAGGAGAAACAAGGGCGATTATTAGCGGGAGATTGGTGGGATTTCAACATACATCGGATGACAGTTATGGGCCTGGTTGGGAACAGGATGGATGATTTGAGACTATTGGTCGTTACACGGGCGTTTCTGGATCGCGCGCATCTTCATTGCTGGCGTATTACGGCTGGGTTGGGTCTTGCTCTGGGACCAGATGTCCCTTTTTGTCTTCATTGCTGAGCGTCACGATTGGATTACACATACAGTCACTAGATCCGCTGTCGTCATGACATGGACGGTGCCAATAGTCGTAGTAGTAATAGAAATGATACCAGAGTTATTTCTGCATTTTTCTTTGTTAATTTTGGTCGATCACTCAGCGTGTCAGTTGGTTCTGCAGTGACATTTGGTCCGGTATTTAGCTTCATCAAATTTCACTTTTGCGAGTTTGCTGTTGTGAACATGAAACATTTTTAATTAGATGGGAATAGTGCATCATACATTGAAGCCCACCGCAAAATGACATGACATGCCTCAACTAGGTCGGTACAAATGAGAATACGCCTTGGCCCGGCGATCTAGGTTCGGTATCAACTCGTCTCTCCCCCTTTTTTGGTCTTCTGGGTTTTCTTCACAGTGGTGTTTCTTATTCCCACAACCTCCCCAATAAAAAACCGCTGTTTGAAATATCTTTTCCCATCTCTCTCAATTCGTCATCAGATGATATGAGTACATGATGTTACACAGGTTGTAGCGGTGGCAGCGGGCCCGGGAAAAGGAGCCGCCTTTATCAGCCACGCTGACATAGAGACATCGTGAAGTCAACAAATGCCCAGTGGAGTTGGCATTTACAGCTCCTCGTGAGCGGGGGCCTCCTTCTCCTCGCCGGCAGGCTCAGACTTGGACTCCTCCGTCTCCTGGTTCTCGACGACAGGCACGGACTCTTCGGCGACGGGCTTGGACTCCTCAACCACAGGCTCAGCCTCTTCGACAATGGACTTAGCCTCCTCGACAATGGGCTTAGCCTCCTCGATGATAGACTTGGACTCCTCGACGATAGGCTTGGACTCCTCAACGACCTCGGCCTCCTTCTCGCTGTCTTGGCTGGCAGTGGCGTCCTTCTGTTCGCTGGCAGGCTTTGGCTTAGACTCTTCGGCCTCCTTCTCACCATCTTGGCTTGCCTGGTAGTTCTGAAGAGGAACGGCCTCCTCATCCTTACCCTTGACAGTCTCGCTGTTGACGCCCTCAACGTCGGGGTGAGGAGGGGCGACACCAACCAGATCCTCAGGCCAACCGCCCTCAGGGGCGTTGAGCTCGTTGCCAGCCTCATCGACAACACGGGTCTGAGTCTCGTACTTGGTTTTGAACTCAACCTTGCCCTCCAAGGCCTTGACCTGCTCAGGGTCCAAGAGATTGCCGTCCTGGTCTCGGTACTCGACCTTCTCTTCCTTGGCAATGACTCGGTGCTGCTCCATGGCAGGGGCTCCGGAGATGCCGGCCTCCTGTTGGGCCTTGACCTCGGGGGCCTTCTCAACAGGAGGGGCGGGCTGGTTAGGCTCGACCTTCTTCACCTCCGTGGTGGGCACCGCGCCGTCACTGACAGTGGGAACCTCAGTAAGAGTGTACTTGTCATACTGCATCAGGCATGTTAGCTTTAAGCTGCCCAAATAGTTGTCTGTGAGTGCATACACCAAACGACAGATACAAGCATGGCATGGAGGGAGGCCATGTCGAACATGTCGCTCAGTCACCCGCGGCGATGCGGGAGTTTTCTTTGTGGGATTTCCTCAGAATTACTTACGCTATCGAAGAAAGTGTTGCAGTCGAAGTCCCAGGTAGTGAAGAGCTTGACTCGCTTGCACTCGGCCTTGGTCCAGGGGCTGCCGTAGGCCAGGGGAGCGAACAGGGTGAAGACGGCCGTGGTGAGAACGAGGAAG
Source organism: Ilyonectria robusta (assembly GCF_021365365.1). Classification (NCBI taxonomy): domain Eukaryota; kingdom Fungi; phylum Ascomycota; class Sordariomycetes; order Hypocreales; family Nectriaceae; genus Ilyonectria; species Ilyonectria robusta. The sequence continues at coordinate 941,322 of NW_025764453.1, read as the reverse complement.
GAGACGGCGGTGATCCTGTTGATGATGGGGTTCTCGCGGACGCCGATGCCGGGAACGCGAGCAGTGAGGTAGTCAAATACTTGGCACAGGGCGATGATGCCAAAGTAGAGAGCCGGGAAGTAGTGATGGAGGAAGAGTTGACGCTTCATCAGATAGAAGGGAAAGTAGTGCAGGGCCCAACCAAGAACATAGGTACCGATCTCGTAGTCGAAACGCTTGAAAGTGGTATGGCGGTAATCGTTGCAGTTACGCTGCCATCGCAGAACGGCAACACCCTTGAACAGCATCCAGAGAGCAACGGCCAAGGTGGTGGACCACCAGATGATAGGATTGCCAATGAGGTAGACCTGGGTGTGGTGCTTGCCCCAGAAGTTGATACCACGGCGAAGGATGGGCCAAGACTCAGGGCGCGAGTCCCAAGCGTGGGAGTCGGTTAGACCAGCGTTGGTGGCCCACATGACCTTGTTGAGCTCCCAGAACTTGCCAAAGAAGCCAGGCTTACGGTAGTTGACCTTCTCAACGCCGTCCACGAGCTGAGGGTGCTCGTTGAACTCGACATACCACAAGCTGTTGGGAAGGGTGCCACCACGAGCACAGGTGACCTCCTGCTGCTCGGAAGCCCAGTCAGGGAGCTTGACCTTGTGGGAGAAGAGGACACAGCCAGTCATGACGTGGACAAGGCGGAATTTGGTCTCAATGACGCGGACACGCTCCTTGGCGATGGCACCGTGAGATCGCTGCTTGACAATCTCCACGCGGAAGTAGTCGTTGGCATCACCCTCAAAACCCTCGTAGCCGTAGGCAGACACCTCGTTCTGCCAGTCAGCCTCGGTGATCGGGGGTCGGACATCGTGGGAGTGGAGGCGGCGGTTGGTAGGGCGATGGAAGAGGCGGAGGACGCTGCCATGCTTGATGTACTCGGGCTCGGGAAGGGCGTCCCAGGCCGTGGTGCCGTTGATGGGCTGGCCATCAATGCCAAGGGGTTGGGTCTGGTTCTCGAGCAGCCAGATGTTGTTGTCGTCCTTGTGAGGGTAGAGAGTGATCTGCTGCTGCTTGCTGCCCGTGGGGTACATGAGGGGGTGGGAGTGGAGGTAGCCACCTCGGGTGTTGACATGTCGAATGCTCACGCGGCTGCCCATGATGACATCGGCAGGGACATCCTGCATGCCCTTGCTGTTCAGAGTGGCCTGAAATTCGGAGCTCATGAAACCGTCACCGTCACCGGGGTTCTTGAGAATGGCGAAGTGGATGGCGAACATGGCCATGTAGAAGGTGACAGGGATGACAATGAGGGAGAAGATACGGGCCACGAAGTGCTTGGACCAAAGTCGCTTCGAGGAGTTAGCAGATCAGAAGTAGGACAAGGGGGATGGGATTACGAACCATGGAGACGTTCTTGCTGTCACCGAGGAGAACCCAGAGTTGAACTAGAGTGAGGGATCCAACCCAAGCAATGGTGAACAAGCCGACCCACTTGATGCTAGCAGTGATGCCGAGACCAAGACCAGTGAGTACGAGCCAGAACCACCAGCTTAGCGAGAAGGCCTTCTCAGGGCCTAGCTCGTGCTGGTTGGTGAAGCAGGAAAAGGCAAGAGCTGTGAAAGCAGTGGCGGCAACCAGAGGCGAATCGAGGAGGATCAGGCGGGCCTGGGTCAGAAGACCGTTCTCTGCAACGGGACGATGTCAGTAAGCGACCTCGAGGGGGTGCATTTAGGTCTCGGCGAGGGCGCGCGCGAGGACTAGGAGGAATCGCACCGAAGATAATGAGGCCAGCACCCAAGGTAGCTGTCATGGTACGGCAACCGACAGCCTTGAGGGTGAGGAACATGCAGGGGGCGAGCAAGACACCGCAGATGGCGGGGAACATGCGCATGGCGACGTAGGGGACACCGGGCTCGAGGTAGTCCTTGCCAATCTCCTTGAAGTCGAACTTGCCGTCGAAGCCGGCAATCCATCCGGTCAGAGCGATGAGCATCTTGGCCAGGGGCGGGTGGACGTCCATAAAGAACTTGCCCTTGATGTACTTGGAAGCGAAACCGCCGAAGCTGTTCGGGGAGACATCATGGTCAGCGGGAAAGTTCATCTCGCGGACAGGGCCGGGAAAGGGGATGCGCATGGGAGCATTGTGACTTACTGGACCTCATCGAAAACGACGCTGGTGGGCTGGAAGATCTTGAAGACACGGACAATCGTGGCAAGAATGGTAACGGAGAGGACCATCCAGTAGTCGGAGACGGGGAGCAAGAAGACATCGTTGTCCTCGACGCCCTCAGACTGGTACGAGGTGATCTTCTTCTTGCCTGACTTGGACTTGGACTTAGCAACAGGCTTAGCAACAGGCTCCGACTGCCGCTGGGGCTGCTGTGGCAGTTGCTGCACCGGCGGCGGCTGCAGTTGCTGTGCCTTGACAGGAGGCTGAGGACTTCTACCGCGTTGTCCCTTGGCCGGCGGTTGAGGACTCTTGCCTCGTTGTCCCTTGGCCGGCGGCTGGGGACTTTTGCCCCGCGTGGAACGAGCCATGGCAGACGAGGACAGCTAGGGAACTCGGCTCGGATGGGCTCGACTCGCAAGGAGTTGTAGAGGAACGAGGTCGTGTCTCGTAGTCGCAGGCGCCTGAGGTGCGGTGCGTGAAGCGATCGATCGATGGTTGGTGATGGGTGGGGGCAGTCAAAAGAGAGTAAAGGAAGAGATTAAAGAATCCTCATCAGTGGCTGATGCAGGAAAAAGGAAATAGAAGAGGACAAGAAGACAACAAACACCCGGCAAACGGTCAATCGCAGCAGGCCTTCCGGGATGGGTGGGAGAGGCGATGGCGAGAGGCGATCGAGGATGAAAAAGGAGGAGGGATAAGCAGAGTCCCGACTTGGACACGAAGAATCAGGGGATGCAACGCGCGTGCGACCGGCCGACTGGCGATGGGATCCTCTCAACCCACGCGTCCAAGTGCCAGAAATTGTAGCTACAGTGGCCTTTTCGGCTCGTTCCCAGAGTCCCCGCTAAGCCCACCCGGGGCTCGTCCCAGCTGTCCCAGCATATCCCAGCATGTCCCAGGCTCCCTTTCCCCCCAAACCCACCCCCGTCTGCCCTATAAAAAGCCCCGGGGGCCCGCTAATACTGGTCCTAGCCTTCCTGGAGCACTTACGGGCCACTGCGGCGGTCAAACCCCTGCAAAGGATCTGACGGCAACTTATCAAGGGACGCCTCGTTGAAACAAGGAGCTCAGAGACACCGTTTCTCCCTTTGTTTCTTTACGAGTTGCGTGCCTCCATTAACGGCCATCTCGTCCCACCGCCCCAGCTGAAAATGGAATCCCACGTATTTCAATTGCTGCGCGCTCTGGAAACGGCGTTGGTCGTACATGATACGTTGCAAGAGACCAGGGGGGACGCCACTGCAGGTACTTACATCCCTAGTGTTACTTCAGCCGCAACAGGGGTAACTGCGCTGTAAGGTGGCTTTTTTACAGGCAGCTCAACCGGCGCCGTCTGACATGTGGACTGCAGCACTTCCAAGCTGACCGACAGAAACGAAGCCCCTATTCCGTCAATTCTACTTCGTACGGCCTGCCAATGGTTTGGCCCCAAACATGAACATGCCCAGGGTGGAGTTGGACTTGATCCAGACGCGTCTCCTGGTAGACTTGCGACTTAATTATGAATAGACTAGAAGACTACTGAAGCACTATTGACTGCCCCCTGGAGCTATCCTAGAACCAGACATGAGCAGGATGCAGATATGGAGCTGGCTGTTAACGTTAGGTAAGCAGCCATGACCGCCGTTGGAACCTCCACAGCACAACATGGATTGCATCATACCTTAGAATTTACTCAAGGAAGCCAACCAAGGGCTGCGTACTCCGTACACTGTCCCGATCTCGTGTGTACCAATCAACACCGTGCAATGTCTCACTGTCAGTCCATTCACATGCCGTCCCAATTGCCCTCATCCTAGGTGGCTGGTGCTGGCTGAAGATGGCGGAGGATGGCGCTCTTCAGCTCTGACACCCTGTGCCGGATCAACTATTTATCCGACAAAGCTTCGCGTTAGCCATACGCATCTCGAAATTTCCTAGCTGGGTCCAAGGCACGTTTCGCCAAACCCTTCGCGACGACATCAGAAGAGACAGACGTGTCAACCATGGCAGCTGTCGCAACAAACGGCGATTCCACCGTCCTCGACGACATCAAGCCCCCGGCCGGCGTCGTCCTCCCCCCTCGCGAGATCCGCAATGTCCTCGAGAAGACGGCCGGCTACGTCGCGCGCAACGGTAGCGTCTTCGAGGATCGCATCCGCGACAAGGAGCGCCAGAACCCAAAGTTCAGCTTCCTTAACCCCACCGATGCCTATCACCCCTTCTATCAATGGCGCCTCAACGAGGTCAAGGCCGGTCGAGGGACTGCCATTGCGGCTGGTCGCGCTGAGGACGCGGGCTCCGCGCCCGAGAAGCCGCAGGGCCCGCCTAAGCCTCCGGACTTCCAGTTCTCTGCGCGCATGCCCAGGATCAACCAGAAGGATCTAGACGTCATTCGCCTAGCAGCGCTTTTTGTCGCCAAGAACGGCCGCCAGTTCATGACCCAGCTGGCCCAGCGCGAGGCTGGCAACCCTCAGTTCCAGTTCCTCATCCCCAACCACACCTTTCACAACTTCTTCCAGCACATCATCGACCAGTATACCACACTCTTGAGGGCGAGCGGACTTGGTGGCGAGGGTGGAAAGCTGCAGGAGGAGCGCATGAAGGGTCTAGAGACCAATATCGAAGACAAGTTCCTTGTCCTCAACCGCGCCAAGCAGCGAGCCGAGTATATCAAGTTCCAGGAGTCCGAGCGGCAGAAGAAGGAAGAGGAGGAAGAGAAGGAGAAGGCGGATTTCGCCCAGATCGACTGGGGAGATTTCGTCGTCGTGGAAACAATCACATTCAACGACGCAGACGAGCAGACCAACCTACCACCTCCGACCAACCTATCCGAGCTCCAGTACGCCTCCCTTGAAGAACGAAACAACGCCTCCATTAGCTCCAATCTGCGCATTGAAGAGGCCATGCCCGGCGAGGACACCGCCTACAACGCATCCCCTGCTGTCGCGCAACCCTATGCCCTCCCCGTCCACCCCGGATTCGCCCCTCAGCAGCCAGTCTACCAGCCCCAGATGCCTCCACCCTCACAACTCTACCCCTCAGGGCCGCAACAACCGCACCGATCTGCCCAAGAGGAGGAAGAGGAGCGCCGGATCCAGGAGCGCGCAGAGGCGCAGGCCAGGAAGCAGCAGGCACATACCGAGGCTCGTGGTGGTGGTGCTCCGATGAAGATCAAAGAGAACTACGTGCCGCGCGCAGCGCAGAAGGCTGCCAACAGGCAGGGTGCCCAGATGGCCTTGTGTCCCAACTGCAAACAGCAGATCCCCATGAACGAGCTCGAAGCCCACATGCGAAGTAAGTCCCGATATACCCTTCGTTAGAATGAACAGACGCTAATAATCCACTTAGTCGAGCTCCTGGACCCGAGCTGGAAGGAACAAAAGGCCAAGGCCGACTCTCGCTACTCCGCTTCGACTCTATCCCACGTCGATGTGGCCAACAACCTCAAGCGCCTCGCCAGCCAGCGAAGCGATGTCTTCGACCCCGTCACCGGACAGGCTCTTTCCGAGGATGAGCTTGCCCGTAGGAAGAAGGCCGCCATCCACAGTTTCGATGGCAACCCAGACGTCAAGGCACAGGCACAACTCGGTCATATGCAGAATGTCAACGTCGAGGAACAGATTCGCGCCATCCACCAGAAGTTTGCCGACAAGAAGTGAACCATCATCCGACCTGGCGACGGTGTCAATCCACCCAAATGACGGTCCAATGAGGGAAAGTCTAGTGCAAGAAACCCCCGATCCTTATCTGCGCTGGGACCTGCCACCACGGTGGCCTTCGGGGGATGAATGTCTCAAAGCCCCTTCTCAGCATCAAAAGCCCTGGGTACACGAGAGATTGTTTGGCGTTGGTAGTCATGGCCCAAGGTGAGGCACATCTGGCGTTTGAATTTCGTGATTTCGGGGACTCATATGTCTTGTTTCAGCTCCAATCCTCCCTGGAGAGGCCGACCTGCAAGCGATGGGAAGGAGAAGGGAATAGTTTGCCTTGCGTGGGGAGGTTGAGATCATCGCAGTATTGTCATCAAGACCGAGGAGGGGATACATATCGAGGCTGTGGACGCGATGTCTGCCGACGCCAATTCTGAGTAACCAGACACGCCCCTCGCCGGATGAGACGAGTAGAGTGTGAATCATGTACCAATGTACTGTACATTACCTATAATACATAGTTGCATACCCGCCCCCTCGCTCAGATAGATGCAGGACGCTTGTCGTCCAGGGAGTAGATCTGATAATCGCAACCGCGAGACGAAGACCAGAGTATGAACAGACATGGCTGAAATATTACATCCTCCGTTCCACCAGTGAGATAGCAATGGCAAGATACGCCAGCTCAGCTAGGCCTCGTTCCCGACACGAAGATGTCGTTAAAGCCAACGATAATCCAGCACCTGTGGATGAAAGACAATTGATATATATGTGGTGTGGGCAATACCAAGCACTCACCAGAAGCTATATCCCGGATGCGGATTCATTAAAAGAGGTCAATAAGGAAGGTCTTAGCCCAGTTCTTGATATCCCTACCCAAAAACGGCTGAACCCATTGGCCAACTTGGGAGCAAGTGCCAAGCCCACCTTCAATGTCCCCGCCTTCCTAAGCTCCTCGCAGAGAGACACAGCCCCCCACCAAAGCCGCCCGCCTCCGTCTGATCTGCTCTGTCATCGGCGAACCTCTCCATCTGATCCCGTCCTCGTTCGCTTTGCAGCCGCGACAAAACCCACCACCAACCACCACTCCCACCACCACCCAACACCGCGAATCCCCTCGCTCTCAACGCCATACCACCGGCGCAACCTGCTTTCTCCCCTCTGCCGGTGATCCCCGGCTATTGAACCCCCAAACACCGCCAAACTGGCGCCCGATCAGGATCCCGGCCACAGCGCCGGCACCGACCCCGAGTCGCCCAAGGGACTGCATCGCCCGATCCTCCAGTCCATGCCCGATACTCGCCAGCAGAGCTTCGACGAGATCTACGGCCCCCCCGAGAACTTTCTCGAGATTGAGGTGAGCTTCCCCGCCTACCGTGCTGCTCCCGTGTCCCCTCGGCTTCGCCCCCGCGACCTCGCGAAATAGTGTCGCAAGACCATCTCCAGATCGCGCCAAGTCGACAAGACCTCACCAACAGTTCACTAACCCACGTCGCCTGCGATCTAGGTTCGCAACCCCCGAACCCACGGCATGGGGCGCAACATGTACACCGACTACGAGATCATGTGTCGCACCAACATCCCCGCCTTCAAGCTGCGCCAGAGCAGCGTCCGCCGCCGCTACTCCGATTTTGAGTACTTTCGCGACATTCTCGAGCGCGAAAGCGCTCGCGTCACCATCCCGCCGCTCCCCGGCAAGGTCTTCACCAACCGCTTCAGTGACGACGTCATCGAGGGTCGCCGTGCGGGGCTCGAGAAGTTCCTCAAGATTGTCGTCGGCCACCCGCTGTTGCAGACCGGCAGCAAGGTCCTGGCTGCCTTTGTCCAGGGTAAGCGCCCCTCCCTGCTGATATCGCGCGAATTTGGCATGACGGCATCAATGTGACGCACTGGACGTGGATACGGACCGTAAACTCACTGACTGACCTTGACAGACCCCAACTGGGACCGTAATGCTTGGTGACCCCGTCGCCTTATATGGTCCTTGATCACCATATCCTCTTATTCCACTTCTGCTTCCTCTTCCGCCCCCCGAACTCCCCGGAAGCTCCGCAAGCGACAACAACCCACACGCCAACGAGATACCCCCCTTGAGTATCTCTCGCACCACTAGATGATCACCCTCCAAGAGAATGCCGCAGAGAGGGGGTGGACTCAAAGGTGGGCGACAAGGGGAGAGAGGACATGTTAAAAGGACCATTCTCCCCCTTAGTCTTTACCTCCAACCCGTATATAGCCTTCTGTCTGTCCCGCTTATCCCGCTCGTGGGAATACCAGGTCGGTCCTTTGCTTCAGTTTAGCCCTCGTTGGTCATCCACGATTCCCGTCTTCTTGTCTTTTTTCTTGGTTGTACCACATTTTGGCAGTACCACGGCTGCTGCTTCAATTTGGAGGGAGGGGGGGCGTTGGGATACCATTTTTTCCTGTATCTTGCTGCACTTCTCGTCAATCCTGACGAAACATTGCCATTCACTTGAAGAGAAAAAAGCAAGGCACCCCCGAACCAAAGCGGAATGTTTGCACGTGTTCATATCCAGCGTCAGATTGCTATCCCCTAAACAAAACGCCCAGCGGAAGTTGGAAATGTTATATGTCCTATGCGTACATCATGGTGGTGGTACATGGTAAATAAGCGTTGAATGTCCATGCGGAGCAGGGCATACGCAAAATTGCGCCCCTAATTGTACATGTAATGTGAGAGTGTGTTTTTTGGTCTCCTCGTCTACAAGGCTGCCCCGAGCCTGCCAGCCAAACGCCACAATATCGAGACGCCTAAAAATGCTTGTCCTTCCCCTTTCTGTGTCGTGATTTTTGGTGGCTCCGGTTCCTCTAGAACCGGGAAAGTACTAATATTATACATGGTGGTCGTGGCGCCATATCCAGAGATGAGGGGACCCAAGAGCGGAATGTCTTCTCTCCCCTTCCAGCTGCGGTGAATTTCGTTTTCCAGTGATGTTACAATGTGACGAGCCAAGAACAGAGGAGTCTGTGGTGGCTTATATTTTCGTCAAAAACCCTTCTTGTCGGTGTCGTCACTTCAGCCCTTTCGTCGTGTCTTGCCTCTAGGCAGGCGTGTGGAAGAGGCGAAGGATACCCTCGTACATGCCGAACATGATGGCTGCGCTGGGCACGGTGCGCATGAGATGGGGCGTCAAGCCGCCATAGAGACCCATCAGGCCCTCCTCGATCCAGACGAGCTTGAAGCACTGCATCAGGCCGGTGTACTTGGGGAGGCCGTTGTCCATGGGCGCCTGTCGTAGTCGTGTTCGCGCAACCTATTCATCGAGTCAGTATGTCTGCAATCGGCAGAAACGGGAGGGGATATCAAGAAAAGCGCACCTCGTGAGGATAGGCGATGACGGCAGCCACCAGCTTCGCACCGCCAGCAGCGCCGGCATTGCCCGTCCATTCCAGCGTCTTGTCCCACCATGTCTTGTCCCTCCCAGTGCGCACGATCTCAGCTTCCCGGCGGGCGAGGGCGACCTTCATCTGCTCGTACAGCATCCACTGCATGGTCGACTCGACGACACCGAGGTAGCTGGCGCTCATACCGCGGTAGAGGCTCCCGAGGCCCTCGTCCCGCAGGATCTGGCGCACGCAGTCGTAGCTGTTGCGGTACTGGCGCATTGTGGAACCCCCACTGCGCTCCGAGACGTTCTTGTCCAGCTGCAGGCGGGTTTTCACCATCCAGATGGGATTCGTAATGGTCGAGGTGACGACACCGGCGGCGACACCGGCCGTGAGGTGAACCCAAGGGGCCTCCTGGCCTTGGTTGCCATACTGGGAGATGAGGCGCTTGCCGTTGCCGTAGACGTAGAAATTGATGCTGCGGGCGGGGATGACGCCGACGAGATTGGGGCCGAGGCCCTTGAACAGGGCCCGCCACCCCTCAGTCTTGTATACGGAGCCGAGAATCTGGAGGGTGTCGTTGAGATGGTAGAGGGCGGCGCGGGCGGGATTGACGGAGCCAAGAGCTTGCATCTGGGCCTGGCGAGTGACGCGGATCTGGGCCTGGTAGAAGTCGGACTGCAGTCGTGTCTTGAGGACGTCGAGGGGAGCTGTGAGGGTTGCGGCCGTCATGCCACCGGCTCTAGAGATTGGGCATGTCTGTCAGCTTTCTGTCTCCAGTTGTACAGTTGCAGAGCGCAAAGAGTTGGACGTACGCGCCGGCTACCATGTGCACCCATGACTTAGCAAAAGGCAAAGCCTTGACATTGCCCTGCACAATGGTGTCGTCGGGAAGGACATCGCCGGTCTCTCTCGACTGTATGAGGGCGGCGTGATCTCGGGGAGTTTTGGTGTGGTGGAAGGCCCGCTCATCGTGGGCGGCGACCAAGGTCGTAGATTGGGGGATTGTCATTTGGGAAGCAGCCGTCATGGCTCTGTTTGGATCGGTTTCGTCTCAATTCGCTGTCGTCTCGAGTGTTGCAGTATTTGGAGGTGACTTTGCGCCCGGGACGGTCGGTGACAAGACGGAGACGCAGTGCGGGATTCGATTATTCAGGACAAAGGCAACCACTCTCTACTTTTGCTGGCCCATAGCATCAAAGGGTCGTTTGAATCGTCGTGAGGAGAGAGAGTGCGTGTGGTGATGAGAAAAGGAAAAAAAAATCAAGATGATTATTTCAGCACTCATGCAGGAGCAGAGCAGCTGGCATGGCCACTTTGGGCCGCCTCGAAGACTAGATCCAACTTTTTTTCTCTGCGGATTGCGACTGGACGACTCACGAGCCACACGCGCCGCCTCGTCCCGCGTGGCATGGGCCAGGCCATCCCGGGTGGGTCCGGGGCTCCGGGTCCGGCCAGGACAGAATTATTGCCCTTCATACTACGTATTCTCGCAATAAATTGGCACAGCTAAGCGCCGATGTAGATGACATGCTGATAGCTGAGCTTGCTGAAGTAGTGCAGTCTGATGGTCTATCACTTGTTGAAAAGCCGATATATAGAGATACAATAAAAGCTGATGCAGTAAGTTTAACAACTTCTTGAAGTCATGACATGCATTAGTTAAAGCTCCGCCGCTATTGCTCATCTTCGGTAGTTGATCGGTCGCGGATCATACTGTATGGGGGGCTGTCTAGATACTATTGAAGGTGTCAAACTTCCTGCGCCAGCCTTTGTAGAGTGTGCCAATTCATTGGGAGAATATGTAGTACGTGCTACACTACATGGCACCGGCATACACTGTACGGTACGTCATGCATGCACTTACCAAAGGGCCATAGTTGTAGGGGTCATGGACATGCAGGCAATCACGTCCAACTGAAACAACTTGACTTGATCATGGACAAACGTTTCTTCGTAGCTAGCTGTCTGTGCCTCCTTATCTAACAACATCCTCTCTTGAAGCACAGACACATGGCCTAGCTGGGTGACGCATTCAACGAGACATCGCTACTTCGAGGCGCATTAGTCGTTGTTGTGGTGCTCGCCGTTGCGACAACAGGCAGGCCGTGACCTGGCTGGGGCAATTCAGATGTCCGATCAGCGGCCTCCCCAACAGACGATCCCACGCCCAGACTCAGCCGATGTCTCTCGGCACTCAGGTCAAACCTGGTCATTGGTATAGAAGTAGGTGGCTCCAATGTTGTTAGGCGGCCCCCTTCTCGACTTGGTGGCTGCGAGCCACCGTCCTTTGCTATCGACCCGGCTGTGCCTGGTGTCACCTCGCCCGACATCTGACCCGCTTCCTGTCTGTCTCCGAGACGATCCGCCCGGACATCCCTCACCTCAGAGGCGTCGGATCCGCCATCTTCTTCCACGTCCACATATCCACAATCCTTCATGGTCATTTCATGCCTGAGTCGTTCCATCTCTTCCTCCGTGACCGTCTTCCAACTGCACTTGGCATGCTTCTTCGTGCATCCCACACATGCTGTCAAATGCTTGACACATTGCACTTTGAGTCGTCGACATCGGTCACATGGCGGATTGATTACCTCCCCCTTGCCTAGTTGGTCTGTCCTTTGCGTGATGACTGATCGAAAGACCTCCGCTCGACTGTCCACGACAGGTTGTCCCGTTGTCTCGGTAGTGTTTCCTGTCCCATTTCGGTCACTTGAGCTTGGAGGAGCATAAGCATGGGAAGTGTTGTGAGATGGCGACCGTGGACCGAAGTTGGCCAACGAACCTCCAACCGCAGAAGCTGCCCGGGACGGTGGTGGGGAGGCTGAAGCTGCGATAAACTGCTGGAGAAGATCTGCGTGGAGATCGTAGGCCAGGTTAAAGTTGGCGCCTCGGTGGCTGGGGTTTGCGGACGAGAATCTGGACGACGTTTGTTCTTGGGTGCTACGACATCGATGTATATCCTGTTTTCGGTGACCGAGCCTGTGATTTAGGATGCGTGCCCTTGCTGCCACTTCATCGGCCTTCTTGTAAAGAATTGATGTCCTCTGCTCGAGGATGTCTAGTGTCGCGAGCTCTGCCGCCTCATCTTCTTCGAGGGGCTGATCTAGCGGGAATCGGTCTAAGGCGCCAGACCAGACCAGGCGCCAGTCATCCTCTGTGATCTCGACCTGTACCCCATTGAGGACGAACTGACACCAGCGTGAGCCGTCGGGCTTGTGCGTCAGAGAAAACTCCTTGGGATTGGATCGGGCGTATGTGACAACATCGAGCCAGCTGATAGTGTTGGAGAAGTGCTGGAGAGGGGTGGTCTTGATGGGTCCGTCAAAGAACTTCTCAATCCCCCTGAGCAGGCGTGGGCCCGTCAGTTTGGCCCCGAGGCTTGCAGCGAGACTCTCATGCCGGTCTAAAACATCTATAATCGTCCATCAACTTCCGACAAGATGAGAACAGAGAATTATCGGGTCCCTACTTTCGTACTCGCCGATAAGGCCAATGATGTCAGCAAATGTGTCGCCATCGCCCTGGACAAGGCTCAGATGTGAGGAGTTCGACCTCGGTAGATAGTGAATGTAGCCAGGCACGCCTTGATGTCGAGTTAGCACATCCTCCCAGGTAGGTCATAAGCTTTGCCAATTCGCCAAGGGAGCAAGTCGAAAATGAAGCACGAGGAATGGGCGTCCTGGAGGCGCGACGCAACAGGTTGACCTCGGAGAGGATGGTGGACGATGAATCGTCAACAGATGGACTCCTCGCGCGCCGATGGGTGATACAGGCCGGTAGACAGATGCAGAGACAATGGGCAGGCACACAAATAGTTGATCAAGCGGACGAATCCTGCTTCATACTACAGATGGAGCATGTCTGACGGCGAGGCACGGGACACGAGATGACGGCGAAGCGCTGGCGCATGAAACTTACCTGGCTGGAGTGGATGCGGAGGACGGCCTGGATGGCCACCGGCGTCGTCGACGTCACGCTTTCGTTTTTGAGGCTCCGCGTCCACGACATGGGCCATGTTTGGCCTGGCTGGAGGGATCTCGTGTGTGCGTGCGTGGTGGTGAGGACGAGGTCACCTCAATCACAGTGGTCAAGAATGCGGGGCCTTCTGAGCCGGGCAAATGCCCAAGGGCCAAGGGGGAGGATGTCGCGGTAGACTTTCTTGGCAGAGGTATAAGGTTGTGCGGGTGTGAGTGGGTGTGAATGCTGCAACTAATAAGGCGAGGGAGGGCGAAAGTGAGTGAGAGATTTGCGAGACTAGGGGTATAAGAGAGAGCAGGCGAGTGGCGACAATTCGCGAGAGGGAAGTGGAGAGACCAAAGAGGAGAACAGGATGAGGATAATGGGATTGACAAGGAGAGAATGGGGAGATGGTGAGGGGTCCGAGGAAGAGGGAGGTAAAGGGGCCACAGCAATGGCTATTGGAGATGCATGGCGAAGTTGTAGAAGAGTCTTTTTTGTCTGAGTCTGGAGATGCGCGCTGACGACGAGGATGATGCAAGGGCGGTCCACAACCCAACGGTCGCGATTTAGTTGGCCCTCGGGAATAAATTGCACATCGACTCGAACTCAAACGTGGCTGTTACCGCAAGTGTAAGACGGCGTGGTGAGAAAGCAAGTTTTCAAAAGGGTGAAGGAAAAAGTCAATAAATAGGTAGATGGATGACAGGCAAGAGACAAGAAAGTGCCGAGCCGATGTGGGGGGAGAATCCAGGACGACAGGCAGGAACAACCTAAGGTACCTGTAGCCAAGATATGGAGTCCGGACAGTGGGCGAAAGGTACTTTGTATTTCGTACCGACGTTCGGGCCTGTTTGTTCTTAAACGAATGGACGGGGAAACGGATTGACGGCAGAGCTACGGAGGGCTCTTTCAAAAGTCTTATCCAGAAGAAAAAATAACGCTAGTAAGTCAACCAATCATTAGGTAAGATATGAGGGAAGAGAGTAGCTCCCGCTTGTCTTCGAGACCGCAATGTTCGCGACGGACGCACATTGAAGATCGCTCCCGTGAACGGCATCATCGTAAGTGGATGGAGAGTGGCGCGGGAGGGAGGCAGCCTGGCCCGCAACCGCGCAGTTTATTGCCTCTATTTTACGTACAAAGAGATGGACGCGGCAATATTCACTTGGAGGTGGAGCAACATGTGAAGCAGCTGTGTTGTCCACATGTCAATTAAGCAAGCATCTTGCCTTGGCTGGGTTCTTGTTCTTGTGTCACCCCAGAGGAGGCTGTGCTGCATCACCTTTACATGGCCGGCATCCGGTCCGGATGGAAGGATGGGCATGGGAAACGTGCGACGCTGGAATTTGCATGGACTGCGTCTAGACCAGGAAGGAATTCGACCAAACAAGCTTAGCTTGCCACTGCAAGAAGCTCGGGACTGCATTAACAGGATGCAGGAATCACCACTTCTCTCCGCTCAGCGGGAGTCGTCCGCCATGGTTGATGCCGCGCGCTTGGAGCTTGTTGGGTGCTGGTGGCTGTATACTTGTTGGAGGATTGCCGCCAGAATACTACCCTACCTCTCCAGATCCTGACACGAAAATCTACCCACGCGACCCTTTTAATCTGCAAACGAGGGATCGAAATATGTATTCTGAGTTGGAAATCTAGTGAGAATTTTCATCGAATAATCTTAGTCTTGTGAATATTATAGAATTACTTGATGGGCCGGTGCTGAGGCGTCGACCATTGCTTGCCACTCCTCCAAACTCGCCCAAACTCGCCCAAACAGGCATTTAGCCAAATACGCACCCTCGCCACTCCAAATTCCCACGCGCCACCCACCTAAACCCCTCCAAAACCGACACCCCCCACTAGCCACAACCTCGTTCCCTCCCACCAACCCCACTAAACCCGCCATCACCACCGAACGCTCAAACCCAAGCTCTCGCTCGTCTAAACTCGCGACAAAACCACAGCCGCAACACCCACCGTACACCACACATGCGCCATGTCCGATAGACCCAATCACCGAGGCGGCCGCGGAGGAGGCGGTGGCCATGGAGGAAACTTCCGCGGCGGTAGAGGCGGCGGTCGCGGTGGAGGAGGCGCCGGCGGAGGCAACCAGTCTGGCGAGCGCGAGCGGCCCAAGAAGGAGAATATTCTCGACCTGGCCAAGTACATGGACAAGCAGATCAACGTCAAGTTCAATGGCGGCCGTGAAGGTATGCGGAGCGCCATACCGCCCGAAACTATTCCATTGCTACAGATGCTGACAACTCCGTCTTCGCAGTCAAGGGCACGCTGAAAGGTTACGACGCCCTCATGAACCTCGTCCTCGATGATGTCCACGAAGTAGTCCGAGGTGAGTCGCACACCGCCCCTCTCCCGCATAGCTACACAAGTGCGCGCACATCTCGGGACCACATCCCACTAACAGGTGCGCTCTGGAATAGATGACGAAGGAAACGAATCCACCCGCTCCCTTGGCCTTGTCGTCGTCCGAGGCACCCTCCTTGTCCTTGTCAGCCCCGTCGACGGCAGCGAGGAGATTGCCAACCCTTTCGTCCAGGCCGATGACGATTGAAGAAGGACGTCATTTTGATTTCGTGGAAATCTGAGGAGGAGCATGGCAAATCCACCAACGAGTCGGCCGTTGCGGGAGCTGCGTGTGCGGCAGGCCGACCCTGGGCTATGTGCTATGCCCAGGCTTCTTCTCGTCAAGACCCCCATCTATTGTCGCGATATCGTCAGCTATATGTGGAATAAGAGGCCGTGTGGCCCTCTCCACTTCGTAACCGATCTTCTCCCCGCGGCTTCACTGACACATGGCACATTCCTAGGGCAGGTAGCCTGCCACATAACGTCACATAGAGTATTGTCCTGTCGACTGTTGAATCAAGGCAAATAACATAAAGCCAAAGTACTATCATCTCGCTGCTTCGCATCTCGCCCAGTCCTCGCCTAGACATAACTCTCGGACACATACGAGATCCCAAAGGACCAACATCAACGCTGGCCCAACGCCTGACCCTGTCTTCCCACCCCTGTGACAAGAAGCACGCAGAGACACCCTTCTGAGGGTTGGTTGCGCCGCCATCAGCCAGATAGAAAGACCCCATCAGATCCTAGATAATCAAAATCCGTGTCCTCTAGCCAAGTTGTCGACAATGCTGTCTTCAAGGAATCTACAGTGTCCTCATTCAGCGCCTCAAGTCCCCTTGCATAGCTCTGGGCGTCCGCCCGATTGTAGCCATCCAGCCCATTTCCTAAAAGCTCCTTCCAGACTTGTTGCCTTTGACGAGCTCGCCAAACGCGTTGCCCAGCTGCTTCTTTAGCTCCTTATAACTGACGAGGAAGCTAGTCTGTTCGTCTCGACTCGTCAAGCAAATTCTCTCGTCCGTCCCGGCATCCAGCTTGTTTAGACACCGTATCATGTGCCCCATGTCCAGACCCGGGTTTCCGTTGCTGTCCACTTGGTGGAAGACGTAGTCTCGGAATAGTTTGAGCATATATCGCTCGCCATTTTCTGACCATGCACGATCGCCATCGAATTCCTGCCGTTCGTTGACAGCACCTAGCTTCATCATTAATCTGGCGATTCTGCCATTCTCCAACTCGCGGTATAGGTCCGAATTCAGTTTGTCAGTGGCATGTAGGCTCTGGTCCATAGTGGCGACAATGCGCCCAGCGATCCCTCTGATGAACTCATCAATCCCCTTCTGCGCTGGTGGTGGTTGTGGCGTGAGGAGCCAAAGGATCGTATCCCTTAGCTCCACCGAGTAACTCCGACTCATCTGTTCCATCGATATCTTGATATTGGAGAGGTGGATCGGCAATGTGTTGGTGGTTAAACATAGTAGGAGTCGACCGAATTGTACGAAATCCTCTTGTTGCAGCTCTTGGATGGGCCGTCGTGAATCGAACTGCACTACGTCTAGAATCGAGCATGCGCTGAGTCGAATCCGGTTCTTATCCGTTAGGATGATCTTGCTCGCGTCGATACACCGTGCTGCCAGGTTGATAGAATGGATGGCCTTCAGTGCGTTGGCAATCTGGGTAATGTATCCCCATAGCACGGCCTCCGAAAGAGGTGTTTTTTGGTGATACCGGCTGCCATGGGCAGGGTTTGGCGGCAGATGGAGCTCAGCAAGCGTCTTGGATAGCGGGTGGTAGTCCTGGACGAAAATGAGAGAGCTGTCTCCGAAAGCCCGAGTGGTAAAGGCATCCAGGATCGTCACCACGCTCCCATTGTCGATGCGGCGCCATTCCTTGACCAATCTGATGGCGTGTTCATTGGTCAGGCGATATCCCTCAAGCCGTCGCAGGCAGTACAAATTCCCCGTCTTGGTCGATGTAGCCTTGTATACCCAACTAGGGTATCCAAAGACGTTGGCATTCTTCCTATGTGTCGTGTCCAATGCAACGAGGGAATGGTAATTGTCCAGCTGTGGTAGTTGGGAATTGGGCATGACTTGCAGTGATGCTTCTGCCTTCTTTTGATACTCTTCTCGGAGCTTCTCAGCCAAGAAGAAATCATGAGTCATGCGATGATACGGCATCAAGTCCTCTCGATAGGGTCCCACAGGGGCATATAGGTGATGTTGGAGAGGCTGGAGAGATGTGGGAAAGGCACCTTGCGCCTGGAAGTAATTGGATCCATGGCCACCCAGTCCGCCATGGTCATCGGCGTAAGGATTGAATTGAGGAGTGGAGAGGCCCTGGCTCACAGTGGACATGGAAAAGGGGTCGAAGGAGACAGCGCCATCTTGGGCGGAGCCGTTTGTCGTTGTCTGTATTCATTAGCAAGATGGTTTGAAGACGGGCGCGCCGTGGCATACCGAGGCATTGAGGTCAAAGGTAGGGGTGAATTCGCGGATGGCGGCAGGGTTAAAGGCAACAGTGTCGTTTTCTGGGGATATAGTTGGGGTTCCGGCTATTCATTCACGTCAGCCAAGAGCACAGAACACATACACTGACAAGACACATACTGCTCAAGCCGCGTGGAGTGAAAGCTGGGGCGCTAGCGGCCTGGGAAGAGAATGTGGGCTTCTTCCCTCCAGCTTGGATATTTGCGGGGGTAAATGAAGGTGATTCGACGTTCAATGCCTTCTTTGATCTAAATATGCCGGTCTTATTAGCCATGGCACATGCTGAGGGTGTGGTCATGTTTGCAGGGATACGCCTCCGATGCCGCTTCTCAACGGAAGAATTGCGACTTTGGTCTGCGGGGAGCAACACCACGTCCTGACTTTGGATGTGAGAGAAGAACTCATGAGTGCCTTGCGAATAGTTGACTTCCGACGAATCCGGGGGTTTTGCGCACTTGTTGAACGTGTCCACCTCGGCGCGGCGAGAGGTGGCGCATCCCTCTCAGGAGGGGGAAACGTCGGCCCATGCACAACCACGTCAGGCGACACCAAGCACCCCTCAAACTTGTCATGACGCTCTTGCAGGTGCCGGTATTTCCGCCCGATTTAAGGATCGAACCAAGTCGTTAAGAGCGGTCCTTTTCCAGGCGGAGACAAAGTTCTCACTGGGTGTGGAACTTGCTTGGGCAAGAACGGCGATGGTTGGTCGGGCCATTCGTGGAGGGGCCAAGTCGACGAAAGGATCTCTCCTCCGGACGATACCAGGTAGACACAGTTCCAGACAGACGAACAGAAAGAAGCATGACCTACATTTCTTGGTTGGAGTTTGTTTTGTTTTGATCATGGCTGAATGCGCAACCCTGATCTTCGTATCGGCAGTGGCCATAGATGAGGACGTTTCGGCAGAGAGTATCTTTGTTTTCTTGGGGCCGGAGTCAGCTCGACGGCAAGAGTTGTCCGAGGGCATGTATATATGCATATTGGTTCACGTACCGCGTCCCTTGGGCCTCGGAGACCCAATCTGGCGGCGAAGATCGGCCGGTGGATATCGCGACGTCGCCATGGTCAGTATGATATGTTGAGGATGTAGCCGCCCCCTTGGCCGAATTTACGACGTCTGCCATCATTGTTAGCGGGTCCGCGGGAGAACGAAGCCGGCAAGCGGCGCGCAGGTGAAGGAATCGAGGTGGACCGCGAGGGTTGGGAGCGGCGGGATGGGGGGAGCGGCACGTACTTGACTCTGGCAAGCATTTCCCATGGCTCAATTGATCGAGGCGACCGGCCGCCCATGGATTACGAAGAGAAGCGGGGGATATTAGTGGGCTGGTCGAAGCAGCCGGGGAGCGCGGAGGAGGGAGAGGCGGCGGCCGAGTCCAAAAGGCAAAAGCGAAGGCGGAGGCGAAGGCGTCGCCCTCAACAAGCGACCTAGTAGCCGGTGCGAGGATGTAGGTATGTAGGTATGTCGGTGGGGGAGGGAGTCGCGGAGGGTTGGGCGGGCGAGACTCAAAGTCGCGAGGGAAAACGGGGGGCCGCTGGGCGACCAAGAAACACTACGCGCCAAGTGTCTGCGCAGGTACCCCACCAACTGGTTTGTGCGGGAGGGTACCTGGGGGGTACTTGGTGGCCGTCTCTCCCCCCGCCAGCGTCCAATGACGCCAACAAGCGTTGCACCCATGCATTGAGGTCCCCTTCCCTTAATTGCATCACCCATTGTCTCATTGTCGCACGACTTGCAGGATCGGGCAAGCTTCTCTGAAGCAGGTTTTACCATCGCACCGCCTGGGAATTACAGGGCAACTGCCCGGACGACAGGGACCATGTTTCATTTATCCGACCTTCTTCCACCAGCGTGATTTGCGATGCCATGAGATTCGCCCCCGCGTTCCAACCCCCCACTCTCCCGTGTCTCGCTCACCTACACACATACACGAGCGGCAACCTGACCTGGATAGACGAATACTCCGGGGTTATCCACTAAGCAGAGTTCCTCTGACAAGCGCCGACAGCTCCTTGACACGCGCAGCGGTGATCCACCCAACGCCAATCGTCATTGTCACCGGACCTCCGAGGCAACCTTCCGCAGGAACCACGGCACTACTCACGGGTAGAGACAGATAGTTCAACTCAACTCAACGAGCACCCGCCCTGATTTTCTTGTCATACTTTGCACTCTCACATCACCTTGATCCACCCACCCGTTGGGCCCAAACGGACAGATAGTGCATATACTTTCTTCGGACGGCGCACAAGGTGCATGCCCCGGCTTTAAAGGTTGCACCATTCCCTCGCGAGACCAGACTTTGAATCATATCCTCCCAACTACCGCCTGGACGACTACACAACGCAAGCACCCGGCCGAAAACTATTCCGCGACCGCCACTTCCCGCCCTAAGACCCGGGGGCCGCAGGTTTCGAGTCCGGAATCATGGCCGAAGACGAGTTCGACTTGGGACAGCTGTCCACAAGCCAACAAGATGCTCTGAACCAATACACCCAAGTCACAAACCAGGAGCTCAACGAGGCTATCCCGTTGTTACGACGGTCAGAATGGAATGTTCAGGTATGGCTTGGATGTCCCCTTTCCTGACATTGGTGCCTTGCGCTTCCTGCTGGCGGCTGCTGACAATGACAATCCAGATCGCAATCGCCAAGTTCTTCGACGGCGAAGCTCCCGACCCGCTCGCCGAGTCACTTGCTACACAAGATATTCCTCGATCATCCGCACGACATGAAAACCTTCAAGAAAGCTTGTTATCTGCCGCCGCGCGACCGCACCGAGGATCGCAAAGACAACGCACCGACCCCGCCCCCAGAATCGTGCCCCAGAGCCCAGTGACGGGGCGATCGCCGTGGCTCATTGGACTTCTCCTCGCACCATTCGGATGGGGTTGGAAGGCGGCATCGACCCTGTTCCGCACGCTCATCTATGCACTGTCGTTTTTACCGGCATCAGTCCGTCCGCGCGCAGTCACCAGCCGAATCTCGACCGGCTTCAGGGGCACCAACGGCCGACGGCCACTTATGCCCCGAGACACAGCAGCAAGGTTTAAACGCGAATTCGAGGAAGAGTACGGAGAAAACGAACTACCATTCTTCGAGGGTGGGGTAGCGCAGGCGCATGACCTGGCCAAAAAGGAGCTCAAGTTCATGTTGGTCGTCCTCATGTCCCCCGAGCACGACGACACCGAGTCATTTGTCAAGGAAACCCTTCTTTCTAAGGAAGTGACAGACTTTATCAAGGACCCTACCAACAATATCGTGTTATGGGGCGGCAATGTGCTGGATTCAGAAGCCTATCAGGTTGCCACCGAATACAACTGCACCAAGTTTCCCTTTTCGGCCGTGGTATGCCTTACTCCAAAGGAGGGCAGCACCCGAATGGGAATTGTGAAGCGGCTCGTCGGACCTTTGCCCCCCGCCACTTACCTTTCGGAGATAAGAGCCGCCATTGAGAAGTACGGGTCTGACCTGGACGGAGTTCGGGCAGAACGAACGGTGCAAGAGGTCACGAGAAACCTTAGGACAGAGCAAGATTCGGCGTATGAGCGATCATTGGCCATTGACCGAGAACGTGCGCGCCAAAAGCGGGAGGCCGTGGCTGAGGCCGCGGCAGCGGAGAAGAGGGCCCTAGAAGAGGCCGAGGCGGCGGTGAGGTTGGAAGAGAAGCGACAGGAGTGGCGAGCATGGAGAGCCACGACGATCCTTCCTGAACCTACGGCTAGCGATAAGAGCGTCGTCCGGGTCGCGTTAAAGATGCCCGAGGAGTCCGGCATCGGCCGAATTGTCAGACGGTTCCCGCAGGATGCGCCCTTGGAGGAGCTCTACGCATTTGTGGAGTGCTATGAGATTCTGCAACAGGAGGGCGAAGATGTGAGCGGTGACAAGCCTGAGGACTACGATCATGAGTTCAAGTTCCGGATCGCATCGATCCTCCCGCGAATGGTTTACGAGCCCAGCGCGACAGTGACGATGGGACAAAAGATTGGCAGGTCTGGAAACCTGATTGTGGAGGACATCACCCCGGAATCGGAAGACGAAGACGACGATGATGACGAGGACGATGAGGCTGAGGATGAGGACTAAGGGACTAGCAGAAAAGTGATAGACTGGTGGTGTGACGCCCGTGTACGTTTGAAGATATTTTGCATAGCGGTCACTTCTTCACAATGTTTTGCTGTTGATCAATGATTGGTGGCTGAGGACTGGCAGGCAGCGCAGAGGTCTCACGAGGACTCTCTCGGCGGTTCTAGGGTCTTTCAACGGCTGAGCACGTTGGGCAGGGTGGTATCCATGCTAATGCGCGTGGCCAGCCCCGTATTGGTGTCGACGGATAGAAGTACCGAGACAGATTCTTGGCAATGAATGTGATGTGCTTTTTGGTATTTGTGGTTGCACATATTAGACAGGAGGGCCACTTTAATCTCATCATCTGCAGACACAGCACAGACAAAGGGCAGAGTGAGCCTGTTGCGATATATCGTGGTGGACGACACGGAAGTCGTGCAAATTGGCTCATGGGGATCCATGCATGGATGACTCGAGGGTCCTCATGCCTAGCTCAAAGACACGCGTTTCTCTCTCTTCTTTTCACGGCGGCCTCCAAAATGCAGGCTCCAATCGTCATGTGGCACGCCCACACGACAAACGTCACCCTCTTTCGTCCAAAGCTTTTGTCAGAGATACCAAGACTTGGGAGAGGGGTTGATTGCGTAGGGCTGTGAGGCTGTGCAACGGCACTATGTACATAGTACACTCTCCGTGAGGCGGGCCGCTCCTCTCATACAGCAGGTACAATACTAAAGTCCCTGGCCCTTGCAAATTGGTTGGGCGTCAGCATTTGGCAAGAGACAAACAAGCCGGCGTCTGCTGCAACTCGCATTGTACTGACATTTGATTGCATCTGATGCGCTTGCCTGCACCTGCCTGCATTGCACGCACCAGTCCGCCTGCCTCGAACACTTACCCCGGATCTTCCGCCTAATTTGCTTACATAGGGGTCTATCTCCTTTATTTTCCGCAACCCTTCTACCCTTTGTTGGCCGCCGACCGTTTCGATAGTATCGTCATCCCCTGTTACGCGCGCAGTACCCTGATTCGCTTGCAACCCGGTAGGCAACACGAGCTTCGGACTGAACTGACCTGGACGACGCCTTGGTGACGGTGACAGTGACGCACGGGGCTTGGTCCGAACGCGCATTCACGCCTCGCGCTCTGGCGACTCCTCCACCACTCCGCCTCCCGCGGAACGAAACTGTGACTACAGAGACGTAACTGTGGAGGAAGAAAAACCCACTGCCAGGGATTCAACAGTTGTTGGTCGAATCCTTCAGCTTTGCGCCCAGGTCTTGCACCGTTGCTCTGCTCCTACCCGACTCCTTCTCATCACCAGGGATCCGTAAGACCCTTGCCAACTGCTTATCCCAGACAACCGGCGCTCCAATCAGTCAACCGTCACCGCTGGAAAAGCATCTGGGCCGTCCCAACCAACAAAGCCTCCCAAAACCGAGGGAACGCTTCGGTTCACAAACACATCATCGCCATTTTCCTCCTCTCTTCACCTCGCCTCGCCTCTCGAGTCTCTCATCTCTCTTCCCATTGCCGAACCTCCGCGACCCTCTTCCGCCCTCCTTTCCCCCCACCCGACCATCCCGCGCCGAGCCTGCTGTAGGTGGCGCGAGTGCTGAAGCAGCAGCCATGAAGTCCATGAAGGGGCTCAGCGTGAATAAAGTCTTCGGCAGCATTAGGAAGAAGGCCAGCAATGTGTCAGCTCGTACGCGCGACCCCCAAACTCCCCACAACACCGACGCCTCTGTCGCCGTTGTCAACGGTCGAGACAGCCACTGACGACAGATGTTACAGGCAGTTCCGACGGTGTCAGCGGCACCACGCCCGCCTCGACCCCCGAAATCACGGCTCACAACAGTGTGGTATGTGTTCATCCGTTGCCTACGCCCGCCAACGTCGCCAGTGTCTTGGTTTCTTCCCGCCCGCCGCTAACATCAGCCTCAGAAAGCCTTTTGCGAGTCTGGAGGAAAAGCACAGGTGAGCAATCATCAACAACCTAGGCCGGTCAAGCCGCCGTCCCAACCCCGTCGGCGTATGCTAATCAGCGCGTACCTATTATAGAGCGATGAAGTCCTCTTCCTCCCCCCAATCGTCGATGCCGCCGAGTGTTCTCCGAGCGCCGCCGCCGAGTGCGCGCGCATCATCCGCAAGTACATGTCCCGAGACTACACCTCGCGGCCATCATGGCAGTACAACGCCATCATGCTCTTGCGCATATTGGCCGACAACCCGGGTGCAACCTTTACGAGAAACTTCGACCAAAAGTTCGTCGATACCACTCGCCAGCTTCTGAAGGGTGCGCGCGATCCCAGCGTGCGCCAGATCCTCATGGAGACGCTCGATGACATGGAGCACACAAAGATGGATGACGAGAACCTGGCCCTGATTATATCCATGTGGAAGAAAGAGAAGGAGAAGGCATACAAGGACCACCCGGTACGCCCACTTGCTCGTCGTAGTACCTTCGTCCAGACCATATCCCCGTTTACTAACACATACACTCCTCCTAGGTTCGAGGACAACCATCGATGCCCCAACCGCCTCCCCCTGGCCAAGCTCCGTATAACCCCCATTCACAAAACTACTTCGCTCGGAGCCACTCCAACAAGCGACTACCCGACCCCGTAGAACTGGCTAGCCGCCTCGAAGAGGCTCGCATATCAGCCAAACTTCTCGAGCAGGTGGTCATGAACACCCCTCCGACCGAGATGCTCGACAATGACTTGATCAAGGAGTTTGCCGATCGCTGCCAAAGCGCTTCCCGTAGCATCCAAGGGTACATGACGTCGGAGAACCCCACTCCAGACAACGAGACCATGGAGAGCCTCATCGACACAAACGAGCAGCTGCAGACGGCCCTCAACCAGCATAAGCGTGCTGTCCTCAACTCTCGCAAACACCTCGGCCTCGGTCAGCGCACCGAATCCAGCACGCCCGTGAGTATGCCCCAGTCCAACGGGTCTGGAGTCGAAAGGCGCGACGAGCATCGATCCTCGTCGGACTCTCGCAACCCTCCGTTGCCAGACCGTCTCAGCCCGACCGGTAACGGTAAGGGCAAAGAGACGGACGACTATGCCCCACCTCCCGGTCCGCCTCCGGGCGTAGGGTCCTCTAGTTCCGGCTTCAGGCCGCTCCCAGACCAGGCCTCTAGTGAACCCTTTGAGGACCCCTTCCGAGACCCTCAACCCGGCGGCTCGGCCACCCACGCGGGTCCCAGCTCCAACGGCGACTTCGACAACCGCCTGGCCTATGAGCCCTTCCACCCCGGCTTCGGTACGACCGAGAGCTACCTGAACCGTCAGGACAGTGCCGCTGGCAAGGTGGCCATGCACGGTGCCGCGACTTCCGAGACAGTTGACCCGCGGACGCGACGACTAGCTACCGACGAAGTGTCAGATGACGATGACCTCTATGATGCGCCATCTAGGACCAAAGAGGCCCCACACAAGTACTAGAGGATCGAGCAGTACGATAGGGAGTAGGATTGGCAGTCCAAGAGGCCAATCGAGTTGGTCGAATGAGCTAAAAGGCGTTTGACGTTGAAACGCATTGGGCACCAACTTGCTCTTGACTTAGCTTGGCGAAAAGGTGTTGAATACCTGTTGGGGAGAGGATTGGATAGTCTTTGGATGGAAAGCATCCCACAGAATAGCATAGGGCGGGTGGCTGGCATGGCGAAAGGACGGATCCCCATAGCGTTCTTCTTTCACATGTATTGTATTGCAACCGCGTTCTGGGAATGGAGAAGCAGATACCACCCTCTAGCTCCCCTAGCTCCCCTAGCATCTCAACCACTCGCAAGTGATACCGTAGCAAGCCCATGCACCAGATTGATTGGATTAGCCTCCTGCATCTGCGCCAGTAGCATGCAGTGCCCCTCGGCGTACAGGTACGACCTGGGGAAGGGCTCGCTGCCCATCTGCCCCAAAGTGGTAGCATGCTCCCCTGTCTCCCGATCCCTGGATGCATCCTCCGAGGATGTAGGCAGATAGGCACAGTGGTAATTGCGACGAATCAAGAACACGGCAGGGCGTCAGCAGTGGTACAATCGCACCTCGCCGAGACAGGGTGCAAAGCCCGGCGTTTCCAGTGCGATTTGTGATGGCCACAGGTGTGGCTCATGATCCGGCGGGCTGGGCTTGGGATTGATCGTCACCCACCAGCATCATGAGTAGGCACTCGATGGTAGTGGCTTGGCTCATGTACTGGTAACTATGTAGTACAAAAATTCACGAAGCAATGTCAAGGCCACAGAGAACTCAGGTTTCACGAGGAGCGGGAGATTGACCTATTTCTACGATTCTGTTTGTTTGTCTGAGCAGCACCAGATGTGTCAGCTTCTCAGACAAATCCCAACGGACCGAAACGAAACGAAACAAAGAAAAAGCAAGTAGTACGGGAGCTACTAGAATCAGTATGCAGCTCCGGGAAAAGGAACAAAAATGGGGACATTGACCGACGTGGTGCCAGAGTGTCGGGGTCGTCGGTTGTCGCTGCGACAAGGGCCCAGGGGCAGTTCAGAAATGAATGTGACTAACCGAGGATGAAGAGCACGTTTCGTAGTCGATAAACCTGGCCTTCGAGTGTGCAACTGGAAATTGCCCGTGATTAGCAAGGCCTTCAAGGGCATTTATACGAGTGCGCTCGAATCCTTCTGGTTTTCTTCCCGGCAACTTGATATGTATATAGCTAGCTGCATTACAAGGTCACATCCTGTGCATTCGTCCACAGACTGACGACACCAGAGAGGAAGGGTCCATTGAGCCGTGTGGATCCCAAGTTTGCGATGAGCACGGTATGTTCATGACGCTGTGTTGCATGGGCGAGTAGCACGAGAGCGGCGGGACCTGGAACAGATGAAGCTGGTAGCCTGTCGCCTGCCTGGGCGGGAGTACATCCAAGAGAGCGGAGGGCATCTAGAACCTTTTAGAGCTGTGGCTTTGTCTCCGCCATGAATCGAGGGATGCGAAGTAGCTTAGCAGCTAATGAGTAGTGATAGTAATCAGTAATCTATTGGTTACAAACACGTAGATCGATTAGGTAAAGCAGGAGTTGGATTAGCCTACGGACCGGTGAAGCCAATCTCAATACAAACCACACCGGGGAAGAATCTTGGCGGGTCGATGTGGACAGGTAAGGGCGAACCACGGCTAAGATTCATACAAGGTAGCAATTCTAGAGGGAGTGGCGCTTATGAGGACGGTGGTTCAGGTGTGATTTTGGTGTTAGTGATTAGTATGGTGTTGGCTGATGCGGTGGTGCGGTGGTGGTGAAGTTGGAGAGGCGCGTGTTAGTCGCTGGCGATGGGAGTTGGGGAGGCACCTTGCCGAAGACAGTATATCTTAATATCGGAGGTGATGTTAGCTTCGCTAGTTCCATGGCAAAGCGAGTCGCGATCCAGCGACTAGGCAGGTACCACATAGGTAGGCAAGGCAGGTGCCAACCCACTGACCTTCCAAAAGCAGGCTGCCAACATGAAGGAAGGTCAACGGTATGGTCCTGCACTTTCCCAACTCCACCGGGGACGGGGACTTGGAAACTCCGAGTGGTAAGTGGAAGTGGAAGTGGCGGTGGCGGCGTCAATTATCCAACCCAGCCCAACCCAGAGCTGGTCAGAATCGCGAAGCCAGTCCACAAGCTGGTCACAATTGCGAAGCCAGTCCACAATTGTGCAGCTTTACTTTCAACCGAACTCAGTCGAGACGCAGCCCAGAAATGATGACAGCATCATCAGCGACATAGGCAGAGCGACATGGGCAGAGCGACAGAGCAAAGGTCAACCAACCCCTCTGTCGGCAAACAGGGAAACGCAGTCATCTTTAAGAACATCGGTACCGAGCAAGCGAGCAAACTAACACATCCTAGTAGCCCCCAGCACGACGAAGCGACTGCGAATTGCACTGGCTCCCAGCAGGGCGGTCTGGCGAGTGCAGACGCGGGCAGAGTCGCCCCAAGTTCCAGACTCGTCCTCAACGCAGCGTCAATGGCATAAGCGACATGGATATGACATGCAAATGCATTAGGAAAGACATGGATGGACGGCGGGGATGCGGCAGGCACGCGGCGGACATGCGACGACGGGATGGGGACCTGCTTTGCATCAAGCCGCCCCAGTTTCGCGGCCCCGTCTCGTGCGTCTCGTTGCGTCTCGAGCGGGCGATTGGTTCCCGCTGCCACGCCATGAGCCAAGGGAGCCGAGGAGGGGCGACCGTTCCGCCGAACGTGGCTGGACCCAGTTGCCTATTTCGGGACATTCTTGCGAACATATCAGATTCGCGGTGGGAGATGAGGCATGCCTCATGTCGAGACTCGACGGACGCTTCAAGGTGTGACTGCTGTTGGTGACTTGGTGTGGGAGCCATGGCCATCTGCAGCGCGTACCACGACACCCGCCGCTGGCTGGCTCTCGCTCTGGTTCTGGTTCTGGTTGTGGTTTCTGGTTCGTACACGTTTTGCGTCGGTGGTATGCTTTTGGTGTATGTCTTGGCCGGCAACACGCACAGCAAGACGGATTCAAAACGCAGAAAGGCAGACGAGACGGTCGGACACGAGTACACAGACAAACGCATGGCACATTCCCTTTCGATTTGTGCGCTCCGTCGATCCGCGAGCAACCCGCTCAGTCTCACGCTCGCTCACATCGGATCAGACGCGAGAAATAATCCTCGTCTTGTTATTTCTTTTTCCTGCCCCCCGCCAATGGACCCGTCTTGGAAAGTGGGCACCCTGCATCTTCAACGACAGGCCAATCCATCGTCAATCCCATCGATGCATCCATCCCGTCGTCTCTCGTCATTGATATTGGTCTGAGGGTCCACCCTTTGAACAAGTCTCTCTCCTTGTTTTGCTTCCGTTCTTTTACACAGACACACACACATTTTCAAGGGGGTGTACTCTCTTGATGTCGTTTTACCCACCATGTCTCTGCCCCCGTCTCTCCATTCGTCCACACTCATGTCGTCTTCACCATCCTAACATGGCGGAGCTGAATCTTGTCCTGGCCTTTTCTTGCTTCCCACAAGCCAAACCCTGGCATTTTCATCATCCACAATCTGTCGCTCTACATTAGTTCCTCCACACATACGACGACAACACACGCCTGCCGCCCGATTTGCCTCTCTTAGGCGGCTCGTTTATCTCCACATGGCTTACAAAGTTGGCCCTCTCGCTCGGCCTGTCCCTTCTCCACCATTGCCGCACTCTATCCTCCCCCGTCCAGGCTCCTCATGACGGCCCAGACCCTGTCCATCCGCTAGCATTGCTCCCTCTCCCTGAGTCTCCTTGAGGTCGCTCTGTGGTCCGTTCGCGCTCTGGCTTGCGCACCATCTCCTGTCTCGTCCTCTAACACCTCTCTGCCAGCCGCCATGGCCATCCACCACGTCTCCGATCTGATGACAGCGGCTGAGCCTACTCAACCCCTGCTCCCTCCTCCATTCACATATGCAACCTGCTACGTAGCCGTGCCGTCAGGCTTGATAAAGACACATATATACCTGCTCGGCAGTCCCAGCCGCCTGCATGGCCCCAAGCAAGTGGCTCCCTCGCTGACCAAACGCCATTCTTCTCCATCTCCATCCCTGGCTAACGCCCCTGCTACCGTTCCGCCTCCTCGGATCTGCGTCCACCCTAGGGCCACCATTCCTCCCGCCTCCAATTCAACCGTCCGATGTCCTTTCGTTACTTTCACCCCAACCAGCCTAGTGTCATCTGTCAGAACCTGGCCAGACTTCCGGATTCTTCTCCCCGCAGACTTACACCCTCGCATACATACTCAGCCCACTACCACTCTCCTCTCTTACCGATTCAACAACTCGCATGGTCCCGTTTTATTCTCCCCTCATTATTCCTCGTCAACTATGCGGCCATCCATGGATCTCCTTCTCCCATCCCCCTCCATTTCCCTCTCCTCAGTTCTTTCCTCGGCTTCTCCCTCTCTCTACTCCTCACACCCTCTCGTCCCTTCTCGCCGCATGGCCTCCCCTCTGAAACCAACCCCTGTGTTGAACATATCATTTGAGCATCTCAGCTCGGAACTCTTGGCTCTCATATTCGAACAAGTGAGTTTCCATCTGCCCCCCATGTCACTCATGATCGTCTGCCCAAACACAGCACTAATCATGATTCCCCAGCTTCGAGATGTGGACTCGTCCTCGCTAGAGTCTGTGCGCCTAGCCTCAAGGAGGTTCGATGCCATAGCGACGCCAATTGCCTATAGGTTCTTGACCTTGAATGAGCGTCTTGTTGCACCCGATGCCGAGCAACGTTATCCCAACGCCTTTCGTCACATCTCCATTCACACAAACCATGTCGACGTGTCTAGTAATCTGGACCCAGAGGGTATTACCCGTATTATTCTTGGGATCCAGAGGCTTGCCTCAATAAGGTATACTGCATCACTCCGCCGTAATCAACACCTTACTAACATGCCGGGGCGGTAGATGGCGATACGTTATTGGGGCTTTCAACGCTGCTAGCATATGGTTACCTTCAGATGTCCTGAATTCTAGCCACAAGCGTTTTAGTAAGACCAAGCTTCATGTCGAAAACCTCCCGCTCTGTGAATTCGACAACCATCTCCGCGACTGTTACACCCAAGCCATCCCTCCGCACCTATTAACGTCACTCAAACTAACGAGTGCCTCACCAACCCTTTCCACTCGACTTGGACCCTTGAAGAGCCTTCTTCTAAAATCCCCCCAACTCCGGACTTTGCACTACGAGGACCGCGGCCAAGGTACCAGCTTCGAATTCCAGCCTGGCGAGCGATTGCCCCCCTTCGCCCAACTACTTTTACGGTCTTACGATTGGAACCACTCTCCCGAGGACGTCCGAAAGCATTGGGACTTTTCACACATTGAGTCTTTGGAGTTGGTATCGGTGCCCGTGTTCAACTTCCTATCGTCAATCTTTTTCGGGGATCTCTCGGGCCTCCATACATTACAAGTGGAGGACTACAGCCATCTACCTGATAGGAGACAGGAAGCGACTGGTGGTCTCTACTTGCTAATCAAGAACCATATCCGGGCACTCGAAGTTCTCGATATAACATGCCATACTGAAATATTTCCCTTGGATGCAATTCTAACCCATCGACGATCGCTTAAAGTTCTGCGATTCCGAGACCACGTCGGCTTCGTGGACGATGATGGGAAGTGTCCGACATTGTGGGATGGCCACGTCAGGCAGCTCTCTCAACATCTGGCATTGGTCCATACGCTGGAGTTAGATATGGACGTCGGCTTGTGTGACACGCCCGAGTTCCTCCGCGCCGTGTGTGCCTTTCCATCCCTACACACCGTGACTTTGCACGTACAAACCCTCGTCCACCCTTTCGACGAGACCCCCGCCGTCGAGGACCGCGATTTTAATGCAGCTATGCAAACATTCCGGTTTCTTGTCCAGGGCAAGCAGCAGGGTACCTCAACGTCGTGGAGGCGAATCACCATCAATGTCGGGGGCTGGAAGCGCGTCATGGTCCGGCGACTAGGTAGTGCGTGGCATCGGCAGAACGAGATGGGTATTTATGCGGAAAGATGTTTCGTCCTGGAGAGAGATGCTTGGGATCGGTTGGCAGTGCGAGAGGAGATGTGCCTGGAAAACTCGAGTCGGCGAGCCAGCCCGGCCCCTTAAGTCATGGCGAACCGAACTATTCAACTTGGCCATCCTTGGAAATAAATCTGTCGAAGCTGGATACGACTGGAAGCAGTCGGGCTTGATGTCAATTGGTGGAGGGATATCGATTGGCCTGATTCAAGCGATGGCTTGGGTATCCCAATACTTGGGTGTTTAATTTAATACACGGATGAACACGAATTTACGAAGACACGACCATAGACAATAGTCAACCTGAAGAGAAGAAAGGTTGCAAGATCACGGTTCATGTTATTTCCTTGAAAGACGACTTAGTGGATGTCATATTGCGTCTTGGTAGTATATTGGTCAAATGCGCCCTGGAAGTTGGTCTTCTACTTGGGTGCTTGCTTCTGGGCTTGCAGCATGCTTGGTCTTTTCGAGATCTGAGATTTGACAGTAGGGTCTACGGAGGTATATCCATAGGTGAAGAGAGGTGGCATGGTCGGGAGTAGGGAGGAGAGTATAAGTGATGATATGGGTACGGTATGACAGGGAGCCACACGACAGCTCGACCACCGGTTGCTGGGCTCACGCACAACGCCTGCGAAGAGTATATGTTGGTGATTTGATCCAGAGCCCAAATTCTAAGCTAAACCAAGAAGACGCGGTGCGGAAGACGACGTTCAGAAGCCAGCTCCATGCCGTCCATGACTCCATAGACCTAAATAACACGAGCCCTAACAGCGCTGATCCTCCAACATGATGCCAGTTGCCAACACGCCGTACGACTCTTCCCAATGGATCCTCCGTGACGAGAACAGCCTCCACGCCCCTTCTCTTGAGTATATACGTCGTATGGCCTCTCCCGAAGTGTCCCAGGCCATCCAACTGCCCCTCAAGCATACCGGGAGCACCTCGTCCACCATGGCCTTTGTTTGATTCTTCTGCCCCGCCTCCCGCGCTTCTCAGGCTCGAGTACAGCCCAGCTAGGCCGTCCTCGCAGGTTCGACGCGGCGACACGGCAGCCAGGCGGCGGCTCAGCGGCGTGGGCTCTCGCAGCGCCGTCTGGCCTACGGCAACATGGCCGACTGTTTGTTTTCGATCGGCGGCGGTTCCCACTTTGTCTCGCACGGTCGCGGCTCGCGCTGGCTTGCGACCCCTTGCAATCCGCTTAAAGAGGACTAATGCGGAGCAGCGGTGTCCGGGCCGGGATCCGGGATCGCTCCACACGACGGCGAGCGGGACGGAGGAGGATTTTATCACGGTGAGAGGTCATGGAGAGGTCATGGGGGAGTCATGGCGAGGAGAGGAGGGCGAGGATCCGCGGGCTGGATGGGCTCGAGCGGGAAGCTATTCGGACGCTCGGGAGGGGCGGGAGTGGCCATGGACTTGTTGGTTGTGTTGGTTCTCGAACTGGGCTGAGCTTTGGGTGGGTTGGTTTTAGATTGAGCAGGGGTGGCCTCGGTCCGTTAGGCCGTGGTTCGTGCTATTACGATGGATGTAACGTATAGATTCTGGCATCTAAATGATTGAGTAGGGCGTACGTTAAATGGCAGTCAGTGCATTTTGTTCGTTAGTCGTCGTGCCGTGCAAATTAGCACACCAAGTATCAATATCACGGTCCAACTATACTCCAGGGGCAATGCCTCAAGGGTCATCCCTCCACACGAACGACGAACCACAAACCACACAACGTAGCAGTCGCTGCCTCCTTCACGGGCCATCCCGCCGGTAAAGGCTCCCCCGTGAAACAATGTAACTCCAGGGCCCGGCGCGCCATGCCTGAAGCCGGAAGTTGGACGCGAGCGGTGACGCTGTCTCTACGACATGACGCTACGACATGACACCGAACCTGCCGCGATTTTTGCCCGAATCCAAGCTGCCGGTCGCGTGTTGAGTGTTCCAGAGCATCGATGAGCGGTGTCACATAAACACGCCCGTGTGTGTATGTTGAAGCCCTAGGGAATACCGCAATGGCATTGTCGACGTAACCCTACGAGGCAAACCCTGCTTTGTGTAAGCGGCCGGACCATGCCATGCAAACCATGGGTCCGTCCTGTACATATTCCGAGACTCGGCCAAGGTCGAGTGTATCCCTGCTACGATTGTGCATGTCGATGCTACCGTCTTTTCCAGGGCAAGGGTTGTTGATGCTCGCAGCACTTACTACGATTGCATCTTAATCGCTGGGCTCGACGCTACAGCTGGTACTGGAAGAACAGGGCTGTTGACTGTACACATCTGGTGTACGAGAAGCTATGAACAGATAGGGGTACGGCAACTTTGTCGTAACAGCATCAATTCAACGCTGTCGTAGACTGTATTGACACCCACGACATGGAAACCGGGCATAGCATCCCATAGTCCAGATGCGCAACCGCTTGGTTCCTCAACGGGCCTTCCTTCTGCCATTGTATTCCCTCTTTTTTGAATTTCATAATCGATAATTCAACCACATGCCCATTTATAGATTTCGAGGGATCGTTCGTTGGCAACGCTCTCGAAGAGGTTCCGCGTGTCTTTTAGTATCGAAACGTCGAGGAAGATTGGCACAAATAGTAGTATGTTTTGCCTCTTCCAATCGTAGAGGGATTCGAGGTTGGCGACGATAGAATGAAGAAGACTGTCGTCAAGTCCATCTACTGTTGCTTCCACTTCAACGGTTAATGGGAGCGGTGGGACGACAGAGTCTCCTATTGGTTTGGTAGCGAGGAGGAATCAGCGGACAGAATACCTGTACGGAGTGTCCGAGTGATCGAACTGAGTTCCAATCCCCTTTGGCATTGGGAGAGACAAACGGTGAGGTTCTCAAGGCCAGTCCACCATATCACAGCCTTCAAACCTTGGTCATCCAGAGTCGTCTGGTTACCAGGTTTTCAAAGAATCATTATCAATAGTCGATAACAAAAAGGGGACTCGGATCGAGCACAAGAGCCATGGTAGCAAAGCCTTTTTGCGCAGGTGTCGCCCGGATCTCTACCAAGGAAGGACAAACTCCCTCCGGCGCGTCAAGCGTGCTCCGATAACGTTAGGCTACGAATATCAGCAACGTAGGCGCACACTTACTCCTTACTCGTACACCACCACGACACACACACACACACACGCAAGATGGGTTCCATCGGAGAGCGTCCGAGACTCGTCATCACGGCCGGGACCGAAGACGGAACCAAGAAAAGAAAAGACATAATTCTAAGCCTCCTCTCGACCTCGCCACCGTCCCCTTCTCCCCTTCGGCCGGCCCACGCCCATTGTCTCCAGCCCGCCACAAGCCTCCGACCCGGCATCACGGGCAAAGCCAAAGCCAGTGGCGTCAAAGTATCCGTCCGAAACCGACCGCCTCCCCGTCCGAATACAAACTCTGCTCCAACGGGGCATTTGTCAGGGGGGGAGGCAAAAGGGGGGGTGTGCGTGTGTGGCCCGCGGGCAGATTCCTCAAGGGCAGATTCATCACGGGCAAAACCTGCGCACGCGTCCGGCTGGGAGATGGGTGAGGGATTCGCGTCTTCTCGTAAAGTCGCCGGAATGGGATGGATACCGGCGAGCCATCCATGCGTGCTGGGCTCGTGGAGACGGACCCGAGGCGCTGGCTGAGCCCCAAGCCTCGATATCACGGACTGGGCCGTAAGGGGGAAAGCCGCAGTGATCTGGAAGAAACGGCGTTGGCGAGACGTCAGGAGGACGCCGAGAGAGGAGGGTTCCTGCGTCAGTCCGACGAGCGTCGATCATGGCGCACAAGTTGGCCGGCTCGTTGCGTGGCCATCCCGTGATTCCCGCTCCCGGAAACAGCATGGGACAAGCCTCTTGTCTGCCTCCTCTTCGTTCTTCGCCCAGTCATCCTTCGTCTACTCCATGTTAAGCATCTCCTAGCTCCTGAGAGGCGGCTCAGCCGACCCGTACGCTCGTCATTGTCCCTGGTGACTCTCCGGCCTCGTCTCGTCCTGTCCACGGCCTCCCCGAGAAGCGCCCTCTATTCGCTCTACCTCGCCGACCTCCAAACTCTGCCCTCAGCGCCATCGATCCGCCCCCGATTCCGCCTGTCTGGCGCCCTTGGGCCTCGTCCTCCGCCCTCACCGTCCCGCGAGCGAAACCAAAACAAGCGAAACATCCACATTCCAGTCGCGAGAACGTTTGCGGTCGGGAACCACCTTCGGCCGGCACTGTCGCCCTCGGGAAAGGGAGTGCAAAGGTTACCCAGATGGGCGTGGGCGAATTTAGAAATTTTGTCCAGCTGGGATACACTGGGGACAGCAGACGGGCACGGCGTTTCTTGGTTGAAACCCTCTTCGTCAAGGTGTTCTGTTCCCACACGCCCTCAGCAAGTCCCGTGGGCTCCCGCGTTCTGGAGCGTCCCGGTACCACGGCAAGCGAACAAGCCATCGCTTGGAAGCCGTCCAGGGCGAGTGTAGATCTATCCCGTGGGCCTAGAGAAGCCTAATAGGGGGTGAGATTGGGAGGAAGCGGAACATGGCGAGCAGGTACAATGATGGATGCTGTGCTTCCTCATAGACTCCAGACCAGAGTTGGACCAAAGAGCAAAAGCGTCTACTCTAACGGCTGGTTTTGGCTGGGCAACTGACATGGCAAAAATGATACGGTTCCTGGTGTTGAGGGAATGGCGGCGGCCAAAACACCAAGCCGTCGGGTCACGACAACACGAGACACAGCCGAGTCGGGAATTCTCCCAATCTCTCCCATGCCACGTATGTCTCGCCCAAAGGCAAGACACACTTCTGAGATATCGGCCCGCAAACTCTTGAAATGCCTCCCCGTCACCGTCCCTCTTCCGCCCATCCCTTCCCCATACCCGCATTCCAGCGCTCCAGCGTCCCGGTAACCCATTGCAACTCCAGACTCGTCCCCTCTCCACCGCCACATGTTCTGTAGCCCGCCTCGTTCCTGACGGGGCCCGCGTCCTCCCTTGCTCCGTCCTGTATCGGACACTCTCTCTCCCGCGCGTGAGGCGGCGATCGGGAGACTTAATTGAACTTGCCTCTGGTTTCGGCCTCCCACGCCCACACCCCTTTTTTGGTATTGGGTGACTGTTCCTTTGCACGGCACGGGGGAATTGAGTCGGCTGGAGTCTAGAGACATTTCCTTTGGCTTTGTGAAGTTTGAAAAATCAAACAAGAGTCGAAAAGGAAACATCGAGTGCAAACCTCGTACGAGGTTAAACCATGGCCAACTGGGCCTACCGTCAAACTTCCTCACCAGCATCGCATCGTATTGCACGACATGACACTTGGGGTTTACTATCCACGAAGTGTGCGACACGACTAACCCTCTCTTGCACTCTCGCCCACACACTCCTCACACACGCATCCTCCTGTGTCAGTGTCATGCTCGCTCTCCATACCGCATGCAAAGTGGAATAAACACCCCCCCCCCATCACGACTCCGGGCCTATTCCTCGCAAAACCCTGGCAAGGCTATTGATCGATCCATTTAAGTCCGTTCCCACACAGAGGAGATAGGCAGCCGTACACACCCACCGTAGACACGCCCCCTATTGACCTTTTTTTCGTTGCTTCGTCTCTCTCTACCGCACGGTGAGTTCGGTCAAAACAAGCAGCGCGCAATCAGGGTACCGCACCCTTGAGGCTGCGTCGTCGGCGACGGCCAGACGACTGCTTGGCTTGGCTGATGATGGAGGTACACACTGTACTGAAGTCTTGGCTTTTTTTTACAAGTGTCTCCGCCTGGTGCGTGTCTCGACTGCATCCTCCGAAGGGAGGCCAATGGTCAGGATGTCCTGTACTCGTGGCAGACGCGCAGCTGTGTGGTTTGTGATTTGCGTGCTCTGGGTGTCGACGGTTGCAGCAATTGTCGATTGATCTTCAATGATATTGGCTAGCAGCAGAACAGCAGAACAGCAGAACAGCAGAATAGCTGTAGACGCCGGTATAATAAATCCATGTCCTTGTCTGCTCTCTTTGGCACTCCGGCTGTCTCTGCCTATTCCCTCTTTTCTCCACAAACAATCACACGTTGACCCCTCTCTCTCCGTCCATTCATCATCCATCCATCCACAATCCGTGGCCATACCGTCTTCGTACAATCCTACATATAAACCTAAAGACATACATACATACTACCGAGGACACTCGCCTAGGATTCGTCACCGCTTTCGCTTACACTGTACATACTGCAAAGTACCCTGTCGAGGTCTCCTCTTTTCCTGTCGTTGGTCCCGTCTTCTAAACTCCGTGATGCGTGATGCGTGATCTGTGGCTGGCTGGTTGGTGCTCTCACTCTGTCCCTTTCTCTGTCTCTCTCTCTCTCTCTCTCTCTGTCTGTCTGTCTGTCTGTCTCTTCTCTCCCTCTCGCGATGGCTACTCTCTCTGGCTACTCTGTCTTTCTCTCTCTTCTCCATATTATTATACACGCCCCCCCCTCCCCCCTCCCACCCATCCATCTTCCCCATCCATCCCAGACTGCATCTGCACAGCAACCCAATAAGCCTCGTCATACGCCCATTACAAAGTATTTACTACTTTTTCAAGTCCAAAAAAAAGCCAGCCCAGCGCCGCGCCATCTCATCCGCATTTTCATCCCCATCCCAAACCTTGCCGCCTCAACACGCCCCCTCCTTTCTCCTCTTCGTCTCCTCTTCTTCGTCTCCTCTCCGTCTCCTCTTCGTCTCCGCTTCGTCTCCCCTCATTCGCGCCGCCTCCGTCGCCGCCGCCGTCGCCGCCGCCCCGCCCGCGCACCGTCCAACAGACCGTCGGTCCTTGGTGTACCGGTTTTCCTAATCTTTTTTCTCACGCCTTTCTGGCGCCCTTTTTGTTGGAGTCCCCCGGGCGGGCGCCCGCTGCCGGCCGTGATCCGTCGTTCGCGTTAAAAGTTCGGCCAAGACGTACCGTCACTTCCCTTCCCTACCCTTCCCTTCCTTTGTACGCCATCGCGGACTCGGCCTCTTCTTACGCGAGGTCAGCCGGTGAGACGGGGGGGGGGGGGGGGGGGGGGTGAGGGGTGAAAGGCCCTTGGGTGGGATGGGATGGGATGGATGGTACGGCTAGGTAAGGTACACCAAATAATAATAATAAGAGGATCTCATTAATCAGCTAATTGGTAGTTGGGCTGTCCTGTGAGGTTTTTGCCCTAACAAGGCAGCCAGATGGGAGCAGCCAGCAGAGGAGAGAGGAGAGCCATCCATCCATCTTATTGACAAGCGTTTTCCCCTCTCTCGTAGGGCTACACCCCCGCCGGGATGTGAATACCGTAGTGTAATGCTCACGTAGTCATAAAAGCTGTTGAAGCATTGAGAGGGGCAAACATGGTCATCGTCATTTCGGGCGTTGGTGTTGGTGTTGGTGATTTGCATAATCAACCGTGGGCGTCAAAATCAACACTCTTGACCACATCTTCTTTCCTTCGTCGTCGTCGTCGTCGTCGTCGTCGTTGTCTGACCCCCTGATGAAGCCGCTGCTATTGTTACCTGATGCGGATGCCCCCAGCGCCAGTCCCAGCTCCGTATGGTGTGTGTAGTGAGTGTTGTGTAGCGTGTGTAGCGTGTGTAGCGTGTCTCTCGCGTCTAGCTCCTCCTCTCCGGGGACCAATTTCACTCCCTCGCGCGCCTAATCTACCGTTAATTAGTCGGCGAACAAGTACGCATGTGGCACGTAGCACGTTTACTACGTGCCGATGCCACCGCTACAACTGGCAGTGGCTGGAAGGCAATCTGCCAAAAAGTGTCAGGTCGTCCTAGCCTCACGGATGGATCACGGGATGGACCACATATGGGCGTACTACGTAGTAGTCGTCAAAAAAGAAGCCAGGTGTGCTTACTCGTCGCAGGGTGTAGAGTACCGTAGTGTAGTAGAGTGGAATACCCGCAAAGGGGGTGAGGGGCGTGCCGCATCTTGCGACAACTAATCTTTGCTATGTATTGCAAGTACTGTGCGTGTGTGAATATGAGTGTTGGGATGAGGAGGAAGTACTGTACTTCGTGCTTTTGCATGTCGGTGGTTCTCGCTGGCATGCCTTAGCTCTGTGTCGACATTGCTTTGTTTTATTCCGACTTTGGCTACTTGTTTGTTTGCTTGCTTGCTTGCTTTGCTTTGCTTTAACTTACTTTGATAGTCCTTGCTTCCGTCTTTGTTGCTCTCCGTTTCTGCCGCTGCCACTGCCCCCGCTCGTTGGTGCTGTTGTCTCTCCCCGTCTCGTATCATGGGCCATTGTCGTTCAGCTATCCACCAACTCGGGACGCCTCTAGACCCGCGATTCAGCCCCATCGGTCTAAGGCAGTCAGCCCATCGAATGCTACTACCGTACTCTGGGCAGAGTACGGGGTACTTACTTACGCACCAAGTAGTATATACCGAGTACCCATTGATTCTTCCATTGTGTTCATTCATCCGTTTGGTACTCGGTTCAATCGTTCAGCCAGCCTCCGTCAGCACGGATCCAAGCAACTAAGCCCAACAGCCAGCCAGCCATGCATCCATCCAGCCATCTAGCAATCAAGCCCAGCCTAACAGCCTAACAGCCCACTCACTCACTCCAATTACCCGTTTTCCACTCACACAGATACCATACATAGGTACGTACGTATACCTACACAACACAACACACGCACACAAACTACGCAGTACTCTCTCGGCTACTCGCCGCCGCCGCCGCCGCCTCCACCACCACCACCACCCAATATTCCCCATTCTCTCTCTCTCTCTCAGCCCAGTCCCACCACTCCCACTCCTCAATTCCCAATTCACAACACCCCAATTGTCAATTGTCCGTGTCCTCCCTCCCCCTCTCCCTTCTCCCTACTCCCTACTCCATACGTGCCCTGTGCGTCTGCGTCGGCGCTGCGTCATGTGCATCGACCGTCCTGCGGCCGTCCCCGTGCAGCATATCCACATCGCCCACGGAGAACGTCGCATCGACACCAAATCTACAACACCCCGGTCGCCCAGTTCTCCGCTTGACAGGGACCAGCCCCCGGGTCGATATCCCTCCCTTTTGCCCACGTCTCTCGCCTCCCTCGCCTCCTCCACTCACAATGCCCATCTCGCCGGACGCCAGAGAGGCCCCTGGCTCCGTCCAAGGGTCAAAGGTCCTCCCAGCGGCCCAGTTCGTAGCCCAGCAGTGGCCCAGTTCATAGCCCAGTGGCCCAGTGGCTGGCGCAATGGACGATACAATGATACATCCCATCATGATCCATGCCCGGCCTACCTGCCAGTCCCGCCATGTCGCCATGTGGATTCGCCCTCTTCCCTCCTAGTCCGCAGTAGTCCATAGTAGTCCCTCCTCTTTGTTCGTCTCCGTAGCCATTGCCGTAGCCTCCCCTCGCTCCCGAGCCTCTGCCCCCCCTCCCCCTTCTCCTCTCCATGATCCATGACCCCATCAAATGGCCCGCGTCCCTTGCTAGCCCTTACTCGCCCCGTCCCCCGTCCCCCGTTGCCCGCTGCAGCGTGGTGACGGGACGAGACGAGCCAGGCGAACAAGGCGGGCCAGACGAGGCAAACGAGACACCCGCCAGCTCCCCAGCTCTCTCTGCCCGACTCTCATCCCAGCTCCCAATCCCTTGTCTTGCTGCCGTGAGCTCTCTCTACTACGTACTCTCCCTGCCTCCCTCCCAATCCTGTCAGCCTCCGCCACTGGAAATTTTCAATTGGCCCTGTCCTCACTCGCCTTTTGTACAGAGACGCCGGGAGTCTTCGGGTGACACATGACACCCTTCTTGCGTGCGCCTCCACACCCACCTCCTCTAAATCCCTTGATCCCTGGATGCCTTGTTTTCCCTACTTCCCTGCCCACTATCAACAAAAGCACGTCCGTGTTTTCAGTGGTAGTGTTGGCTGTGCTTCCCAACCTCGACCCATTCATTCATTGGGTACAATTCACCAAAGTCAGACACCCAAGACTAGAATGAGGGTGGAAAAGAGTGGGAAAGAGTGGAAAATTATGCGCTTCAACAAATGCTCCAATTCGCTATTGAGGGCAATAGTGGGATATGGAAGTCGGGCGTGGAAACAATTGATTACAACGAACAAAAACAGCAAACGTCAAGCGTCAAACTGCCCCAGCCAGATCCCCTTTCTTTCCCTTTGCCTAAAGCCTTGCCTTCCATCCCGGCCCAGCCCAACCAAGTCCAACCCATGATCATCCCGTCCTTGCCGTTCCCTTCCCGCCCTGCTTCATCAACGTATGCCCACAGAGGGGCATCCTTTTCGTTTCGCTTGCGCGAATCGTCATCCTAGTAGACAAGACAAAAATCTTCGCGAGAAACCAAACGCACCACTCCAACCAGCCCATCCCCAAATCATAACTCTGTAGTAGTCGCAAATAAAACACAATGAACCAAACAAACCGAGGGCATTGAAAACGGGAAACAAAAAACCATTTGGTGCCGTGAGGCGTATCCGTCTTTCCTGGAAACAAAAGTGACCGACCGATTAGAAGAGTGCAACGGCCTGTAGCTGCTGCTTTTTTTCAGGCAAATTCTCAAAAGGAGAAAGCAGAAAAAGAAAAACGGGAACGAGGACAAGCCGCGACCAACACAAAATCAGACAACAGCAACCGAAAAAAAAAAAGACATGATACCTGAAGGATGTTTGTTGCCAAACTGCGTCTTTCTCTAGACCATGCCCTGCTGTCCTGTATCGCCCACGAGAGTCCCTCCTCCCATTTTTGTTTTGGTTGTACTCCAGCCGCTTCCTCCCTCTCTGTCGAGATATAAAAAAAGCATGAAAAGGAATCGAAAACTCGTCATCTCGTCGGTGGCCAGCCATCGGAATCCGAGAGGCCCATAAATTAAACCATAGAGCCTCGACTC
The DNA here is from genome assembly GCF_021365365.1 of Ilyonectria robusta. Lineage (NCBI taxonomy): Eukaryota > Fungi > Ascomycota > Sordariomycetes > Hypocreales > Nectriaceae > Ilyonectria > Ilyonectria robusta. The sequence goes on along the minus strand of NW_025764453.1, from coordinate 898,959 downwards.
GTCGCTTTAACCTGTCCGGCAGGGTCAATTCGTCCTCGGGTTTCGTTAACGGCTTGCGTCTCTTCGCCCGTTCTGATTGGGGCTGGGTCCTGGGCGATTCAGTCGGTCGATCATCGTCTTATCGATGTCGTTCTTCTCCACCAGGTTGCTGAGGCTCATAACCGACGAGTTCCCTTGCTGTGGCTGTTGGCTGGAGCTCTGCCCCTGTCGAGCCGGTGTCGACGCTCCGCTGGAGCCGTTTTGTGCCGTTGGGGAGCGACCACCCGGAGCAGAAGTCGCATAGCTTGCTCCTGGCGTCGACTGTGGCAGCGCGCTTCCGCCAGGGTTGCGTGGGCTCTGTCTCGCCCCTGCGTATGGCGGGTAACCGATTCCCCCAGGGCTGCTATGGTTTGAAAATTCAGCTGGAGACCTTCTCCGAGGGTCTTCCTCGACAGCAGCTCTCGGCGGGGGTAGCCTGTACCCTTCGTCCTGTTCCTCCGAAGTCCTGCGGCGGCGTCTTCCTGCGACTTGGCTACCATCGTCGGTCCTCCCATCTCCGTAGGATGAGAACGACTCGGTAGGCGACTGAACTGGCGGGTAATAGCCTGGCGGTGGTGCGCCAGGATGCTGCTGGTAAGGGCCCCCTGGATGAGGGGCTGGTACCGAACTTGGAGCCAGGGGTTGACCGTATGCACCGAAAAGCTGAGTGCCTGGCGGAACGCCGCCGGGGACAGCAGACACTGGGATGAATGCCGTGGAGCTTGAGGATGAGACAGGTTGGAAGATGCATTCCTGGTTCATCCGGGCACAGTTTTGGCACTTGCCTCCCGGAGCGCTCTGGTAGCCACTGCATCGAATCTATGACGGTTAGCAAATATGGAACAAACGGACCTACGGAGATCTTCACATACCTTTCGCTTCCGGCAATATCTGCAGGCAATGGACGTACGCTGCCTTGGAGCTGCCTGTGTTAACTGAGGAGCGGCACCGGGTCCCCCAGGAGGGTACTCGTAGACGCCGCTGGCGAGGTGGGCGCGGTAGTCACGGAAGCCGTTAGGAGGCGGGGGACCTTGAGGCGGCTGTCCCCGGTAGGCGTAGTAGGGATCCGATGAGTACGGCTCTTGACCATAGCCGCCAGGGCCAGGAGGCCGGCGGTCATCGTAGTAGCCACCCCGCTGATCCGGCGGTGGATAGGCAGGAGATCGGGGGTCAGACTGAGGCTGGAGCGGCGGAAGATACGGAGGCTGCTGCTGCTGGGGTGGAGGCGGGGCCTGGTGGCCTGGTGGCGGATAGCCGTTGACGGCATTTGGCGAAGCATACCGCGGGTCGGGAGGGTATCCACGTCCTGGGGCAGTAGGAGGCGGGCCATAACTGCGGGCGTCGTGAATGGAGGGGAGGGAGACAGAGGCGGCCATGCTTGCTTGATGGTCCTCAGAAGGCCTCTGAGAGTTGTCCTGGGGAGGTGGAGGGTAGTGCGACTGAGGTCGGGAATGGTTCTCCTCGGGGCGACTGTGCTGAGGATACTCCTTTCGATAGCTGTCGTCGGCCATGCTACGTTGATGCGCAAGGGGCCGCTGACGGGCAGATTCAGGTGAGCAGGTTAAATCCAGAAGCTCGTGATGCGAAGTGGGTGATGATGTTGATGGGAAGACTGCGAATGAGCATTTGGGGGTGGGGACGACCACGGTAAGAGTAGTAGCAGATGTCGTCGGCTGTCTTGTTGTGTCGTCGGAGTGGCCGAGGGTACCGAGTCAAGAATGGATGTCTCGGTGGGAGATGACTGCGGATTCCAGAAGTGCGGATTCCAGAAGACCAGAGGGGTAGACCCTGGTGTTTGGACCGATGGGCGGAAGTTGTGTCTCTGACGCAGGCGGGAGGAGTGCGACGGGACAAGCCGAATATATAGCGAGGGATGGGAGAGAGGGGACGATCTGATCCAGGGCGGGAGGGGCCAGGAACAGCCAACAAGCAGGCACGAACGTAGACACTCGAGGTGCAGCGCAGTGCAGTGCAATGCAGCGTGCAAGTGCAAGTGCAAGCGTAGTGTGTGTGCAAGTGCGTGTGCAAGTGCAAGTACAATGCGGTGCAGGTGGGATTGAGGTCTGGGTCTGGGTCTGGGTCTGCGTATTGGCCGTGGTCTTGGTCTGGGGATTAAAAGGGAGGGGTGGATTTGGGAACAGGTGGTGGAAGAAGAAACCTGGTTCCCAGATCCGGGGCGGAGAGGAGAGAAGTAGGAGAGAAGAGTGTAAGAGCCTGAGAGGTGCGCAGGACAGACAGACCCTGGTGGTTTATGGTTTCGAGCCCAGAGAGGTCCGTCGTGCACTTGGGTAGCCTCGAATGTCTCCAAAGGTGAGAGAGACCAGAGGACCAGAGGGTAAGTAAGTAGAGGTAGAAGGCGGAGAGTGTGTCGAGAGAGCGAGGGTCGAGAGGGCAAAGAGGGTTAAGAGAGGCGGAGGGGGGGTGTGCAAGGGAAGAGGGGATGTGCGAGGGAGGTGCAGAAAGGATGGAAGGTTAGAGTGGGCGAGTGGCGGGGACAGAGGCGGGAATGTAATGGGACGGATGGCCCGGTGTGTCGAGCCGTTCCCAGGGAGCCGGCCCAGCTAGCACCTAGCACCTAGCACGAGTACCAAAACCCGCCGAAAAAAAAAAGCGGCAACGGCCTAGAGGGGTAGGCAAGGCCAGGGCCAGGGCGTTTTGGCGTCAAGTCAAGGGCCAGAGACGGGACGGCACAGAAGCGAACGGGGCCTGGGGGGGGGTGTGAACGACCGCTGGGGTGCTGGGGGCGCCTGGTACCGTCGAGGGGAGGAGGCTTGGGGCCTTTGAGGACCTCGGTGGGAGGGGGTCTGTGGCTCTTTGGCTCTTTGGCTTCGTGGTTCTGTAGCTCTTTGAGGATGGACGATGGGATGGCGCTTGGGCTCGGGATTCTCGTGGAGAGCCGTGAAGGCGGCGACGACGGCGGCCGCGCAGGAGGCTGTCGCCCCTTCTTTTCGCCTGGACGATTCACCCGACCTGGCTGGTGGCTCTAGCACTCTGTGCTCCAGGCGCGCGCGCGTTGCCGTGTGCGCAGTCTCAACAAAGGCAGAGACGATAAACAAAACGAGGCGATGCAAGGCGACGGCGCAATGCTTGCCAAGCGAGGGAAACTGCCTGTACAAGAACCGTGTTAGACTTTTCTGCTAGCTGGAATGTCTGTCGACCACAACTCAACGAGAACGGCGCCTCCCTCGCGTCTGTCTGTCAGGGCTGTCTTCTTTCCCTCTTGTCTCGAACCGCCCATGGCCTGTCGCTATTAGCCGATCACTGATCGCTAGCTGGCGACTCGGTCCGGGGCTCAAAGGGCATGACGACGACATTGTTGGTTGTTGGTCGTTGGTTGTTGGTTCACTCATTCACATTCCCTCTCGCACAGGAAGCCGACACGCTTCGAGGTCTTGGAGCCGAGAAGCGACAGCAAGCCCGCCCTGTCGAGACAGGGTATGACAAACTCAGCAGGGTCGGCCGGACTGGTGGACAAATGGGTGGACAAACGGGTGGACAAACGGGTAGACAGACAGTCAGGTAGCCAGACAGAGAGACAAGCAGGCAGGTAGTCGGACAGGCAGACAGACAGACAGACGGACAGACGAACAAGTAGACGTAGAGACAGGACACAAAATCTGGCATATACAGCAACAGTTTTTTTTGGTTTTGGTGGGCATTGAAGGACAAAGTGCGGTAGGTTTGCCCACCGTCCACGGTCCCCCACCCACCGGCCGTTCGCCGTTCGCCGTTCGCCGTCGTCTTCAGCACGCGCTTGGCAAGGCCCAATCGTCGACATCTAGGCGTTGTTTGGGGCATCAAGAGGCATCAATAAAGAGCAAAACGTACCTGGGCAGCAGGAGGACTGGGTTGGCCTTCAGAGGGGAGGAGGGGAGGAAGAGAAGGAGAGAGAGAGAGAGAGAGAGAGAGAGAGGCAGGCGAAGGCAGCGGAACGTGAGAGGGGAGGGGTGTGTGTGAGAGAGTGTGAGTGCGGGCAGTAGTAAGTGTGTGACTGTTGTTGGTTGTGTCGAGGTTTGTCGTGCGTCGGTCCCAGTAGAATGGGAGAGGTATGCCAAGGTCAGGTCAGGTCAGGCCGGGGGTGCGCCAGGTGCTGGGCCAGGCTGTCGGTTGTGGGTTGAGGCAGATGTCGCGCCCAGCAGGATTGATGTGGCACCGGGGCGTAGCGGCGGCGCTGTAGCGGGTGTGGTTAATGTAAAGAGTACCTAGAAGAGTACCTGGAAGAGTACCCAGCAGAGTACCTAGCCCAAGTGCAGCTGCAGTCATGTACGAACCAGGCACTGGAGCGGGCGCCGGCGGTGGGCGGCGCCTTTGAGACGGTGGAGTCGAGTGTCGCTGGGGGACGCAAGACGGTACCTACCTACCGACCTACTGTACTGGATGATGCAGTACGGGACAGTACCTAGGTAGAGGACGGGACAGTACAGTACAGGACAGGTCCGAAGAAAAACCTGGGCGGCAAGGCTGCTGGGCCGTCGACAGGGATGGGAGAGGGGCAGATGGTGAGTGACGTAGGTGACGGAGGGAAAGGACGAGACAACAAGAGAGAGAGCCGAGAATGAGAGAAAGAGGGAACAGATACCGACACTGACCGACCGAGGCCAGCTGGAGATGGATGGACGTGCTTGGGATTGTGTCGGTGCGTCGAGGGTCGAGGGGGATAGCCCTCTAAAACACGCGCCGGGCCCGCTAAACGAGGGAGGGTGAGTGAAGTGAAGGCGATTGGAGGGGGTGTTCGACCGGGTACAGTGCGACCGCGTTGCCAAAGCGTGCGGTGCGTGTGCGGTGCGTGTGCGGTGCGTGTGCGGGTGAGCATGTGCTGAAAGCGTGAGGGATTGATGGGATGGAGGGAGGGGAGGGATGGGATGGGATGGATGGGATGGGATGGATGGGCGAATAGATGGATGAATGGAGGGGATGGATGGCAACAAGAAACGCAGCCGCCTGTCCACCAGCCGGGCTGGGGCTCATGCTCGAGGTATCGAGGTGTCGAGGTGTCCACACAGGCGCACAGGCAAAGATTCTCATGTTGGGTTAGAGTCGAGGCTGGGCGTGTCACGATGTTGGCACCCTTTGAAGGTCCGCAATATGAGGTAGCTCCGGCACGCGTCTTCTTGGAGCCAGAAGCCAGTAACCAGTAACAAAGCCATTGGTACCTCCCACGCAGGTAGCTGCCTCACTAAAAAGTGAAATTGATTGGGGACCGAGCGTGCATCCCGTCAAGGTGGTAATAGGGCAGCAGTCGGTACACGGTGGCCTCCTCGTCCTTCTTTTCCTTTGGTTTGCTTTAGAACCGCGGGGCAGCGCAGAGAGGTTGAAGCACATGCACACGCACACAGAAGCACAAGCAGAGGCAAAGGCAAAGGCAAAAAGGCAAATGGATGGATGGATGAGAATAAGCCATCGACTTGCAAGTGGGGATTTGCCAATCAGCACCTGGTCGGGCGCTGCTGGGGCGCTGCTGGGGCCATCATGCTGGGGCGCTCTTCTGCTGGGGTTCCTCACTGCTGGGGCCTCTTCAACTTGGTGCCAGTCCCGGTTGGCCGTCGTGGGTCTTGGGGTCTTGGGGACCTGGGTCTCCTCTTTCTGGGTCTCCAAGGGGTGGGTGGCCTGGAGGGCTCGCTCGGTCGACGCTGCGTGGTCTGGGGTCCCGCGCTTGTTCCCGACGGCGGGTTGCAGAGGCGGCCGCAGGATGCACGACCATTGTGTGGATGGGTGTGGGCGGGTGTGGGCGTGGGTGTGCCACGCTTGCAAGGGTGTCTCTTTGCGTGGGAGTGCCCGGGTGTGTGGGTGTGGCTCTGCGCCATCCCTGGGAGTGTCCCTATACACGCTCGTCACACAGTCTGCGTGTCTGGCGTCTGGGTTGGGTGTTGAAAGAGGCGGCGGCGAACCAGCTGGGCGTGCATCTCGCCGTGGACCGCTGGACCTACGGAGTCGGCGCGGTGGAGTTTTTGACAAGACGGAACCAGCTAGCGCATCGCTCGCCGGTCTGCGCTGCTGTCATTCATGCAGCTGGTTCTCGACCGCCCCCCGGCCGCTTCTCTGCCACCTTTTCGACACTCCTCCGCCTGGGTGGTCTTCGATCTTGGGTCTTGGATCTTGAGTCTTGAGTCTTGGATCTGGGAGTTGACCTGGTATGATTAGTCCAATGGCGGCGGATACTGGGTCCTTTGTGCTTTGTCGCTGAGATTACCGCAGCAGTCAATGCCAGTGTCCATGTCGGAGTCATGCCAGCCTGCCCTCGCGACTCCGTTCAATCCCAAATCCAAATAGGCATGCAGCACAATCCACGTCCTCTTATCTCATGTTTTCAACCCAGAGCTTCCTCTTCTGCGCAAGGGATTGCTGTCTGCAGTAGCGGTACCAGTTGCAGCTGCAGTTGGTTTCTCGACGTGTAAAACTCAGTTACACTGACCAAACAAGAAATGTGCTTCACGTCTCAATTCCAGGTTTTACATCCACCCCAGTCGAGTTGAGACAGCTTCCTGGTCCCGAGATCAATCCTAGGACATCCACACACGGTCTGGGTTTCTACCCAGTCCGTGGGCTGTCGCAATTGTTTGCTTTGGTGGGGGCTCGACCTGGTTGAGCAAAAAACAAACCAGGTGGATGGGGATGCTAGGTGGTGGCTGTACATTGACCGGGTTTTCAATTGTCAATGCTCTTATCCGGGGGAGAGGGGATAACAGTGTGTGTTATACATCGGTGAGCGGTTCAATTGCCTCTGGAACACACCGACATCAACACCGCCATTGACTAGATCCTGCATGCGCTAGAGCGCCAACAATCGACTTATTTTCAAGGCTCACCCATTCAGAGTGCCAAAAAAAAAAAAAAAAATTGCAATGATTCGATAGCAATCACAGTGATGTCGTTCAAAAGGGCTCGGTCGGCTCGAAATCCCCTCGATCGGGACACCGGGGCTTTAGAATGGTTCAATGGCCTTGGCCTGGCCGCTTGTACGGTGCTGGCAACCAGGAACGGACCGGTACATGAGCTGGGGCCCGTCTGTGACGCCTCTCTCCAGGAGGTGCCAGCATTGGAGGCGACCGGAGCCACTGCCGTCCTGCGACTGAGCCATGGGAGCCGCTAGAGTCCGCTACTGCTGCCCTTGCCAGCGGGTACGGTACCTCAGTAGTACCTTACGGCCGAGTGCTTGGGACTGACGGGAAATCGTTGGAGTTGCGGATTCTGCAGTTGAGTAAGCGGTGACGTGCAATGCCTTTCAGACTCAACGCTGGTACAAGTCGAGTACAGTACGTACCCCAAAGCACCCTAACGAGACGGGACCCCGCGACCAAGTGACGTGCCGCCCTCGTACAGTAGTGCGTGGCAGCAGCGCGCGCGCACGGCAGGAAGCAGGCATACAAGGCAACGCCGTACAGGATGTCCAAGAGTTTTGAGCCAAGGCACTGACGCAGTTGGTGAGGTCCGTGAGGCACAGCCGGGTCGGCATGTCGGGCAATCGAAGGATGAGGCATGCTCGGGCAGAGGCGGTAGGGGGCCGTTGCAAGTCGTCTGCTTGCTCACCGCCCGCGAAAGGGGGGAAAGGCATCACCGTTTACCAGGAGGATGGCCGGAATGGCTTGGGATAGGCTCGAAAGTGCGGGAGTACGCGTTGGTCGATGTTGGATGGGTATCGACTTGCTTCGTCCTGCCGCTGCGTTGTATCGGTTTCGTTGTGGGTGGTGAAGCTACACGCCTTTTCATCCCGTCCATCCATCTCCAAATCACACGTCTTCCTCTTTGTCGACATCATCATGCTCCTCTGTTTTGCGCTATCCCATGTCACCCATGCGCTGTTGCAGTTGCTCGCTCCCTCCCTCGCGGTGCACTCCCTCCGCCTATCACACGGCCTCCCCAATTCACTCCCAGCGGTCAAAGACCGAGGCTGTGGCCAGAAAGACACAGGGGAAGCATTGCCCCCGTACGAGTCATTGATCAAAGCCTCTCGGCCAAATCAATTCCAACTTGCCCGTTCGTAGTTGTTGCGAATGATGCCCACCGCCCACCTCTCTGATAACCTGGATGCACCCACACCCGCCAGTTCCGGCGCCACATCCCTCTTCAAGGCCCAGGACGCCCATTTGCGGAAGGCCATCTGCTTGCCAGTCATGTCTCGTTCCCATGGCTCGCCTCCGCTAGGATCATGCTGCGGATTTCGGGAATCTGACAGGTCAGCCGTCCCTCGTGGGTTGGTCACCGTCTGTGGGGCTTCCATCCGTGTTCTCCCCTTGCCTTACTTCCGTGCTCGGAATGGGGTGTCTTCTGCTTGGCCCTCTTTTGCCCCTACCCGCGCATCACTTGCATCCCGTGCAGTACCGTGCCAGCCAGTACCTCATTGATGAAATTTGTGTAGCATCATCGCCGTCGACCACTTTTACCCTTCGATCGCGGCTTGAAGGTTGCATGGAAAAGTGAAGCGCGAACCCCAACTTTGACCCTTCTGCCCCATCACATCTCAGTTATCCCCCTCCGCCTTCCACAGACCCAGTTGCAGCCCTTTGAGACAAGGATCATGGGCCACGACCCGAGCTTTCGGTGTACCGACCGGCCCTAGTCGATATTGCATTTTGTTGTCCCGGCGTTCTGTTTCATGTTGTCAGTCAGACTACATGAAAAGCGACATATGAGATACTCGAACGTAATGTTGAGAGGCCTTCTGCGAAGGCCCGCGCTAGTTCAGAGCGAACTTAATATTGAATTATAAATTTGTTTATCCATGGAGAAGTGAGTGGATCTGCAATATGTTCATCTTGGTATCGTCATTGCTAAAATCGACTCGTTGCATCGAAACCTCACGTTCTGTTCCTACCCTGCACCACCAGCTGGGCTGCGGTGGCAATATACCCAGTCTTCGTCTGCATGCCTAGGCCGATGATGATGCGGTAGATTGCAGAAACCCTGGCCGCTGCGGTCTGATGGCCAGTATTTTGTGAGTACAATGATCTGTCAACATAAATACTCTCCCCTGGTCAATGGGGGAGTGCCTGCACTTTTCCCTGTGAAGCGTAAGGCAGCACAAATGCGGCATGCAGGCTCAGGCAACAACATTCTTACTGACCTCATGTTGTGCCATGCAGGCTCGTCTGCATTAACAAGCTGCTTGATGCGAGCAACGTATGACTGGGCGAGCATGGCGTATCAAGTTGTCGTGAGGATGGTAATGAGGAATGAGATGACAGACCCCAGCTGGAATGAGCCCCCACAGGCCAGGCCCCCCATGGTGGCATCTCCCGTATGCATTGCGGTTCAACCCGCAACTCTCGAGATAGCGCCGGGTCTGATGGCCAAACTCGACTGTGAACCCCCGTCTGCCCCCGCCACCCACGAGGTACAGAGCATGAAGTACTGGCCCAGGTACCAGCCCACTCCGTCATTGCCACATTGAACCTCTTGCACCATGGGGTTGCTTGCACCTTCAGCTGGCGTCACCCTTGGGGCAAGGTCCAAATGAAAGAGCGCCCACACAAGCCATGAACCGTGTGTACTTCGGATTCAATTCCGTCATTCGCCCCCGATGCTTGGTTGGCCTAGGTTCGTAGGCTTGTGATGACCGGCCAGTCACCAGCTCCCTTGGCCACAGTACTTCGTACTCGTCCGGGTTAACCCAACAGAACGGGTGCGCCGCGCTTTAGATCGGGCTATTTTTTTCCCAGGCCCATCATCCATGGCACCCTCGTGGAGGTCGGTGCTTGGGGCGTCCGATGACTGATCTGCCCGCCCACCATCTTTTCACCCCTCTGGGACTGGCTGATTGAAGGTAAGTCCTCCAATCCCCATCACGATGCAACCCCTCCCCCATGACCGAGTTTCCTCACCAGAGAACGAGGGACAGTATAGAAGCACTTGATTGGCTTGTTGGTTCGTCCTCGTTTCTCTCAAGGTCTTGGGGACAGCCGGGGGGTCGGCGATTCCTCTTTCCCATCAGATCTCTTTGCGCGCTTGAATTGTGCCCCGCATGGAATGTCGGGCGCTATCGCGACGCAGCCCACCGTCACTGATCGATTCGAGACCGGGTGTGGGTGTCAGCATCAGGCTATTCTAGATGACCACGAAGCGGGATGGCGCTGCGTCGTCTTGACGAGAGCCTGGTGATCGACATGAGATGCGTCGATGTACCGGTATTGGATAGTGAGGCTGTAATCCGCAGCGAGCTGCGGGCCTCACACAGCCCTAATATTTCCTTCAAAGAACCACCGTCGTAGCATTTTACCCACACCGTCTTGACAGCCTCCGCGGCGGCGCCCACCATCGCGTCATCGTCACGAGATGACGATTGGCCGTCTTGGCCTGCATCCCGATCGCGGAGCTGACCGAGCTGCCAGTTAATGCTATAGGATTTAATACTGTGCTCGTCAGCAAACAGTGGACCAGTTGGTCACGTCCACTGCGGTGTCCGGGGTTGGCCGTGGTCAAATGGTCATGCACCAACCTAATGGATGCCGGATCGTTGTGCGTGCCGTAACCCGTTGTGTGTCATGAACCTTCATGTGGAGCGTAGCTCCCGATTCTCTGGGAAGCGAAAAAAAAACTTGGCCGCTACCACCACTGGGCCCTGGCCCAGCGACTATCGACTGCCAATCACCTGTCAGATGTGCTTCTCTCATCCCTAGTCAAGTCGGTGGTGCGGGAGGGGCTGCCTTTGGTGTGCTCGGCGGTGTTGAGCAATGAGAGATGGTTCCAGGGGGGGGTGTCTGAGACCTGGCGGAGCCCCAACGACCGCTAGCCAGCTGAAAGAGGTGGATGGTCACCGCTCATCTTCCACGAGACATGAGGAGAGGCAGTGCGCGGAGTTGGTCCAAAAAAAAAGGGAATGTGTTTGCTTCTTTACTTTCTTTTGTCACCGACCCACCATAGTGTGCTGTGAGATACCGGTACCCAGTACTCCGCGCAGTCGACGGATCTGATTGCGTCAGAACGGTCACCAACTTTGGTCCAGGCCCCAATGACTTGGCTAGACTCAACCGGGATGATCTTTGTGGGACAAGGGTGCGAGCACACCTGGACCACCCGCAATAAGGCTCCTCCCGTCCCTACCGCGTACTTCCACGGCGCATATCCGCGCCTCCATGCCGCCCTGGTGACCCATTTGAGCAGTGCCAACAGTCCATGCAGATGTAGACGCTTTTCTTGAATATGCAGCATCAAGCTGGCAAGCTTGTATCTATGTCCAATGGCGACAGCTTCATCAATGTGGTGCGGTGCTCTCCTTGGGGGCTGGAGACGCGACATCAGCATCCCTTCCTGTTGTCCACCTGCGAACTGCACATCGCGTGAATGGGAGCAGGCCCGAGTGCCGGTAGCCCTTTCCGTGCCTCCATATGCATGTGTGCATGTCGGCATCTTGACTGGTGGCCTTGGCTGCAATTGCAAACAACGAAGTGGGACAAGCCGAGTCCAATGCGACTGTGAAACATGATGCGTCGCCGTGATTCGTACCGGGTAAAGACTACTGCAATACCATCTTGTTGGGAGGCTGTGATTCTGTGTCTAGCCCGCTACAACTCAGGTGTGGACCTAGGCGGTTGATTGATTGAGAGGGATCGATGTTTGGTTCATTGACCTGCAGTGCGCCTGATTTCTGCGCCTTGACGAATTGGTGATGCATCCAAAGTAAGGCTCGCTTACGTCCAAGCCTCATCGAGGGGAAACCAAGAGCACACTGCATGGAAGAGCCGGGCCTGATCCTTGTTGGAGATTGAAAACCATGCACCCTTTCTGGCCAGACGTCGTTTTGGTGGCGGCCTGGGTCTGATGGGACCCGCCACTTTGAGATGCGCATCGGGCCGCAAGTGCTGATCCGTCCGAGCACTGGGGAAAGGGTTTAAACCGTTCGAACGGGATCCTTCGGGCGACCGCGTCATGCCCACTTCACGTGGGAGGGAGCCTGACTACTCAGGGTGTTGCTGAGTGATTGCATATTAGCTCTGGTTGGTTGCAGCCCTTCATCCACGTAGACAAGGATCAACAGCTGCACGCTATCGGCCCCCCATCCCCCCATGTCGTGGAGAAAGGAAGATACTCTGACCGGAGCTCGCATCTTGTGCTAAAGCCTTTATTCCGTCTCTGTGCGGCCTTTCCTGGGTTGCTTGCGGCCCCAGAGGGTTTGAGACGGTACAGCTCATCTGCAGTAACCTTGGTAAGGCTGGGCGGAGATTGGCTACAGGCGCGGCCCAGCTCTCAATGAGAAAGCCCCATGATCATTGTCCTGCAGCCTCATTTCTAGTCGGGGTAAAAGCCGCAGAAGCGGGATGTCACCCATAGAGGCTGCAGATCCGTACCGATATCAAAGGTACCTGAACCTGTCTCAGCGTTGTTGACCGGAGTTGGCCGCAGATTGTGGCTCACACTTGCAGCAAAGGATGCAGAAGCGGGCCGTTTAGTAGTGTCTCTCACCAGCTGGGCTGAGTGTTGCTTTTTGATCGTCTCTGAAGGTGGAGTCGGTCGGTAATTATATTTGCTTTTGTGTAAGCCGAGGCTCGTCGTGAACAATGTTATGTAGGCCCATGGAGAAGTGAGGAGTGATCCCCGACACTAGAGCGGGACGACTCCTCGATTACCGTAGCCGGACGTCGGCTTTGGAGACGATGGGTAAATATTGAAAACGACATGAGCGTGCATACGTTTAAGTGGAAATGCTAGTCATGAGATATGAGATATGAGAGACGAGAGACGAGAGAAGTGGCATTGGGCGGATGGAGATGCAAAACCGCGGGAGCGATCGTTTCACCCGACACGTCCAAAATCAATCCGGGAGCAAGAAACTCTTAGAAAGAGTATTAAAAAGCTTTGGATGCGTGAGGCAAAGTTGGATACCGAAAAGTTGCAGTAGCTCTGCTTGCAGTATCCGCACACGCACGCACACACAAGGGTGAGGGCCCAACTGCTGTCAAATAAAGTGGTTAATTACTGGGTCTAACAGGCTTGATGGCGGCGGCCAAGGGAACAGACCAACTTATCAGGGTGGACATAGCTGGTGGGGGAGAAAAGAGACGACGCCGCTTGTGTAGAGTATCGATATTGAACACCAGGGACCCCGGACGGCATCCTGGCATATTCGAGGTGGCAGTTGAGCTGGTGGCATACTCCCAACCGATGACCCGGTGGCCTGGGCGAACCAACAAATATTGAATAATGGTTTCAATAGATCTGGTCGATGCCTGATCTCGATCGCTGGGATCAGAGGCTACATGTCTCCAGTCCTCTACAGCTGAACGTCAGCGACCAGCGTGTCTTTGATCTATCAAGGGACCATTCTGCCGCAAACCGTCACCAGAAACACAGGAGAGATCCAGAAGGAAACCACGAGTGTAGACGAGTTGGTGCAATCCCCATGTTGAGACAGGCCAGTGGGTATCGGGGATGGTCATTTACCTTGGAACGCCACCCGGGCGGTCGAATTGGCATTCCAACAGCGGATTCACATGACCTTTGGCACCTGCAGGGGAAGGGCCGAGACGGCTCGGGAGACGGAGAACCTAGCAATGTGGACGAGACCGGGACCAAGGCGGGCCTGTTCAGGCGTGAGCCGTCGTTGTCGACGGCGAGGCGCGCGGCGGGACGAGTATTATTGGCATGGGTGTGACTGGGTGGTTGGAAGTAGGGCGGAGATTTCATCACCGTTTGGATGCTTGGATGGCAGGGAAGCTTCCTCTGTGCCTTCCAGATGGGAGACTAATGACGACGGATCGGTGGGGAGTTGGCAGGCACGGCACACCATACCGGCGCGATCAGTAGCGGTAATTGGTCTGGAGCCATGGAGGAGCTACGGAAGTGTTCCTGCCTGGCCAGTGGCGATCGGGGCGCGGCCGGGGTAGCCAGTGCGCATTGCACCTACCCGACCTTTGGAGACCGCTTTGATTTTCATCCCTCAAACTGCCACCTTGTCGCTTGCCCAAGCTATGCACTAGAATCGCTCCTGCACCAATGCACCTCTCCGCTGAGCCATGGACGCCTCAGGCCCACGCATCTGTCCTTTCCACCCTTCCACCACTACCTCCAGATACGAACAATCCACCCTAGACACCAACTCCGAAACGCACTCTGGTGGTGTCGCTGGTTGTTTAAACCCGGTTCCATCCCATCCTCGTCAATGGCGTTGGCTTCTTTGCCCTTTTTCCATCCTTCTTTTTTGCACTCCCCATGCAATTTAAAATCGGCCGACCATCAGCGATCGCCGGGGGCTAGTCCATACCCCCATGCTGCGGCTTGGAACGAGAGATTTGAAAACGGCCCGGCCCATGGAATTCCGCCCAATCCCTGCTAATTATGAGAGAGACACCACTAGCCACGACCCGCACCTCGTCCCCAGGGATTGCGGATGGAACCTGAGATTCCATCACTCGCCGCCCGAGACATTGCGCTCTGACACAGGGTTGGGTTTGGCGGGGGGTGGATCAAGAGGAACGGATAAACGAGCGGCCATTGCAAGCCTCCAGGTCCAACAGAATTAGAAACACGACCCAGGATGTGCTGTGTGGCAAAAGCAACGGGTGCTGTGTACGCCAAAGACACCCATGCTCTCTGGCGCAAGGAGGGAAGGTGGCTGCGGACGACGACCAACACATCCTTGGCGTCAGAAACGACAAACATGCCAGCAGCTAGCAGTCACTAACGGAGGCCCTGAGAAGATTGAAAGACATTCAACGCGCTGGCAGGGTTGCTTCCGACACGACCATCTCAACCAACATAGTTGGGCTCGGTGCTAGGCTTGGGCACATTTGCCAATCGACCGCCACATACGATATCGTGGGACAAGGCAGAGGGGCTCTGCAGACTGGGTACTGGGTACGCAGCCTCAGCTCACACCGACACTTTTTGCCTCCGCCAAGTTGGACGCTATGCCGACCCGAGACCTCGGGGCTGGCTCCAGAGTTGGCGCCATGCTGAACCAAACCGGCCACGCTTCATTGTGACAGTCTCGACCAGACGCCCTTGATTGGGCTGCCCCAGACAAGGCCCGGTCCGCCAATCGCACACGTCCGCTTTCGATCACGTGAACAGACTCTCATGCGGAAGATCCATGCAAGTCGGGTAGGCTGCATCTGTCCCGCGACGGGCCCGATTTTCTCGGGTGCCATGGGCTTTTGGACAGGCCGTCATCCCCAATGAGCCACGGGACGCCATCACGGACCTCCTGTACTTGGCGACTCCCAAGCCCAGCTCAGCCCTCTCGTACCGGGCCGGGGATCGATGGACACCGAGACAGTAACAAGAGAGGACAAGATAGCCCCCTGGGCCCGGTCTCAGTCGTCTCATTCCCGTTGTGATGTCGAGTATCGGAACAATATAGACTTGGAGTCTTCGGGAAAGGAAACATGAAAAGGGGCAATGCTTGCAGGACAAGAAACGCCCTGGCTTTGAAGGGGGCCTGCCACGTCGCAATTTCACGGGGTGGCGCGGCCGTCCCCTTCGCGCCATCCCCGGCTGCATGTCATCCTGGGCCGCAAACCATGTACGACCGGAGTGACTTCCCGGTACAGTGTGAGCAATCAAACGCGCACCCCATGTTTGCCGTCCGGACGAGCAACTCTCTCTGAGATCAGCCGCCCGCTTCATGTAGCTGACACCTCACATTGGCGGGGGTTGCAGAGCATCCGAACAGGCCTCCCCGCTTTCATGTTCAGCCTATGCCGGTGCGGCTCCCTGCGGCCCAACAACAAAGGGCAGCGTGGTCAGCAAAGCGTCGAGGAACCAATTGCTTCGATGGCCCCCAAAGCCCTTCAACCCAATTTCCAACGACTGCAGGGAGGGAGAGCAAAGGTTGGCACATCGAAGGGAGGACGACACTGATGCAATCTTAGTACCACGAGACCTAGTGTGCATGCACGGCGGCCTGCAGGCTGAGTAGTGCGGCGCGGTCCTGGCGTGTTGTCAATGTTGACGACTGGGGTCCCTGTAACAATTGGCACTCATTGTCACTCTGGGGCCGCGCGCGCGCGCGCAACCATGCCTACTACGTGGTAGGCTAGTGATCCCTCTTGCACTCGG
This sequence comes from Ilyonectria robusta, assembly GCF_021365365.1. Lineage (NCBI taxonomy): Eukaryota > Fungi > Ascomycota > Sordariomycetes > Hypocreales > Nectriaceae > Ilyonectria > Ilyonectria robusta. The sequence continues at coordinate 882,951 of NW_025764453.1, read as the reverse complement.
CCTAGCGACCGCCACTCCGTGAGATGCTGGCTGAGCTCCGGCTGCACCATGTCGCCCTAGAGGCTCTCCTCCCATACTCCGCGTTGCGGGTCTCTGCCGAGGTGCAAGGGTTTCCGCAATAGCGACAAAATCCCACGCCGGCGCTCGGCCTGAGAACGGCATTTCTGGAGAGAATTCGGCGTCGCCACGGCCGTCCTCGGGCTGGTGATGGACCTCGTCCGGGGGAATCACTCTGCCGTCGTCTCCGGGCATGGTGGCGGAGGCTGGACGAAAGGATGGCATCGTCTTGCTACTGCACGAAGCAATCAGCGGTGAGCGGGGGCGACCATTTGCTCGTCTGCATCCCGCTTGTAGCCCTTCTCGCACACAGACATTGCCTTTTCCACTGGGTTGCGTCTCGGCCGCTGATATGCTCCCTTTGGGGTAGAAGACGCCCCTGCCGTTGTGCGACGGGGTCGCAAGAGTGCAACTCCCCCTTGGCCATGGGGACGCTGGGACACTGGGACATTGGGACGCTGGGACGCTGGGACGCTGGGACGCTGGAACGCTGGAACGCCAGGACGCTGCATACTTGGACACAGCCCAGCTTCAGCAAACACGATCCCAACCAATGTTTCTTTCAGCAATGAGCTCGGCATGGCCCTTGGGGGTTGGCGCAGAGAGTCCCGCTACGAGCTTGGGCATTCCCCTGCTTCGGGGGTACTTCTGGAGTGTTGGTGTGCAGGTTTTTTCCTTTGTGTTATTCCTCGCTCCCTTGCAGGCGAGGAGATCAGCACCGTGTGTGGGTGGTGATCCCCACCCTTCACTTCTGGCTTCGTGCATGTATGTCACAGACAGGATGGCATCTCGTACCACTGCCGTTGGGCGCTTGCATGGGCCACGGGCTCGGGCTCGGGCAGGGCCACTGGGCTGCCATGCACAACTCGCGGCTTGCGGACCGGTGCGCTCGTGCAGGCGCAGGATCACCCGTGATCGGCCCCTGTGCTCGGTTACGGTGACGGAGGTACGTGCGCATCAGGTCGACTCGCCCATGTCACCATGTCACCGAGCGCACACCTGAGGGCGTTGTGCGTATCGAAGCTGGCCACGTCTGCCCTCACGGCTGCAACCGCTTCCTGCAAAGCTGCTGCACCCATGCCCGTCAATCACTCTTTCAACTGCGATGCCACCGCCACGCGCAGCTGCCGGTGGGCGGTCTGCCCGTGCTGTGGTTGAGTGCTGTGGTTGACGTAGTATGTCTGTGTTGGATGTATGGAGTACATCTCGTGGTGTACAGCCTGTTCTTGGGGGTTCCCAGTGCCATGCGAGTCCAGACGCCTCTCGGCGTTTACACTTTGGGGCTTTGGTGCTGTTTTGTCATGTTTCCGATGCGTGCTTTCTCAACCGCGATGTTTCCGATCCTTGAAGTTTCCGATGTCCTATGTGTCCGATGGGCTATACCGACCAGACGACATCAGAAAGTCTCCGTCGCCATGTTTATAACAGGTCCGAGATCCTGTAGACGGACAAAACTTTCATCAGCCACATGGACTTGACTGGAATACTATTTGTTCTCATTGTAGTGCTGTGCAGCCAGATATTTCAGACCTTTCGACTATCTCGATTGCCCATCATGACGGACATCCTATCCAAGAATCAGGCGCATTTCAAGTGAGTCTCGATTGGCTGGCACGCCACATCTGCACCGCACGAGCTTGGCCATTCCGTTTTCAGTCACTGGGATGGTCTCTCCGTGGCGGTCGACGGGATCAGCAGGATCCGACACGTCACACCAGCCACGTCTCCCGCACTGCTTTCTGGGGTTACCGGACTGACATTGTGCAATCACAGTGAAATCGCCGGCAAGTACGACCAACAGAATGCCGCTGCGATTGTGCAGCTCGAGCGCCTTATTCAAGCCAAGTTGGACTTTATTGGTGTGAAGCAAGACTCCCGATTCCTTGATTATGCGTGTGGCACGGGGATGCTTTCGAGAGTCAGTCATCTGGGAACGAGCAAGTTTGATGAAAAGTGTAGATTGCTAATGTTTGGGTCTGTAGGTGCTGGCCAAGACTGTGTCGGAAAGCATTGGGATTGATATAACTGAGAACATGGTTCAGGCGTACAATGCCCGAGCACGGAGCGAGGTTAGACCTCCACACCTTCATTGGCGCCTCGATGCGTTTTGGTATGAACTACCAGGTGTCTAACATGCTCATCGTAGGGTATTTCTGCCGCTAGGTCGGCTTTCGTGGGCAATCTCGCCGACCCATCTGACGCTGCCCCCTTAGCTTTCTCCGACGCCAAGTTTTTCGATTTCGACATCGCAGGCGTAGGCCTAGGCTGGCATCACTTTGACGATTGCAATTTGGCTGCCAAGCGGTTGGTCAGCCGCCTGAAGTCGGGCGGTGTCCTTTTCATCGTCGACTTCTCCGCGCATGAGATGAATGCGGAATTTGCCTCGCACCATGGCGTCACACACCATGGGTTCACCAAGGATCAGATTAAGACCATGTTCGAGGAAGCAGGAGCTGGGGGTGAGTTTGCTTTCGAGGAGTTTGCGGAGCCGATAGATTTTAAGACCATCCATGGCGAAGGGGAAGGGCATGGCCACACTCACAGTCACGGTCATGACGACCAGCATGGTGGACAGGGGCAAAGTCATAGCCATGGCCAAGGAAATGCGCATAGCAAGAAGGTCTTCATAGCTAGGGGATCTAAACTCTAGCTTAATTACTTCATAGGAGGAGAGGTAGATCTTGGGACATCATCCAGGAGCAACCTCTCATTGAACAGCATATCCAAGCATAGACAAATTGACGTTGGCAGGAAACCACCGTTAAACTCAACCCCCCCTGGCGCTGTTGAATGTCCAGAGAAACATCTCCGGTGAGAGTATACGTAGTAGCTAGATTATGGTACTCGAGGATTGACAGCCAATCTCTGGGCTCTCGATTGCGTACCTATTGAAGGGTCGACGTAGATCAGGAAAAGGGATAATCCAACACAACATCGGGAGAGCCAATACATGGCAATGATCGAGCTCGTCAAAGACGCCCACTGCTAGTGAGTTGACACGTCAGAATTCGCGATCAACATCGCGTTACTGACCGCGTTGGCCGCTTCTTTGTTCGTCTGTCACATGTCAGGGCCGTGCGAGTATAGGGTAAGTTGCACGACCAACCAACAGCGAACGAGATTGCGACAAGCAGCAAATCATTCCGGTCGGTCGGGGTGGGAATGGCGTATCCTGACTTACTATTGAGATATATGGGAATTGTTGATTTGGTTGGACACGGGTCAAATGGCGACGTCAGTATCTCCTTCCCCTGGCCACATCCCCTGGCGGTAGCCTTCTGCGGGCGACAACAATATGAATCGTGGGGAATGAACTGGCGGTAACGAAGAGGAAAGATGCCACACTGTGTTCCATTCGTATCTCGCAAACTGGCGAATCAAGGGATGCACATAAATCGAGATAATATCAACCTCCCCGTGCCATTAGACGCCCGAGATGCAGCCGCACGGAGCAGGTCTCGCTACACCATTTGATTACTCCGAGGTTAGATGGCTCCTCGTCTCAAGCCCTCCAAGCCTTCTTTTCTTCTTTGAGAGCCACTAAGAAATCATTGAGTGTGGCCGGTGGACTGCAGGCTCGGTAGGCATCACTTGAACAAAGAAGGGTCTAAACTAAGACGACACGCAATGTCCACAACCATCCAACGTGCAAGACCACAGTCGGTACGCCCCGTGCCAGCCAAACTCTTAGAACTGCCTGGACTTCTACTATGCATAGGCTTAGTCAAAATCGACGACGAAAGCACCACCGAGAAGAAGAGCTGGCTCCTCGATGCTATGATGCTCGTAGCTGTATTGCGATTAGAACTAGCATCCGTAAAGTCAGTAACGAATGGTCTCACCTGAGAGTCCCCACACCACCAGCCTCCATCAAGAAAGTAGGGCCGTTTTGAAGGGCGTATCGCGCCCATCTCATGGCAAAAGCGCGGAGGATGTGACCGTGGGCGACAATGACAACGTCGCCGTTGGCGGCACCGTCGGCAGGCTTGCCAATGACGGGCTTGTGCCACTTGTCTCGGATCTCCTGGATCAGTCTGTCTAAGCGCTCGGTGACATCTTCGGGGCTCCTGAATTCAAGTTAGTTTGTAAACGCAAGGGGGATCGAGCATATTGAAACCCATTGGTGCCGGGTACACTCGTCGGTAGGAAGACTGACTCTCCTCCTGGGCAACCATCTCTCCAGATATCCCAAGTTCCCTCGTACCCTTGCTCAGCTCTTATCTTACGAATTTCGGGACTGGTGACACCTTCGTAGTCACCGTAGTCCCATTCCCGAATGTCTTCAGTGATCTCGATCTTGGCCTGGCAAGGTAGTCCGTCGCCTTCCGTCTCGCCGTGGGGCTTCCATGGGAGAGGATCTTCAAGACCGAGATTAAGCAACTCAAAGGTACGTTGGGCACGCTTGCGCGGGGAGACATAGCTGGTATGATGTTAGCTTTGGGTCACATAAGCTGTTGACACAGGGCGGGGGACGAGCGATATATGAGGATGGTGACCGAATGGATGAATGAGGATGGTGTGAAGCAATGGCAGCTAATTCCATATTCAAGAAAGGGCTTGTCGTTTTCAGTGCGCAATTCTCATTTGGAAATCCCAAAGGAGACATTATCTTCCCCATGCAAGCACAATGAAAGCAAACTCGACTCCATCGATCGACTTACATGTGTGCAATTTTCTTCGGTGCAATGAGTCGGTCGTTGCCGACAAGAGCCTTGCCGGTTGCCTTCACGCGCTTCTCTCCATTGGCAGTAAGGGGAATATCGGTGCGACCGGTGTGTCGACCGCTGAGAGACCACTCCGTCTCGCCGTGGCGGATGATGAAGACGCGAGGAGTCGACATGGCTGTGACGGGTGAGGAGGGTGAGATGATTATCGGTGGTCTGATTGACTCGGAGGGGCGAGAGATCAGGGAGCCGGTTGATATAAACCCCGCCTCGGAAGATCGGTGAGCCAATTAAGCAGGCGCCTATAAACGAGTTAGAAGCCGGTTTTAGATGAGATGAGATAAACCTGCGAGTGGCTGAGTCGAGCGAGGAGCAGCGTCTCTGGAGGAACAGGAGATGTTTGGAAATGGAAAGACGGGGATGGCATGGGATAATTCAATTCAATCAAACGACAAGAGATGTCACTCACCGTAGCCAAGAAATCGCAAGTATCACACAGAGGTCAACGTCAAAATTTCGGAGATGAAGCAGGTAGAGGGTGAGAGATTTACTTGTACGTCGAGCGAGCAATTAAGGACTATTATCTCGTGGTGTTGCGGAGACCACCATCTACGTACTTGGGAATGCCGCCTGTTCGAGCGGCAAAAGGCGCGAGAGCGGGGAAGGCGCTATCCACATGCCGAGTAATACTTAGAAAGCGCTCTGTAATGAATTCCGCTAAGGAGTACCTGCCTTAGTTATCACTGATGCACTGGCTCACTGGCTCACTGGCTCGCTGGTTCGCTTGCTCGCTGGCTCCGGCGTTCCTTCCACACTCTGTTGCTCAGGCCTGCCCCGCTCGCTCCCCGCCTCCGGCCTGACCGAGGGGCATACCTTCCTCCCTACTTACCTACCGGAATCATCTCACCTACATACACTTCAGACACTTGACTTGCTGAAAATAAAAGGAAATATGTGCAAGGATCCCAGGATAGATCACTGTGTTCAATGCAGGGCCGAGATATGTGTAATTGGAATTTAGTGCCCAGGTAGGTAGGTAGAAAATTAACATGGGACTCGATAGCGTTTAATGGCTGGCAACTGCAACACTTTGGAAGAGCTGCCCACCAGTTGTGACGTTGATAGAACTGGCCATCTACTTGAGCTTCTCTACCTAGCTCATGGTACATCACTAAAAGATCAACATCGACACACTCCCACAAAACAAATTGCATATGCCATCCCAATCGAAGCTCCCCCTCCTTCACATCTACCTCCTCTCCTGCCCCTCATTCTGGACAATGACGCAGTTTGGCCGCTGACTAATCCTACAAAATATGGCCGCTCCAGCAAACCCACCTCGCCGTTGGCGCCGGCCCGTAGCGCCAAACCCAGGATCCTCTTGTTCGACGAGGTCAAGTCCGATCTCGAAATTGACCTCCGACTCGCCTCCGACTCCGAATCCACCTGAGGTCCAGTCCCTACCCCGGTAACCGATATCCAAAGGGCCTCATCGGTTGCGCCCTCCCCTCGTCCTCGCCGGCCGTCGTTTCTCGACTCGACCTGAAGAACCCCCGGCCCCAGCTCCAGTACTGGCTCCGGCACCCCGGGTCATGACGCCCGAGGAGCGTCGCAAGCCCGAAACTCTAGCCCGGCGGGACTCCTAGCATATTAAGCACTGCACCGATACACACATACCTTACCGGTTCCGCCTGCCGCCACCGCAATGGCTCACCAGTGGACCAAGCAGCAAAAGATCCAGAGGGGCATCTGGGCCGTCGCCTTTTCCGCCTGCATCTTCGTTGGCACCATCACTGGCGCCCAGCTGAAGACAGACAAGGAAAAGGAAGAGGCAAGTTCATTTCTCATCCTGGTCTACATCTTTTAGCGTTATACATATGCTGACTTGCTCAACCTAGGCCATCACCCAGTTCCGCGCCACGACACCAGCCGATCAGATCGCCGCTCTCGAGGACCAGAAGCACGTATTGCTAGGACAAAGGGCTACATTACAACGGAAACTAGATGCTTTCCACGAGACTGTCAAGGAGCGAGAAAGAGAAAAGGCCAAGTGGGCGGAAAGAGCAGAAAGGGCAGAGAGGGCAGAAAGGAACAAGTGACAAGAGTGTAGGGGATATCTCCCGAAACACCACGTCCATTGCACACCTCCTACCGCCTCGAATACTGTTTCCAACTGGAAGACATTTATGTTATAATGGAGGCGAATGACACCGACGTCAGGATTGAGCGGACATGGGAATAATACCTCGAGAGACGGCGAAAAGGAACATCTGTATACCCAATAGACATGTATCATAGTGTAAGAAAAAGGCAAACAACCGTGTACCTGTATTCATCCATTCCGTCACTGCCTACGCCTGCTTTACAATGTGTAAAATCATTTCTTTACATCCATGTTCATCTAGAACCTGCCTGTCCAGACTATCACCAACGCCCAGAGGTCATTTTCGTTTCCGTTCCACCTGAAGAAACCCCATGCTTATATGAACGTCTATTCCATCGTTCCATCAGCGGTGGGGAGAGGGATGGCCTTGTACAGGAGGATCAGGGCCGAGTGTGACTCGCCACCGCCAGCCAGCGTCTGAATCTTGTCCGCCTCCACCTCCGTCACCTTGTCGTCGTTGAACCACCACCACTTGCCGTCCTCTTCGCCCTTCTTACCCGTCTTGGGGTCGACGGGCGCTGTCTTCTTGACGTACGAAGTGTAGTGGCCGCTGTCGGCGCTGGCGCCTTGGTGCGTCACCACGCCTCGGAGCTCGTAGAGACCCGACTGGTTGGCGCCGTCGTCGTCACGAAGCTCGGGGTTAATCAAAGCGTTGAGCTCCTTCTTGGCAACCAACAAGGCGGCATCCCGCTCAGCTTCGACCTCGGCGTCCGTCTTGTATGTCTCGCCCATGACTGTGTCACCATCTGCCGATGGTTCCGGCTTCTTCTCACCCTTTCTTTCGGCAACCTCTGTAGCCTTCTTCTCTGCGTCCTTCTTCTCTTTCTCGCTGGGGAGGCCGGCACCGCCGGCAACGTCGGCCATGGCTTGGTCGTGGGTCCGCTTCTGGCGCTTGCGGGCTCGCTCAATATCCTCCTCATCCTTGCGAATTTCCCGGACCTTGTCACGGACAGGGATGAGAGCCTTCTTCAAATCATCCGAGCAAAACTCAACGATGTCTAATTCCTGCGGGAAAGTCACCTTTCGCATGATCTTGGCCTTCTTCTGAGTCTCCCGCTTCCAGAAGAATCGAACAAATTGAACAGTCAGATACTTGGGCGCCCGCGAGATCTTGGAGGTCTTGGTGTAGACAGCGTTACGGCCGAGGACCTCCGAGTTCTTCTCAAGCTTCTCAGTCAAGCTGGCGAGGATACCGTCCCGCAGGTGGTTGGTTGAGCTCTCGATGTGACATTTGAGCTTCGTGGAGTTATCCTTAGTGGTGATGGCCTTTTCGCCGGCGTTGCGGGCCTCCTCCTCGTCGCACTCCATCACAGATGTGAACTCTCCCGTCATGTACTTGTCCACAAAAGAAACCTCGGGGCTATCTTCAGAACTCTTGACACGGAGCTTCTGGTTCAGCTGCTGGACAATCTGCGACCAAGCCTCTTCGGCATCCTGCTGGGCATAGCCGTGACCCGACTTGGACTTTTCGGCAAACTGGGGGAACACCACGCGCAGGGCGTTGAGGAAGTTCATGGGCGGGAAGGAGTCCTGAGTTTCGCCCATCTTCTTGTAGAGGGTGGAAAGCTGGCCAGCCAGGTCCATGGAAGAGCCGCTCATGAGGAGGCTGGCGGGTGCGGCATCGGGGCTGTACTTTTTCAAGGCGTCCTGGAGCTCGGGGATCAGCCGGAGGGTCTGGAGAGTCGAGTTGAGGTAGCAGGTGTTGCCCAGGTTGACGAGGCCAGCTGGGGTTGCGCCGACTTGCTGGGCTTGTTCGGCCTCGGTCATGTCTTCGACGAACTTGACCAAGTCTTTGGGGCGGACAAGATCACCGCCGCCGGATCCCGGAGTACCCATCATCATAATGGTCTGGCCAGCCTTGAGGCCGAGCTTGGTCATGTCGGCATCATCCTTGAGCTGGCCGCCCTTGATGAGGATCTTCTGTCGTTCAGGCTCGACATTGGTGAGGCTGAACATCTGGAGCTTAAAGTCCTCTCCGGTCGAGCTCGCGTCGATGTCGACATTGTACTTTTTGCCCTGGTGCTTGACGGTGACTGCGCGACGAAGGCGGTTAGAAATGCATGGCGGGTGGAGGGATGAATGGATGGATGGAGGGGTAACGGACCTGATAGGGACGCCATGGTTGCACGAGATGGTAGCTCTGAGAGCGCAAGGTCGAGAGCAAGCTGGAGGGAGAAAGGAAAGTAGCAGGGAAGAGGAAGACGGCGGAAGCTAAGCTTGCAGAGCCCCTTGCAGATTGATGCGATGCGATGTGGGCGTGGGATGGCGAGGATTTTGTTGGACAAGGAAACCAGCAAGCAAGCTATTGGGACAGCGTCATCATGCTGGTACCTGGCTGAGGCGAAGGGTCGTGGTGGGGAAAGCGGTGTAGAGGCCGCTAGGGACTCAAGTGGCATCGCTGAGAAGGCCTTAGGACGAGGTACCTCTTCCGGGCGCTTCCACTGTGACAGGTACCTGGGCCTGCCCGGAAGAGGTATCGGTACGAAGTACCTAAGTTGCATCCCCTGCTGGGCAACCACGGCTGTGGCTGAGCTGGGGAGCACCTTCACCGTACACTGCGCCAGCCCACGTGACGTGGCTTGATGCTTCCCCAGCGCGCACTCGTCATGGCCCCCCACATGACAGCTCCGACTATGTGCCTGATGTCTCTATCCCAGACCCCGCTGGGATATCACCAGCCTTCTTGACTCCAAGCATCGCCGCCGACAAACGCCCTGGGCTCAGCATAAGCAGGAGCCGCAGCCATGGTATGTACCGCTTGAATGTCTGCCCCCTCCCGACCCCAAACGCCCCCGCTAACTGTGGCCTCTCGTCGCCCAGTCTCAATCCCTACGGCCGTACCTGCAATGTGTACGGAGCAGCTTGACAGCTGCCCTCACCCTCTCCAACTTCGCCTCCCAGACCGCCGAACGACACAATGTTCCCGAGATTGAGGCCCAATCGTCGCCCGAGGTCCTCCTCACCCCGCTCACCATTGCGCGCAACGAAAACGAGCGGGTCCTGATCGAGCCAAGCATCAACTCGGTCCGCATTAGCATTAAGATCAAGCAGGCCGACGAGATTGAGCACATTCTGGTACACAAGTTCACTCGATTCTTGACGCAGCGCGCCGAGTCCTTCTTTATCCTGCGGAGGAAACCCATCAAGGTCCGTTCCATCCGGCGAAGCCCCTTGCTGACGTGCTGCCCCTGACTGACACCGCCGCGCTTTTAGGGATACGACATTACCTTCTTAATAACCAACTTCCACACTGAGGAAATGCTCAAGCACAAGCTTGTCGACTTTATCATCCAGTTTATGGAGGAGGTTGACAAGGAAATTTCCGAGATGAAGCTCTTCGTGAGTCCACCATTACCGCCCGACTTGAGACCCACTCTAACCATGACGTGTAGTTGAACGCAAGAGCTCGATTCGTGGCCGAGTCTTTCCTGACACCGGTAAGAAGAAATGGCACATAATTTTTGCGCTCGTGTGCTAACTACTCCTGAGTTTGACTAAAAGAACCACCTCACCAGGGTTGAGGTGCGGAGTTTCGACGAAGGGGCTCTGACTGTCGCGAAGGTTCTTGTGATCTGGGACGAGGTTATTGACCACAAAGCATCCATCCAAACAGGATTTAGACGAAGCAAAACCTCGACCTACCACGAGTGGACGTGTTGGGATGACGATATTTAGACACGAAGCTTTGCCGACTGTATCGAGCAGAAATACATACATCGATGTTGAAATGCATGCAGTCCTCCTGTTTGCAACCGCCGGGACATGTGGACTTATTAAACCCTCGCAGATTGTGACATGTGTCAAAGTGGAACGAATTGGCCTCCGGGCTTCATGTGGTGGCCACTTCTTTGGCGTCGGTGTTGCTGTGGTTGGGCCGAGCTGTATGAATAAAACTCATTTGAACTAGATGACGGAGGACATATGATGCCTGGGCTTGATTAGGTATCCAATCAAGCGCTGGAAAACCCGCCAAGTGATGCAACATGTGATGAGAACGCTCACGAGCTTCAACATGTGGCGCTTGGTTTGGTTCGTGAATCAACCTCGACTCACCTCCAACAACTTCAATAAGACTTGGCGCCAACATGCAAACCCAAAACAGTCTAGAGATTCCTAATGGTTCAGGCACACACCAGAAATGACGCCCTTTTGGTGGTGTCGCCGAGCGGTGTACGGAGAACTGTTGAATGATTCACGCGTCCTTGACCGGTGAAGTATTCACCTCGGCGCCTAACTCAGCTTCTTCTGGCCAGTTCGCCCCCTTTATGTAGTCACCTCCCTCTCCCACTGGCACCATTTCTGTCCTCATCTCTTGGAAGTGGATGCTCTGACACATTCGCTGTGCCGCTGACCTTCTGCCTTGTGACCTTTCTCTCTTGCACTATCCCACATTCTCCCTGTTTGCACTCTCCTCCCTTGACCTATCCTGACGCGTTCACTTCCCTCTGAGTCGACGACACTTTCCTCGTTGCGCCGCTTTATCTATTTTGACCATTCACCTGTCGGCTCCACTCTGGTCTTGTGAGTATCTCTTGCAGCTGGCAGCCAGGTGGCCAGGCCGCCACCAAAACCAAAGCAGGAGTATCTCTGCTTATTGCCCTACCTAGGTACCTAGGTAGGCAGGTGGAGAGCACAATACGGATTTCGGCCGCGCGGAGTGCCTTTTGTTTTTCTCCTTCCTTCACCCTCACTTCCACACCTCTCCCATTCTTGGTGACTCTCTCTCTTCTTGACCGGGTTGCGCACCAGAACGCCGCTTCACAACTCGATAACATCAGGAGAAGAGTGATCAATCTATTCCTCGCCTTTTTTTTTCGGCTGCTTTACTTGCAACAACCCACTGTTTTTGGGCACTTGTTCAAAACTGAACGGCAAAGTGACCCCGCCTTTTGTTTCCTCTCTGCCTATTCATCACCCCTGCCTACCTATTGTTCTCTTCTCGTTCACCACACTCGCACTCACCACCCTCAATACCGCAGCTCCTTAGCTCTCCGCTTTCGAGGCGTTGGAAAGAGGCTGTTGGAGTATAAGATCAACGAAGCTGGTGCCGATCACACAACTTTCTCCCTTCCCAACTCCTCACGTTCTTCACAAACATCGTCGAAGAACAAGGTGCACGATCAGCCTCGGGACGACGAGCAAACAAAGCTTGCAAGTGCAAAAACACCTCTACCTTTCACCGGGCGTCCTGAACCCGGTAGAGAAGTACTGTCCTATACTATCCTTGGTGGTAAGTTCTGTTGCGCGTGGTACCCCGACCGGCACCCGGTCGCAGGGCTTTCTTTCCTCCCGTTTTTATCGTTTGCCATCCACCCAAATTCTACCCAACGCTTGATCTTGGTCAATATGGGATAATAGCTGAACTGTGTTTTAGGATCAGTTCACGATGTCGTCTAACACGGGCTACTTTCGAGGTGCGTCCGGGCGGGCCGACACCTTTACCGGTAACGAAGATCCCTTTTACTCGGATAACGGCCAGGCTTCTCAAAGCTTTCATCCTGGAGTTATCACGTCCGGCAGTGCTACTTCCAACGGAGTTTTGCATACGAATAACCGGGATTTTGTACCTATGGCCCCTCGAACTGAGAATGGGTTATCTATCGCAACCTCTTTGAACCCGGCCACGGAGTCCTGGGTTCCCTCGGCTCATCAGGCCCTGACCAACGCTCTCCAGGTAAGTGTACAGAGCCTCTATCTAGCATTATTATAACTGATATTTTTGGTAGGCTAGCCAGTTCAGCCCTGCAAACGGGCAGAGGAATAGTGCAGCTATGCCCTTGGTCACCTTCAACTCCAACGTCCCCTCGGTCGAGTCGATCAACTTGGAAGCGGCGATGACTTTTAAATGGGCTACTCCTCCCCGATACTCCACCACGGCTGACAGAATTCCGACTACGGTCCCTTAGATGGGTGGCCAAGTCAATAACGTCCCCAACAACGCCAATGGGATTGGTCGGGCCTCCCACAGTCATCCGCACAGAGCCTATACTTCTACCAACGAGAGTATCGCGCAGTCTCAGACGGGCATTGGCTCTACTAACGGAGCCCCCAGTGTTACTCGTGGATCGATTGGTGCTTCTCAGGGATGGACTGGTCAAGCTCAGGGAGCCGTCCAGCCGTCCAGCCCTACTCCCGCGTTGATCGAAGCCCTTGCTCGCATGCCAATCCCAGAGCATTTCCCCCGTGACCCGATTGTTCCCCCAGCCCCTCCAAGTTCGCCAGTGGCCACTATTGTTCAGTCTAATTCGAGTCTGAACTCTGTGATTCACTCTGGCAACCACAGACAGGTTGGTTCCTACCAGGCCCAAGGTGGCCTTCCACAGAGTCATTCTTACCAGGCCATGTCGACCTATCAGCACTTGCTGAGCCCTGGCCCAACTCCTCAGCATCTCGGCGGAGCCTATGGTCACACCCTTTTTGCAAGCCCTGAAACATCTGGTCGACTCACCGAGCCACGCAACTATGCCCCCCGAACTTCGGGACAGCCTATTGTCAACGCGCCTCCCCCCAAGTTTGGTCTTGATCTGACACACAGTTCGCCTAGCAGCTCTGTTTATGACCCATTTACTTCGTCCCCAGCTAACAGGGCCATTGTTCCTTACTTCACTGGCGGTGGCATCCCATCCAGCATCTCGCAGGGAAGCGTGGTTCAAGGCCAAGCCCTTTCCATCGAGGCTCAGAGATCCAGTCAGCTCAACGAGCTCACTAACACTCCTTCTGGATATCCCTCCATCAATGTGGCCATGGACCCGGCGAACTTTCCATTCGTGGATGGGCCACGACAGGGGAAGTCACAGAACTTTGGAGTGGTGAAGCTCAAGAACGTGAGATTTCTCATTTCTCTCCCCGGCGTACATCCTAAACTCTGACTCGCATCTTAGATTCCGTTCGCTACCAAACGCTCCGAGATTGTGGCATTCCTCGGCCGCAACAGCAAGATCCTCAACGATTCTGAAGAGCCCATTCACATCATTATGGAGCGCGCCACGAGCAAGACGATGGATGCCTACGTTGAGTTTCACACCCTTGGTGACGCAATGAAAGCTGCCGAGAGACACCACCAGAATTCTTCTCACGGCCGAATCAGCCGTCTGGGAGACCGACCCGTTGATGTAGAGCTGTCCAGTCAGGCCAGTCTCATGAAGGACTTGTTCCCCATTGCTCGTGGCGTTTTCTGGAATGGGCCACAGCCCACATTCAAGCCCAAGAACAAGGCTGAGCCTTGGGATAACTTCAAGGGCTTCATCTCCACTGAAGAAATGACGATGCTTGTCAAGCATGTTGAAGTTCCCCACCGTGTTGGTACACCCAACCTTTTTGAGGTTCTACTAGCTAATATCCTACAGTCTCCTTTCTCCAAGGAGTGCCCTCAGCGCCCTTACGAATGCCTCATCAGCACTCTTCGAAAGTTTCCTTGGTACATGACCGATCACATCACGATCTACCAGCGCACGGCGATTTTTGATGCCACTTGTGAACTCGTTCGTCTTCTTCATCGCGCGGTTGAGAAGGAAGATGACATTGTCAACCTGAGCTCGCAGTTATTCAAGCGAGTCATAGCAGCTGCCATGTCCTGCAAGGGTTTCACCGTAGTCATGAAGGATGATATCGCTTGGATGGGTGGTTTGAAGGATGCCCATACTCGTTTCTATGGACAGCCCCGACTTGCCGATTCTTGGACTCACCAGTATGCTCTTGTCCCCAAGGCGGGTATTCCACTTGATGTCATTGAGGCAAGTACACCCAACGTTTTATTTTCAGTCACCGACAACTAACATCATCCTAGTGGTACATTGCCGTCATTCGTGAACAGACCCACCGCGACGTCTTCGCGCTTCCTTTGTCTGACAGAACTCTTCTCCATGAACAGGCCGAGCATACTGACATGTACTGGGGCTACTTTTGGGACGAAGTTGGCTACGTTCAGGGCCCCGAGTTCGACAACATGACTCTCGCCCAGTGCGCTCATGCCGAACTCTCGGCTGTCGAGCGAATTCTTTCCCGTGCTCTCCCACGCAACTAATTGACCAAAGCAAATGTTTTGGAGTGGGCTCATACACATGGGCGATTGGTATGACTTGGGCGGTAGTTTTTGCAACTGTTTTCGACCTTTTCTTCGATTTTCGATGGATCTTGTTCTTCGGGTTTTCCTTCTACACCACAGGCACATGTGCCAACCACCCACCCCAAGGACTAGGGCTTCGCGGGCAATCCATGGCGTTGTACTTTTTGGTCACTCGCTGACACCAGATGCACACACACGTGAGAGAAGGGATGGATTGTGGTGGATGCAAATGGGACTCTGGGATGGCTTGCTTCCGGAAATTGCTCTGTTTCGCTCGGTTTGTTTTGTTTTGATGATTTTTCCAGGGAAGTAGCTGCGGATTGATGACCTTGGGGATAACAACCTCCTGAAGCGAGATCCGACGGCTTAGCTTTCAACATTTGAGCATGAACTGCATGAACTACATGGCAACGGAATGACTGTTATTTGGAAGGGCATGTCTCTAATAATAAAACACTTTGCTTCACATGAAGATTCTTGGGATTTGTGAAGTGTCTTGGTAGTGATCATGATGAAGTTGGGATTGTCATAGCGCATTCAAGGGGATGGGCCCTGACGCGCCATCACGTGATAAATCAGTTTACCTATCTTTGGAAGGGATCCTCATCGACATGAAGATACCCACAGCAAGGGTCTCACATTGTAGGCCTTCGGATGGCGACGGCGTATCTCGCGTCGACTTGCCGAGTCGGGAGGCGGTGATGATAGAGTTGTAGCGTTGGCCGGCTACTGCACCGAGACGCTGAGACAACGAGCGGTCAGAACGTTCCTGCGTGCCAGGTTGACGGGCCAGGTCTAGATCACTGGCAGGCTGGCAGGCTAGCAGGGCAATTCCCCCTGGCATCAGATATGCAAGCATGTGGCGGCCTCGACCGCCGGTTTACAGGAGCAGGTCTGGAATTCGTTGAATCCATTGCCGATTCCGATCAATCGGGTTCATGCCGCACTGATGCGACGCATAACGGACCCGTAGACGCTGGGTTAATTACACGACAGCTGTGTGTCGGAACCGTACACATGGTATCATTGGTATGTACCTACGGTGCACTACTACTACTGTCTGTACCTGGCGACAATGCAGGGCGACAATGCAGGCCCCAGGGCGACGCTACCTATAAGCCGACGCATCGAACGCATTGCAGTGCCGTCCAACAAGGCCCAACGGGGGGGGCGGGGGCAGCAGGGGCCACGGGCTGCCCAGTGCGGGCGGGACGGCCTCGAGGCCCTGAAATGCACTGATGCATCCGCTGCAATAGTGGATGATAGTGGAGGGGGCCCGCCCGGGGAACTGTTCTGAGATTGCGGGCTGGCCTATCACAGCGCACACCCGTTGCCAAGCTCCAACCCACGCGTTGCCCGGCTTGGATCCGTGGATGCAAACAAAAGATTCCCCTGCCGTCGACTTGCAAGCAGCATCCACCCGACTCCTATCCCGCTTGCACTCAATTGCATTGCGACCAAACGCCCGACAGCCATCATCCCGGTCTTCGACTGTTTTACATTTCGATCTTCGTCTCGTCTCGAGTCAAACGCAAACGCGTTGGGAGAGTTTGAAAAAGTCAGTCTGCCGCGTCTTGTCTGCGACTACTTCAAGCTGCCTGCTTCCCCTTTCGAGCTCACAGCATCCCCCATCAGTCGATTTTCTGGTCTCTCGCCGTCATCGGAACCAGCCACCTACACCACTTCTTCATCATCATCGCCCTTCCAAATCTCATCCACTTAGTCCGTCATCATCACAATGGCCACTGAACAGGACAAGACCATTGCCGCTGTCCCTGCGGAGACTGCTGCACCTCCCGCGGAGACTCCTGCGGCCCCCGCGGTTGCCGCTGCCGAGACGCCGGTGGACAAGCCTGCGGAACAGAATTCCGAGAAACCTGAGGAGAAGGCTGAGGAGAAGCCCGCTGACCCTGCCCCGGCACCCCTTGAGAGTCCTGTGGCGAAGCTCAATGCTCGTCTCGCCGACATCACCGCCGCGGCTGGCCACAGTGAGATGTGGGGAGTCCAGCTGTCCGACATCGAGCATATCCCCACCATGGTCGTCCTGCAGAAGTTCCTGCGCGCCAACAACAACGATGTCGCCGCCGCCGAGAAGCAGCTCACGTCGGCTCTGGAGTGGCGCAAGAAGATGCAGCCTGGCTCTCTCGTGACCCAGTCCTTCGAGAAGAAGAAGTTCGAGGACCTTGGTTTCGTCACCATCCACAAGGCCGATGATGGTAAGGAGACCATCATCACCTGGAACATCTACGGTGCTGTCAAGGACAACAAGGCCACCTTTGGCAATGTTGAGGAGTGAGTTCCCTTGTTTATTTGACAAGTGAAGCCCAACTAACACCATCCCCAGGTTCATCAAGTGGCGCGCTGCCATTATGGAGCTGAGCGTCCAGAAGCTCAACCTGGCTGCTGTCACTGAGCCTATTCCTGAGGGCGGCGAGGACCCTTACCAGATGATCCAGGTTCACGACTACCTGAGCGTCAGCTTCTTCCGCATGGACCCAGCCGTCAAGGCCGCCAGCAAGGAGACCATTGCCGTCTTCTCCATGGCCTACCCGGAGCTGCTTGCCCACAAGTACTTTGTCAACGTCCCCGTCATCATGGGCTGGATGTTCGGCGCCATGAAGCTCTTCCTGGCCCCCGCCACCCTCCGCAAGTTCCACCCCATGAGCTCGGGTACCACGCTTGCCACCGAGCTCAAGAGCATCGTCTCCTCGCTGCCCAAGGAGTATGGTGGTCAGGGACCTAGCGTCAAGGAGGGCCTCACCATTGCCCTGGCTGACGTTGAGGAGAAGCCCGTCGAGGAGGCTGACGAGACCCCTGTGGAGGAGAGCAAGCCTGTTGAAGAGACGACGCTTGCCGACCGAACCAAGCCTGCAGAGGAGTCCAAGCCTGTCGAGGAGTCCAAGCCTGCCGAGGAGACTAAGCCCGCCGAAGAGGTGAAGCCTGCCGAGGAGGTGAAGCCCGCAACTGAGGAGGCCAAGACCGAGGTCAAGTCCACTTAAGCATGCAATTGAGGAGAGTTTGGGGATTGAGATGGGTAATTAGATGTGGACCAGATGGATGATACTCGATGCCTTAATCCGTCTGCGGCATGTTGGTGGAGAAGGCCGCAGGTAGTCCGGCCAGGGTGGTCTCGACTGGGTTTGCTAGTGGAACCATGACCTGACCTGGAGCCTGGAGGCGACGTACGAATCGGCAATGAGCGTGTGCGTGTGTGTTTACACTGCAAAAACAATACCCCCTTGATTTCGCGTGCGCGCCCGCCGAGAAACAGGGCAGTATGAATCCCCGCTGCGGACGCATTATTGTCCTAGTTAGGTAGATATGATGGAATAGATACTTTTTCTCGAGCGCCATGTTTCCGGCTCTTAATCAAAGACGGTGTGATGTGATGTTTGTGTGTCTTGAGCATGCAGTGATGACATTGAGCCCGCAAGCGAGTCACCTGGATAAATGCCTGGTTCCTCAGCAGCTGGGCGCTTCCCGTGGGCCGACCAAGGAGCAGTTTCATGCGAATCCTTCAGATCAGTACCGACCAGGCCAACAGTACACTACAAGTGTGACAATGCAAAGCGCTCAATAATCTCCATGCGGTGATGGAGCTATAATTGTATGACTATTCTCACTCTCTCGAGTTCACAGAACGAGTGAGTCGTGCCCGTTTTTGGCGGAGTGGCTGAGGTGAGATGGTCGATCAGATGCAAACTGGGTGATGACGGACATCACTTCCCACTGCCACCGTCTCATTTAGTTTGGGGAGATGCGACTTGACGCCCACATGGCGAGTGAGTCTTTTCCTACTCGCGGAGCCTAACGCCCGGCGGTTGCTGAGTGAGTGTCTTGAGTACCTTGGGAGTCTACCCGGTTGTCCGTCCTTCAACTTGGACAGATCCGAATAGACTCGCCCCTCATTCTATGTTACTTGGCAGATATCTACATGTGCGAACTTATACCGGCTATAGACGCCGTCTCAAATGCCACGGACGGCGGTGCTTATCGCTCAAGGCTGGAGAGCCAAGTGATGGGGGCTGCTCACTGCGGGCGATGAGACACGGCGCGGCTTGGGGTTGTAGATAGCCGGGGTGTGTTTATGTGGAGGTCGCGGGCGGTGGTCAGAGGTGGTCAAAAAGGAAGATGGGGGGCGGTTCTAGAACCGGGACAAAATGGCCCACGGATCGCCATGTAAACCTGCGGCACCGCGAGGCAAGGCGAATAACAGATAACAGGGACCGTGTGATTCTCCCTCGGATTACATGCGAGTTGGAGCGGCACGGCCTGGCTGGCACCTTTTGTCTAGGAGTGTTTGGCTCCCGAGGTCCTGAATCAGGAAGCGTTGCAGCGATTCCCGGGCCATGGGTGATTTAGATATGCCACGGCACACAGACAAGCAGGCGATGTGATGATGTGAATACGGGACCGTTGAGACGGCGGGCGCGCGAACGTCGAGGTGCGTGATAACGTGGTGTGAGAGTGTTTGTGCGTGTGTGTGTCTTGTCCATCCTGTTTAGGAGCGTACCGTACCAGAGGTTGTTCAGCCATGAAAACGAAAGGACCCAGCCTTTTCTCTTTTAAAAACCAACGGCGGCCCATCAATCCGCTGGCGCCGGCTACTTTTTCCTTTCTACACATACCCGCACTCCAAAGGGTACGCAACGCTGCCTCACCCGTGTGCTTTTGCGTGTGAGTGTGCTATTATTCCCTCTGCTACTGCACACACACACGCTCTTGGGCGCTCCACCAAAGCCCGGCGCCTTTGTCCAGCTCGCCCCCTTTGTTCCTCTTCCTTCAGTTTCTTTGTCTCCCGGATCATCATCCCCCGCGGCTGCTCGTGAGGCACGCGCCCTTTGTGCCGTTTCGCTGCTCTCACCGGGGCCTCGCGTGTCGCCCTGACCTATTAAGCTTGGGCAACACGGCCAACGATATACGGCAACTGCGTTGTGCAAAAACACAGAAAAACGAGCCTCTTCTGTTTTGTTCGACCACGAAACCCCCGTTTGCGTTATATGCGGAGTTTCCGGCTCTGTCTTATCCTATTTCCCCCCCCCCTTTTTTTTTTTTTACCCGCCGCGTTGTTGTTATTTCCAATAATTGCCGTGCTTTGAGGGCGCGCGCTCTGGGGAGAAAAGCACAGGACAGACACACCTGGACGAATCCTCCCGCTCTGCGCTGTGACCCCGGCTCTCTCTAAGGTACCTACCTAAGTCTCTACCTGGCTCACGCGGCGCGTTTGCTAGTCCACACCCACGCTCACGCTCACGCTACCTGCGCTCGCACCAACTCAACTCAACTCAACTCTCTCCCGTGCTATAATACCTCGACCACTCACGACCGCTGCTTTGGCTCTGACGCCGCTCTGGACGATCTCTCGTCTCTAATCTACGCGTCCACTTTTGCCTCGCTCTTTTTTGCTCGTCCCGGAAGGCCTTACACCCGCCATGGCTCTCGTCCTGTCCGCCGAGGGCAGCTTCGAGGTCGGCGTCACGGACGACTCGTCCAATCTCGCGTCCACCAGCTCGACGCCGCCCACCACCGTCGCCGACACGGCCAGCTTGCACTCCGACTCTCCCAAGCGCGATGTCGTCCACGTTGCTGTCGATGACGAGCCTGTGCCCGCTCCCGTCGAACCCGCGGCTTCTGAGCCTGATGCGCCCGCCGTCGCCAATGTCGCCGCCGTCGATCCGCCCTCGGCTGCCCGCCCTCGCCGCGCTCGCGTGAGCGCCCCCGTCTACAACATGGCTCAATTGAGCGGCACTGCCGGCCACGGTAAGCGCCGCGCCAAGGGCGACATTGTTGCCGACCGCAGACGGACTATTTCTGGCGATACCCTCGTTTCCCGCTCCGCCGGCGCGAGTCCCCGGGCCACAAGGACTGTACGCGATGGCATCGACGCGTTGGATCTTCAGTGGTCGCTGGGCCGCCTTGACTCGCCACGTACCCGCCGCCAGCGCCTCCAAGACTCTCCCGCCTCGAGGCGCTCATCGACGCGTCTTTCGGGCCCTGTCCCCGTCTCGGCTCTGACTAACAAGCTGTCCGCCCTCAGCAAACGAAGTCGCAAGGCCGTCGACAAGGGCATGTCCAACATGTCGCGTGAGCTTCGCCGTCTGCAGGACACCAAGGAGTTTGCCCACATTGACGACAAGCCCGTTGTCCACACCGTCTGGGCCAACGGCAAATTTATCGACCCCAATGCTCCCAAACCCCCTGCGCGAAGGAAGTCTCAGCCCGAGCCAGCCCCCGAGGAGCCCGAGGAGGCGGAGCCCGAGCCTGTCACCAACAAGAGGAAGCGCCGTGTGAAGAAGTACCTTGACAAGGGCCTCTATTCCGGCCAAGACGCTCCCATGGATATGGCGAAGGGCCTGACTATGGCCGAAAAGAAGAGTCTAGCCCAGCTCCCCGAGCTGATCCCCAGCGGCCGCGTCAACAAGACGATGCCTTCGCCCATCTTCACGGGTCTGCGCTTGCTTATTGCTGGACGTGACTTTAAGCTGCCCTACAATGTGTGCAACCCTCTCCCACCGGGCCAGCCTAAGCCCGATGAGTGGAAAAAGATGACCAAGAGTACGAGCCCTTGTTTCTACTATTTATCATTGACATCATTTGCTGACCTTGCTCAGATCGCTTCATTGGAGAGTCCAAGGACTACTGGCGAAAGTCGCCGCACTTCCACGATTATTCGTCCAAGTGCGTGTGCAAGCCTGAGGATGGATGTGGCGAGAGCTGCCAGAACCGGATTATGTTGTATGAGTGCGACGAGCTGAACTGCAACGTCGGCAAGCAATACTGCGCGAACCGCGCGTTTGCAACCCTGACCGCCCGCAGGGCCAAGGGCGGCAAGTATCGCGTTGGTGTCGAGGTCATCAAGACCTCAGACCGTGGATACGGAGTCCGCAGCAACCGCGGCTTCAAGCCAAACCAGATCATCATGGAGTATGCCGGCGAGATTATCACAGAGGATGAGTGCGAACGCCGCATGACTGAGGTCTACAAGGACAATGAGGTACGTCTCCTTTGTGCTGCTGTCACAGGTGCAGCCTCCTGAGCAGATCTGGAAATTTGCTGACTCAGCACCCAGTGTTACTATCTCATGAGCTTCGACCAGAACATGATTATCGACGCAACCACGGGCAGCATTGCCCGGTTCGTAAATCACAGCTGTAACCCTAACTGCAGAATGATTAAGTGGATCGTCTCGGGGCAACCTCGCATGGCCCTCTTCGCCGGCGACAAGCCCATCATGACGGGTGACGAGCTGACATACGACTACAACTTTGACCCGTTCTCGGCCAAGAACGTCCAAAAGTGCCTCTGCGAAGAGCCCAACTGCCGAGGCGTCCTGGGCCCCAAGCCCCGCGAGGTGAAGCCTCCCAAGGCGGATCTGAAGAACGCCGTCAAGGCCAAGGTCAAGGCCGGCAAGCGCAAGCTTAAGGAGCTGATCGGAGATGAGGCCGACGCAACCGGCACCAAGACCAAGAAGCGCAAGATCCAGCCCGCTACGGGCGTGAAGCGATCTTTGTCCAGTGCCAGTTCCAAGGTGGCAAAGTCGGCGGCCACAGCTCTCAAGAAGGGCATGTCGACCGTCACAACCAAGAAGACTGGCTCAGGGGCCAAGTCCCCCGCTAAGCGACGCGCCTCAACCGGCGGTCTGCTCAAGAAGGCGTCAACAGCGCAGCGCATTATTAAGACTTACGGCAAGTCGTCGTCCTCGCCTAAGCAGCGAAGCTCGTCCGGCGGCTCAAGCGTCACCCTTGTCGCCGCGATTACAAAGGGAGTCAAGGGCGCCAAGGCCTCCCCAGCTGCTAAGAAGGCTGCGATGAAGAAGACGACTCCTGTCAAGAAGTCACCCGCCGCGAAGAAGGCCTCAGTCACGAAGGTCGCCGAGACCATTGCTAAACTGGCGTCCCCCCGGAAGGGCGTGGAGATCTCGCGGGACGCCCAGATCCGCGTGGTTCAGCCGGAGTGAAGAGGAGGCATATGAAGAGCGAATTGTGTGTTAATGAGGACATGGAAGGGTCTGAACCGAAAGGGTTGAGTCGGAGGGGCCAGCTTGAAGGAGGCAATGGTTTTGATATTCGGATTTTGCAAGGGGGTTGGTTCAACACTATCTTTTTGCGTTTTCGACTTTTTTGCTTTTCATGTTTTCCAAGGCGTTAAGGCGAAAACCGGCTGGCATTGTACATTACAAAGGGTGGCTGGCAGGTTTGTTGAAGGCATCTGTTATTTTTTTTGTATTTCTGTTTCGCGTTAGCAAATATGATGAGCCGCGTCCTTTTGGTTAAACCCTGTGACTCTCATGCGATGCGGGCTATGCACCGTCATAATGACATAGCTGGCGAGTGGCTGTGATGATACCATGTTCTTGCCCTGAATCATCGTCTGGTTTCCTGGTTCATGGATTGGAGTTGAATTTTTCAAGTGTCGGTGAGGTGGTATTCTCGGTGTAAGAGGAGCCACCACACTAACTACGCCTCCACCACGAGACATTGAAACGTCATGACACACCCCTCCAGCATAGACTTCTGACTCTCCGCCATGTTACCAGGTACCTGGAGCCTGGCTACAAATGTCGTAATCTTGGACCGGCCTGGACTTCACCGCTTTCTCTGGGCTGGTGGCCCGCCTCATTAGCTCCGTTGCCTCGTTGGTCGCCTTGTGCAAAATGGCCGTTTTGGGCTTCTTATTTGTTCGTCCCCTCTCAGCCCGGGAAACAGCCTCGGCTATGACCGTGCCATCGCCAATCAATGCCATGGCGGGAATTGAAGTCTGCCCGATTCGGGACTGCCGCTTTCAACTCAGCGTGACTCGTGGTGGAGTGAACTGTGGTTGCCCGCCGTGGAGTGCCGAATCCTAATTATCACGAGCTTCTAGCTCAGTGTAACTAGCTCTGGCAGAAAACATATGGCACTAGGGTCAATGTCTAGAGTTGATCCTGGCGGTTTACACGGACAGACGCGGGCTTTGAGTTTTGAGGCGGTGCTTGGGAGCTGGACGAGCAATAGGAGGAGAAGTTGTGCGCGATCGAGAGACTTCCAGGGATTACAAATCATATTGGATTGGTATTGAAGGGAAAAGACAAAAACTACTTCGTAGTAAACATAGGGACTAGCTAAGTGGGAGTTGAGCAAGAGAGTGAGCCAAATGTCATTTGGTTGGCGAGGCTGTGGGCCGAGGTTGGCCCAGCGTTACAGACGGTCAGCTTCTGGGGGAGACAGCAACCAGCCGAAGCCGGAGACATGTGCTCGAGCTGACAGAATTACGCAAGTAGGTGCCTAGGAATTGAGGACCAGTCTTTTGACCCGGTGCGGGCTGAGCCTGAGGCGGAGCCGTCCCGACCGTCTGGTTCAGTGCAGTTACGGTGACGTATCGGGCGGCTTCGACATGGAATTTCCCACGCCGGTCGCTGGAGACTAAATGCTTACCGTGGAGTCATTTCAACGCTTGCGGTACCGTTTACCAGTCATTGCGGGAGAACGTGATGGTCTAAGTGCTGGTGAGTTTGAGCTGGTTTAGTCTATGGCTGAGCCACTTGCGCCGAGTAGGCAAACTACAAGGGAGCATGACACAGAGAGTTATAGACTAGACAAATTACACAAAAAAGGATCAACCACAGTTGAGAAGGGAGATGTAGATACCCACACCATAACCATCGCGTACGCCGGTGACGGCCGGGGATGTCTACTACCCGGCCCCGGACCTCGGACTGCCCTGATGTCACCGTGGAACAGGTGTGACCATTGCTTTCGCGACGGTTACACTCCTAAGGGGAATTCACCCCTTGTGGACATGTGTGATATCACCATCCCTTTCGTGCAAGGGAGCCAAATAGCACGAGGCGGAACGAGACGTCGGACAGTCTGGTCAATGCCGAAACGAGTAGTGTATTGAAACAAAGCAAGTCTATATGCGAAAAGAAGGACAAGGGGAAAAACTAAACTAAAGACAAATACTGAAGAAAAGAAAATATCTGGGCGTTGTTCTGGGCACCATCCCGACTAGCCTTTCCTGAGGATAATGAGACGAATCAAATCCCCCTGAAAGACAACCCCCGGAATTCCCAACGAAGCAGGGAAAAGAGTTGGACCCCAGCCACAAAACCAGAAACCCACAAAGTGAACTCCATCGCGAATCATGACTTGCGTCTTTAACTGTACAGCTTTCGAACTCTCCAGGTCGTCGTCGTCTCCGATTGCCGGATTTATGACCGCTCCCGGCTTGTCATCATCATCCGAGTTGCCTAGCAGGGGCATTTGAGAGACGGAGGATGATTGATGTTTGTGGCGGGAGTAGACGGGTCTCGAATAAGTCACTTATCCTCCCGAGCAACGATAAGGGTAACGGTGCAAATGCCGCACTTAGAGTGCTGGCAGTTATGGCACGACGGAGTGGTGCTCTCACACCACTCGTATGAACAATTGTGACATGTCCACATACGGGTGGTAGGGCGGCTCGAAGTATTGCGAGGCATCTTAGCGATCGAGAGGGGATTGTTGAGGTTAAAAGGAAGTCAGGGGACTTCTCTGCTGATCGAGATGAGTGCGTTGCTGCTGGAGTTGAGATGTCTGGAGAAGGCGATTTGCTTGGGGATAATGAAGCATCCAAGAGGGCAATTTGCTTGGGATTAGTGAAATATCCAAGAGGACGAAATGGCGAGGATTATATAGCTGGAGAGAATTACAATGGGCAACTGGAAATTCAGCTGTTTCGTCATTTACACAACCCCCGATGCCTCGCCTCAGACACACGATACGATACCATTGGCATTGGCTTGGGGGTGGAGAGCCTTCGCCGAAGGCATTTTGCAAACCTTTCAACCTGTGATTATCCCAATCTTGTCTTTTCCAACCGGGTCGTCTTCGCCGAGTGGTCTTTGCCGAGTGGAGCGTGTTGCTTCGGAGCAAAGGGAAGGCTCCTGTTCGTGGGCTTCGTTCGCACCGCCCGTTGCTCCATTGCTCGATTGGTTAGGAGCTGAGGAGTTGACCGAATGCCTTGGTTAGGGGATGGCAATGCCACAGAAGACTGGTCCACGGGACCAAATTCTTGTACCATTGGAACGACATCGCCTGGCAAGGGGACGAAGCGGAGGGAGGTCCGAGAGCGTCTGGGCTGTGCCACGTTGAATCTGAGGCGCTGGTGCCCGCAGTGATATAAACAAATAGGAGACATGCGGGCCTTTGTGGGTTTGCTTGATCAAGACTAATGTGTTGGTCGTGGTCTGTGATCTGGGGAATGTAAGGTCGGACAGCGACAGCACGTGTGAGCAAGTTCCATGCATAAGCCTGGACGCACACTCCGGACCAGGGCTGGAAGTTCCTGGAAGGTGGCCGTCGAAAAATAGTACACTTCTGCATTTCCGCATTGGTTAATTATTCCCGCCAGGCTGTAATCCCAGCGTACACAAAACCAGTCGCTTTCGAGACAGAACCGGCGTAATCGGGCACCATGCGCGTGTGACGGAGGCTCTGCTGAGCCGCAACGCAACAGCGCCCGCCCCACAAGCGTTTGTTTAGGGCGGTTTCCTCGGGTTGGAGCCTTGAAAAGATCTCGCCTAGGCATACTTCTTTCCTCAGAACACGTCCCCACGACCGGCGAGGGGCTTAGTTCGGCCGGGCGGACCGTCGTAGACCAGAGAGGCGGCATCTTTGGTGCGAACAAGCGGCGAGGGTGAACGAGGGAATCGGAGGGCGGCGGTGGCCGGGTTCTCAGGCTGTTGAGCACGGCTAAATGTAGAAGGGAAGTCAGTTGAAATAAACCATATTCGTCTCGTAGGGCTTGGGGCGATGAACTGCTATGACGCAGCATGGAGCGCGCAGACGGTAACGTGCAATGTTCCGTATGCATCTCATGTCGCCCTGAGAATGATGGTGGGAGGAGAAGAGCCAATGGCAGGCTGGACAGCCTGGGCCCTGACAGGCGCCACCACTCCCTCCACCCCGCGATCGAGATAAGAGTTGGCATCGGGATAAAGATGATTCCGGAGAAGAGGAAGAGAATAAGTAAGAAGAACGATGTTAACCATTTTAGAAAGATAGTCGGAGTTTGGGGTTTGGTGGGGCCGCTGAGTGACCTGGGAAGGAAGGGTCGCAGGGTCGAAGCTCGCAGGTACGAAGCGAAACCACTCACAGATGTATTCACGTAAGCCAGCGTCTGGATGCCCTTTCTGCACGCCATGAGTTGCACGACTCTGATTCATCCTTGAGAAAATAGAGTAACGCATATTTGATTATGTTGGAATTTTTACTTGCATTTCTCTCGTATTCCGAGACCCTGTCTTATGTGTAGGCATGTAATTCGTCTGTCGTCTTCGATCGGTCGCCCCTGGCCTTCAACTAGGGGTAGTGTCTGGAGGTGACAGGCCGGCCCTGTAGGGCGGATGACCTAATAACCTTGACAATAGACACCTAGCATGATGCGTACAAGCAAGATTCTCGTAGTATATGGTGAGTGTAAAGGTCGCATCGAAGTCGTCGTATTCTTAGAAGTGCAACGAGTATTTGAATCCCAGGCTGAGCTGTCAAGGACGCAGCAGACCCGACAGAGTCGAGAAGGGAAGAAATAAAAGGACAGACGCGTATCAAACCCGCCCGATGGGCCCTTGGCTCCTTATTTATGGAAGGAAGAGTATTGCGGCTCTAGGAAACGCGAAAAGTGCAAGCCACAGAGCCTGATCACCCATAGCGCGATGTGTACAAATTGAAGCTTGAATTGTAATCAGTAGTGCGCCCAGGACACCTGAGGCTCTGCCCACTGCGCTTGTTTTGCTGGGAGCTGGGCGAAGGATCCGTTGTGCGGCTGGGTCATCATGCTGGCATGCCTAACAATTCATCATGTGCGGAGCGTGGATTCACATCGGGCACTATTATAGCAAGATGCGACCCAGTACGCGCCCGCAGCACTTGGAACAACACAAGGCAGCCCAAGAGAGTAGATGATTAACTGCCTATTATATTTGTGTCAAGTAGGATACATGATGTCGGTGTTGACCCAACTTCCCCCACGAAAGGCGAGGCATCTTGGCGTGGGAGTGGTTGTCAGGCAGAAACCACTCATCTGTGAGGGGACACAGGCTCATCAGATGGAGAGTCTAGACTTCAAGAAGCTCAGGAGCCACGCCCAGGTTCTCCTTACCTCCAAAAGCTTGGACCCCCTGAACAGAAATCGGCGGAATTTGAGAAAAGAGCCAAGAGCATAGGTTGAAAGATTAGCAGACAAAGGAGAGGGCCCCTCCAGATATGCTCCTGAGCCACTCTCTGCTTACAGCGATGTGAGGCGATACTTGACAGGTCAAATGAACATGGAACGAGAGGGGGGGGGGGGGTGCGTAATGACAAGTCAGAACGGACAGAAAAGGGGGGGGGGAGGGAAAGGGATTTGCCCGTGCTGAAACCTCGATACAACGGTGGCCATGAAGAAGGATTGCGCATAAACGACCGCCAATTGGTGAGCTGCATCTGCTTAAAGCAATGTGGCCAGTCGAATCGACCATGATTGAAGATGGCTGAGCCCTCGTTGGTGGGTCGCTAGGAAGACGCGTCTTTGAAATGAGCAGGCGAGGAGTGTTCATATCCACTCTCAAAAGATGAAATATCTCCGAAGAAAGACCAAAATTCCATCGGGATAACACCAATAAGTCTGTAAGGACTTATTGGAATTACATCTGTTGTCTGCTGATGTTTCGATCGTGATGTGTTGTTCATGGTGTTGGTCGCAGCCCTGTGTAAGGTACGTGCCCAGTACTCCGTACTGTCCAGACCGCGCACTGTACTCGTAAGCACGGCAAGCCTGGGACCACCAGGCGCACGGACCTCCACTAACAGTTGCCATCCGTGGCCAACCAAGACAATGTCGATTCGTCCAGAACAACACCACCAGAGGTCGCATCATCGCCGCAACACTCCGTCCCGTCCGACCTCACCTCCCGCCCCATCGTCGACGGGGGCGCAATGCCGCCATGCCACGCCCGGTCACAAGCAACCGCGCCGAGACCCGGTGGACGGTGCGCATCATCCCCTTCTTCATAGCGGCTGCATTTGGATTCGCCACCTTCGTTGTCGTCCCGCATCTCTGTAGTATGTAACCTTGACCCTCTTGACGGCCCCGTCGGAGCCCGCTGACCAATATCCTGTGCGCAGTCAACTACTTGTATCGGCAGGAACATAAGACGGGTATCGCGATAACACTCATTGTGTTGTGGTTTGTCTTCTTCATCCTCACCATCGCGGCGTACCTCCGAACCTTCTTCACGGTCCAATTTAACCCGGGTCTCGTCCCACTCTCTGCCGAACGACAAGCGATCGAAAAGGGGCGCAAGAACAAACGATATCGAGGAGGAGACATCGAAACGCACCCATGGGTTCCGCCAGACTCAAACCCCGACAGCCCTGGGCTCGAGGCTTTCTATAGCAAGGATGTGTTCGTTTGCGAACTCGATGGCCGACCGAAATGGTGCTCCGACTGCCAAACATGGAAACCGGATCGTGCTCACCATTCAAGTGAGATTGATCGTTGCATCCGAAAGATGGATCATTTGTGCCCATGGGTTGGCGGTGTCGTATCCGAGACCTGTGAGTCGCCTGCTCTGGGCTTGGCTGATCTCAACGAATCGATGCTAACACCTGTCAGCGTTCAACTTCTTCGCGCAGTTTACCTTTTATTGTAGTATATGTTGTATCATATGCATTGCAACAGCTGCATATTCGTTGCGATTGCAGCAAAACGAAGATCGGCCCTTGGATGGTCGAATTGTCGCTGGCATTGCTCTCGGATCGTTGTTTGCGCTCTTCACGATTGCCATGACTCTCACCTCAGCTCGTTTCATCGCCACTAATATCACGAACATCGACATGCTGAAGAAGAGCCAGTCTTTCCGATTGGCCGTACGCGTGCCCCAGAACAGCCCGTCGACACAACGATACCAGACCATCACTTACCCGCTCGCAAGTCCTGCTTGGGGACAGAGTGGTGTCCCGATGAATCATATTCCTCGTATTTCGATGGGCACCATGAGCCCAGCGTCGCCTAGGGATGAGCAGGCTAAAAGGACGTTCGCCATCCTCGCGACAGAGCCCGGAGAGAACCCATGGGACACTGGAGTTTGGAAGAATTGCAAGTCCGTCATGGGCAATTCCATATTGGAGTGGCTACTCCCTATCTGGCATTCACCTTGTTGCAACCACGACAGCATGGAGAGCGACTATGAATTTGGGCCCGTTGTAGAGAAGTTGAAGAAACGCTATGGCATCCCCGATAGTGGAACCCCGGCGGCGGATGGAATTGAAATGCGCAGTGCTGGAGCATCGAGGCACTAGGCCCCGATATTGATACCCCCTTGAGTTGGCTGGTCCTGGCGTAAGGTAAACACGGAAGAAACATCGCGTGCATAGCGTATTGGATGTGCAATATATGGGTTGTTGAGCTTAATGGCGGGCTTGTAAATAGGAAAGCTTGTAATGTGTGGGATTGTGTGGACTGTAGAAGAGAATGCTAAGGCGCCTTGAATTTGTCATTATGGATTGGTGTAATATTATTCCTGGGACACGATGTGCAGACTCCGCGATGCAAGTGTGAAAAAGGAGCCATTGTATTGGTGAGGTTACTTGAGAATGAGGCCTGTTTGGATGAGTCCGACTTCGAGTCCTCGCAGTCTCAGCATTAGCGATCCATGTTGGTCTTTTGAGTGTCTTCGAACCTCGCGAGAATGGATGGTAGAGCCAGCCCCAAAGAGAGATGATCCGATCTACCGAGTTTCGCCACAGTGGTAAGCGTAGGATAGAGTGATTTGTTGGATTCGACTTGTTCAAAACGGCCCGGCGGAAGGCCCCGCAGAGGCCCGAGCCGGAGCACCTGGTGGAGAAGTCCGGAGCACAAACCTCAGCCGCACGTGATTGGTCCCATAGTTGATGATCCAGAAGGGGCACGGGAGTGGGGATAGCACGGTCTGTGGGAAAATAAACAAGGCCAAGGATGGAACGCGAACAAGAAATGAGAAAACGGGATGGAGTTTTGAAGTGAGCGCCCAAGGAGCCGGCTGCAGTCAAACACCAGCTGGGCCGAATGCATGAACCGTTTGCCCGAGACTCGCCATATTGCAATGAACTACCAGGGAATCCGAGCGTAAACCAATGCACCCTCAGCCTTCGGCCAAAAGCACTAGAGGCAGAGCGAATGGATCCCGCATCCTCTTAGCCGTCCCGTTTACACCACAAATTGAAGCCCGGTCAAATTTCCAGCGAGATTTACAAGCCCGGTGGGTCCTTCGTCGGTGGCGTTCCTTCCTGCAGGTGCAGTGCTAGTGGAGCCTCGGATCTTAGGCTTCTCTGTCCACCAGTAACAAATCGGGGCTCCTCTCACCTTCTCAGTCTTATCCTCCACAACAACCAACTCCATGCCGCGCAGAGTCACCTTCAAGAATCAATTCGATCAGATGGACCAGGTTCGCTTTCAGCTGAACTGAGTCAAGACTCGCCCCTGTTCTGTCTTACTGGCCTAGAAAATCGGCTGATCGGAGCTATCGGCTGCGACTCGCGACCAACCGAACTGTCCCGCGCGAATCACAATGCTTTTTGTTTGGCATCCCACGTCACCACCACCACCAAGATGCCATCTACGCCGCCCAACCGCCATGGTGCTTCCTCTCCGCTACATGGGGGCGGTCTTCGACGGTCTCAGTTTACGTACCGCCAACTCTCGCAGCTAGCCTCGTCTAGCACGTCGAATCCCCTGCGTGTAGTCGCGCACGTCGACTTGGATGGTTTCTACGCCCAGTGCGAGATGGTACGGCTCGGAGTTCCCAAGGACAAACCGCTTGCCGTTCAGCAATGGTGAGTTAATTGTGGATGTGAACGACGTCGTCAGTGGTGGCTCGGAGACTGGTCACATTTCTTGCAGCTCCGCCATGTGGTGTGGCGGGTTTTGTCTCCATCCGGTGCAGCCCCCGGTCATCCTTGCTTTAGTGGTCTGTGATGCAGCAAAATGTCTTCAATTTCTTGTCAGGTCTTCTTTTCTAGTTGTGTTATTGCCCCACCCATTACTATTCGCTTGTTCTTGCGTTGACAGCAGTCATCCACCTTTTCTCAACCTTTTAGTTTTGGAGGAGATTCTCTCCCATCATCTATTCTCATTATTTTCTTTCACCGCTTTTATTTCCTGTCGCCTCTAATCGGCTTTTTCGCTGGTGTTCTCCCCTCTGAGTTACCAAGTTTGCTTCAGTTAGCGCAAGACGTGGCTCATTACTGTCCTTACTGCTCAGCTTGCTAACATTCTACAAGGCAGGCCCTGATTGCCGTCAACTATCCCGCTCGCGAATGGGGCATTGGGCGCCATTGTACCATTACAGAGGCAACGAAATTATGCCCCGATCTCATTGCCCCTCATGTTGCAACATGGAGAGAAGGCGACGACAAGTGGGCCTACCGAGACGATGCCGATGCGAACATTTCCACCGACAAGGTTTCTCTTGACCCTTATCGGCTAGAATCACGAAAGATTTTGGCTTTGGTAAAGGATTCTCTGCCGGCCGACCTGCAGAGGGTGGAGAAAGCAGGAATAGACGAGGTCTTCCTGGAATTATCCAGCCAAGTTCACTCCATCCTACTTGAACGATATCCCGAACTGAAGAACCCGCCGCCGTATGATGACCCAACCGAGAGGCTTCCACTCCCGCCCGTCTCCGCACTGGATTGGCAGGCAGATGCTCTGATTGACTTAAATGAGGAGCAAGAGACCATCGACCCCGACTGGGATGATGTGGCCATACTCATTGGATCCGAGATCGTTCGCGACGTTCGAGCAAGGGTTTGGAAGGAGTTGGATTACACTTGCTCCGCAGGGATAGCAAGTAACAAGCTTCTGAGCAAGCTGGGCTCCGCATTCAAGAAGCCCAACCAGCAGACAGTTGTACGCAACCGAGCTGTGCACTCGTTCATGAGTGGATTCAAAATCACCAAACTACGGAACCTGGGCGGCAAGCTCGGCGATCAGGTAGTCACTACGTTTGAGACGCAGAATGTCAAGGACCTGCTTGAGGTTCCCTTGGACACGATAAAAGCGAAACTTGGCAATGACACTGGCCTGTGGGTCTACAATACCATCAGAGGTATCGACAATAGCGAAGTCAACTCTCGGACTCAAATCAAATCCATGTTGTCTGCAAAATCTTTCAGGCCCACGATCAGCACCCCAGACCAGGCCATCCGGTGGCTCAGAATCTTTGTAGCTGACATATATGCTCGATTGGTTGAGGAAGGCGTCCTGGAGAACAAGCGGCGGCCCCGAACCATCAATCTGCACCATCGCCATGGAGGCCAGACGCGATCCCGACAGGGACCTATCCCACAGGGAAAGTCTTTGGACGAGCAGACCCTTTTGGATCTTGCCAAGGACCTGCTCGCCCAAATCATAAGCGAAGGAAGAGTTTGGCCTTGTGCAAACCTCAGTCTCAGTGTCGGGGGTTTCGAGGATGGAGTCAAGGGAAACATGGGCATCGATGGGTTCCTTGTCAAAGGTGAGGAAGCCGAGGCTCTCCGGGCGACGACGGGGGGGAGCCGTCCAGCGTCTACTGAACCCGACCGACCAGTCAAGAAACGCCGAGTGGGGGACGGGGGAATACACCGGTTCTTTGCGAAAAAGAACTCCGCTGATGGAAGCCCGGTCGATGCAGCTGAGTCTAGTGCCGGCGGTGAGACTGACCTCCCCTCTCGTCCGCTCGGGATACCGAACTTGGGTCCAACCGTCGGTCAACCGAGTACGAGCGATTCTGCAACCGCCCAGACTGAGCACGGTCTGTACTCCGCAGACCTCCTTGCCTGTTCTCGCTGCAAGGCCGGCTTTATTGACCCAGACGCGCTGCAGAGCCATGAGGACTGGCATCTAGCCAAAGATATCCAAGACGCAGAACGTGTCAAGCCTGTATTCGCTGAACGGCCACCAACCCCACGCAACTCGTCGCATAAGGGGCAGGGTGCATCGTCGAAACGCGGCAGAGGCGGGAAGCTAGAGCAAGGACAAAGCCGTCTCCGGTTTGGATAATCCTATCTGAACCTAGCGATAGACCATGGCAGAGAGTTCGAACGAACATAACACAGATACGATCAGACCCATCATAAACCCCAGACCGGATGCGAGAGTTTCATTTCCTATCGGCTACAGAAGCAATCTGTCTCTTGAACTACTGGAGATGGCCCGGGGTAGGTCGAACCAATAACTGCAGCTACTTGGGAAGTGTACGTGGTCGCCATCGAGAAGAGTTGATTGCTTACGCCAAGTCAAGAGCCGAGAATGTACTCCAAAGTACACGTACCTAGGAGCTTCAGGTCACCTTGTGCAAAACCTCCTTTTGCCAGATGACGAGATGGGTTACGTGAAGCCATTCTCACTCGCACACGTGGTACGTACCAGACGACGGCCTTTGAAACGGTCTCTGGGAAAAGCCATGGGTGCCTGACGGATGCCAGAACCGGGGATTTGCGTCCGCGTGGCGACGCAGTTCATGTCGAACGTCTCCCAGGTGCCATGACAGAACATACTTCGTATGAGGCAATGCAACTAGACGTGCATCAGGGGACGACGCAGATTTGGATATGCTGGAGAGAATTGACTGGCTAGGTGTCCCATGACCGACGAAACGGGGGATGGGACCAGCGGCAAGGAGGTGAATGGAGCCAAGGCACTTCCTGAATCAGGCAGACGACCTGGTTGTCATCTGTTGCCATGCAGGATTCATTTTCGTGGTGCCTTTCACTTTCATCGACTTGCACAGCGGTGATTGGCTAGTTTCGTCTTGGGCATCGAACAGATGGAGCGCGACGGGTAGCGCTGCATTGGGCGGCAATTTGGTCTAGGCATTGCTACCCAACCCAACCACGAAAGTGCAGTCAACCAACCCAGACTGGTCGAACTCTATCAGTCGCTCGGTTGCAGCTGAGGTCATCCCGGAATTTAGCAGCACATGACAGAGCGGCATTGTTGGAACACGTCGCCTGTCAATTGTGGGTCCAATGGCTGGCAGCGCTTCCTTCGACGATACACGTTGGACGTGATGGAGAAGGATGCCCAACTCCCCACGACAGCAGCTGGGCATAAGATGGTGCAACCGGAAGGAAACACGGAAGCGGTGGCCGTATGAGAACAGGCGTCTAGCAGACAAGGATTGCGATGGAGTCGAGTATGGAGTGCGTCTATAGATGGCGAGGCTCGGACCCCCATCAACAGACGTGTCGCTTGGAGATGTGATTCGGTGTGAAGGCAAGTCAAGCTGGGAGTCTCGGATACCTGGGATTAGATATAAAGCGCCAACACGTGGTGGTTCCGGAGGGTTAGAGATCATTCTAGGCGCCACGATCTATTCCTTATTCCTCTCCCCCGAGTAGGTAAGGTACTCAAATTTGCCTACGCGAAATACGGTATCTTCGAGACTTCGACGCTTTCCCAGACACCGGCAACCTTTTGCCAAGCTCGGCATCACCTTTGCCTATCGTTCCAGGGACGAAGCTTGAAAGTATCGCCACCATTGCCAGCCATCTAGATTGTTGATCTGTCAAAATTCTCAGCGAGAGTGGCCCACGCACTCCGTACAATGCAACTACATCCCAGCCAGCGGTCGATCGTAACTTCAAGTGTGCTGGAGAAACAACGGCACACGTGTTGCCTAGCCTCTTGAAATCCAGAAAGAGGCGCGTACCCGCCATCATCATCCACCAGAAACAAGTAAGAAGCGAGGCCAAGTTTTGGGCATCGCCAGTACAGGGAACAGCCTTGTCGCGACGAGACAGCGCCAACTTAAGCCAGGTTTCTGAAGCTTTAGCCATCACATCCACAGTGGATGAGCAGGTTTGACCTAGCACAGACATTACAGTGATCTGAACTGCTCGGCGGTTCTGGTCCGGTGGTCTCGATCTCTAATAAACGCCCCGTTGAGCCGTTTGCGATCAACTATCTATACATTGTATCTCGTACTTATACCACTCATTTTGAGACCCAAGCAAGGGACCACGTCACAGCAGAATACCCCAATGAGACAGACTAGAGATAGTTGCATTTGCGTCCGTCACACCACCCGGCACAACCAACCGCACAGCGCAGCCAGCAGTTACCGGCAGAGCCCGGCAAAGCCCGTG
Source organism: Ilyonectria robusta (assembly GCF_021365365.1). Lineage (NCBI taxonomy): Eukaryota > Fungi > Ascomycota > Sordariomycetes > Hypocreales > Nectriaceae > Ilyonectria > Ilyonectria robusta. Next base: position 846,897 of record NW_025764453.1, on the reverse strand, counting down.
AGAACCGGGCGCCTTGTACGAGACGTCTCTCGCTCCCCAGGCTGACCGGCCACCACCGTCATCATCATTGCCTTTCAGGGTCGCAACAGGCTGTGCAGTGACTTGCCAACTACGGCCGGACCAGCGCAGCCAAAGCCAACGCCACAAGCATTCGCAGCCGCAGCCGCAACCACGACGACGGCATCGGAAACGGAGGGCGATTCGGCAGCAGCGACGGCAGCAAAAGCAAGGTTTCGATTAGCAGAAGAAGCCGCGGAGGGGGCTTCGCTGCCCGTTCCAATCACGACGATCTGGTTGAAGGGCGGCGGGAGTGGTGAAGGCCCATCTCGTCTAGACGCAATCCCCGGCCACGTCAAAGCCCAACAAGCCCAAGCTAGAAGCAGCGAAACGGGCAGAAGAAGCCCAGCCCAAGTAGCAGCCCAAGCCTGTCAGAGTGCCGGGCGACCAAGCCCGCGACCCAGCCCACGACCAAGCCAACGACCCAGCCCAGGTCCAGGGCCCGCCACGTCCACGTCGGGGTTGTGCGGACCAGGATCTGAGGCCATCCGCATCGCAAGCCCAGTCCAACGGTCCACCATCATAGGTCGCCACGCGCAGGGTCAGGGTCAGGGCCTCCACCGGCGGGGGGACCACGGCCACCCCCCAACGCAGATCCCGCATGCGGTCGTTGGGCTCGGTCTAGGAGAGGGACAAGCTGCGGCACCAGCCCAGCCATCTTCATCAGCAGTGAACACATCATTGTGTCAGTCCGGCCAGTCCAGCCAGTCCGGCCGGTCCAGCCCAATCGTCACGGCCGTCCCTGTCGCCCGTTCCGCAGGCCGCGGTCACGCCCGCACCCAATCTTACGGCAACACAACTCAGGGTGAATCAGGACGACAGCAGCAGCAGACGCAGACGCAGGCTCAGACGCATACGCAGGCTCAGACGCAGGCTCAGACGCACGTCGAGCAGCACCAGCCGTTGTACCAGTACCAGGAAGGGAATCCGGAGTACCAGTTCCAGGTCGACTTCCAGCCGCAGCGGTTTTTCAGTCGTCCGACAGAAGCATCAGGACCAGTAGGACCAGCAGGAGGACCAGCAGCTACGACGATTACAGGACAGCAGCATCAACAGCAGGACCACCACCAACACCAGCACCAGCAATCACCGTTGTCCTCGCCACCTCCTCCACCTCCACCACAACCACCAAGACGACGCTCTCAGCCAACGGCGTGCCGCCGTCAGGCCCTGTCCCACTGTCGCTCCAGGCGTCTTGCCCCTCGTCAGCGCCTAGACCCACCCACCTCCCACCGCCGACAATCGCCTTTTCTTCCTCGACCTCCGCCTCTTCCTACTCCTCCCTCACTTGCTGCCTGCTCTTCTGACCTCTCCCTCTCTCTCCCACTCCCACCCTCACCCTCTCCGTCGCCCGCTCCTCTTTCTTCTCCCGTCCACTTTCAGACTCCTCCTCCCTCCTCCCATCGACACTCCCTCTCGTGTCCCTCTCCTCTCTCGGTCGCCGCTCTCCATCCTCCACGCTCCCCTCCTCAGACCATGTCGAGATCATCCCGAAACCCGCCCCCCACCGGCGCCGGCGCCACGCGACAGAACGAATACTTCGTGCCTCGCGATGGCATCGACCGCGAGGTCATCTCCGCCGACATCTGTCGCTACCTGGGCAACGATGCCTTGGTGCGTCCCGGCCACTACGAGGTAAGTTGCCCTCAACATGGACGGCTGGCCGCCTGGTGCTGTGGGCTTCGACTCACGCCGTCACTCATACCACCCCACCGTCCCACCTTGTCCACACCGGAATCAAATGGCTCACAGTTGCATTCAACAGAACCCGCAAACCGGCCAAGTTGTCCAAGGCTACTACATCACCGCCTACAGGAACCTAACAACAGTAAGCCCTCTTCTGCTCAGCCGCCCACGCACCATCTTTTTTTCACCCGTGCGTTTCGCACCATTGTCTCCGTACTAACAATGGCCCCACTTCGCAGGCCATGATTGAGGATCTCAAGGCAGACTCCGCACGATGGGACAGCGAGAGACGAGCGCAGACTTCGCGCAATACCACTGGAGGTATTCATGCCTCGAGAAATGCCAGTGGCGTTCCCGCGAGACACTCATCTAACTCACCTGTAGTACAATACCGCTACTCCGAGACGCACCAATCTCGTCAACACCACGGCCCTACCGAAGCTTCCTACCAGCAGGATCCCTATGCTCGTGACTCCGGCTTTGACGGCCCCAGATACCCAGGCACAGGCGCTCCCGGATACACTGGTGCCGCTGGCTCATCATACCAGCAACAGGCCTATGCCGCCACAAGTGGTGGTGCGTATGGGAGCTACCCGCAGCCCCAACAGTCTCCTCCCCCCACGGATCCCAGATACGGCTCTACTCCCCAGTCCGGCTCCGTGTTGAACCAGGCCTTCCAGGCAGCCCAGGACCCCTACACCGCCATGGGAACAAACTTGAACCGAAACCCCAGAGGATACGCCGCCAATGACCCGTATGCTAACCCGGCCGCTTCAGCCGCCCCGTCTCAGCAGGCCGCCTATGCCACCTCCGGCGCATCACAACCAGGATACCCGGCCACCACTTCTCCCTTCCAGTACTCTAGCCAGGTTCCTCCCCCAGCTGCTCAGTCCTATGCTACGATGCAGCCCCAGGACCCCTTCTACGGTCGCGGTGCGTATAATGCCGCCATATCGCCCACGTTGGGAACAGGATCTGATTCTTTAGCGTCTCCAGCAGGCCAGTCCACTCAACAACAGCAGGGTTATGCAACCCAGGCACAGCAGCAACAACAACAGCAGCAGCCACAGTATGATGAAACCCCCCGCACTCGCACTTCAGCGACACCATCAAATGCTCAAACAAATCCCAGTGGTACGAGTAGCCGCCGTAGTGAACGTGAGAGCGACAGGCATTCTTCCGACCGACACCACAGGGCCCCTCGTCGATAAGCGTCCTTGGAGAACCGAGACAGATCCCCCCCCTTTGAACTTGACGAGGCTACCCACCGCCCTCGCGAGTGTGTGATGATTTCTGCATAATGACCGGGTCAAATGGAGTACGGCTTTTTCCCTTGGATCGACGTCTTTCGTCCCGTCTTTTTTGTTCCACGGATAAGGTCCCAGGTTTTCTTTCTCTGGCTGGTGCCACCCAGAGTTGCAAGTTTGCATCTCGCAGGAGTTTCCCGCTGGAGGTATCCTCTTTTTGGTGTCCCGTCGTCATCCATTACTGGACCCTTGATACGAATAACCCGGATTTTCAACTGCTGCCAATTTTACTACGGATGATACCTGGAACCGGAGCTGGACCTTTGACGCATACCTTTTGAGGATTTTATTTTTTTAACGACCTTGCATTATGGATGGGCCCCCGCCCCCTGGATGAGGATCCTGTCGACTACCTTTATTTACCACGGATGAGATATGCTGCATACGTTTTACATTGGGTCAAGGCGCTGGGCGGGAAAAGAAGGGTGCGCCGACCGGTGCACCCGCGGTGGTTTTCGTTGTCATCAGATAAGACCTTGCTGTCCGGATCCGCCATCGGGGAGAGTTTGTTTTCGTATCCTGGATCTGGTGCTTTCTTCCTCCCCATGTTTGGCAAACGGGATTCGACGGTTCCGTCGTCGACATGTCTCATAATATATTGGCACGGCCGGCACCCGGACAGCAAGGTGAGTCCCAAGAGCTTGTATATATTAGCCAACTCTCTCAAAGGATCTTTCCCCGTTCCACTTTTCATCTCCCCTCATGGACTCTTCGCCGCGGACGTTGTTGAACTCTCTCACGGCAGAAATTGACTGAGCAGTATTCACTCATGGCAGCTAGGCGCGAACACATCTTCCACTACCCATGGCACTTGTTCTGGTCTGCTTTCGTGTTCCCTCTTGCGGACTCCCGGGCTTCCCTGCCGTCGTTAGGATTCAGACTCCCAACTCCCGAGGATTGAAATGTCCCTTCCGGGTACGACGTTAACTTGGGGTTCCCATCCAACCTTTGGATTGCCGTTGCTTCATGCAAACCACTGGTAAGAGGCTACCTGTCCTCGCAGCATTCAACTTTTGTTGAGCCGCAGCTTTGGAAATAAAATCATTGTCAACGAAAGGGTGCAGCACGGCTTGCCCCGGTAAGACCTCCTCAACACAGCTGGACGCTCTCTTCGCCTATATCCATGGGAACAATTGGTCTGCCTTCCTGGCCGTTCTTGGTGTTACCGGTGTCTGTCCAGTTTAGTTGTTTGTCGCCACCATTCGCCTCTGTCTTCCGCGGTTTTGGTTCTCGGCTACCCTTCCTGGAATGTCTGTTTTCGAGCATGATTTTCAACTACGGACACCCAAGGATTTGATTGGTTGAGATGAGCCCAAGGACTCTTCGCCTGGATTCCACTGCGATCCTGCCCAAAGGCCAACTCCTTTCCGTTGCCACATGTCTTGGTTGTTTCAGCACTCATGTCCCGGGACCTTATCTTGTTCCGACCACTACTCTGGGAGATTCCTATGTCGAGAGACTTTTTTGTATTGCGCATATCAATGATTGGATTTGAGTGGATAGATGTTTGGTTGGTTGGTTGGTTTGTTTGTTTGACTCCTCGGTCTGGATTTACGTGGGATTATTGCGGTTTGGATTTGTTATATCCCTCCGGCATGGAATGTTTGTGATTTTCGTGGAGGCATTTTCTTTCTCAGTACCATGGCAATTCATTGGATCATGTTATTAAAATACAAGCGATCTGGCACTGTTTAGTGCACCCCACAATCCGCCTTGCCTCTTTGTTGTTGTCCTCTCTTATGTCTAGCCAAGCCTAGTGCTACCGTTAATACTCTTAATCAGGTGTGATCATCGTTCCTGGACCGTTGCTGCTGGGTTTAACAGAGAGTTGGCGAGTAACTGCTGGCGGCCACGTCTTCGATACGGATGATGGCAGTGGAGTCGTTGATGAATGCAATGATGCGTATGATGGTGTCTCGGGCGGTGGTGAGAGTGGGAGTCGTCATGCAACGGCGGCGGCTTTAGGATGCCGTCACTAACCAATACGTGGACCAACTCGTGGAGCCAGACACGACTGCGCCTGAGATTTTCCTCCTCGCCTTCCTCTTCAGTGGGGCCCTTCTCCGGTGGCGGGTTCTCGCGGCAAGCTGCGCGGAGGCGATCAAAGTCCCCAGGGGCGACGGAGCCGAGGTGCTGAATGTTGAGGGCAGCCGCGAGAGGATCTGCAGTGTCTGCGACGTCCTCGACAAAGGTCATTGCCGGCTGCGAGGTGTCTGCGGTATGGATGACGTGAGCAAAGAAGCTACGAACAATGTCGGAGCTGGTCTGGATGAAGAGTTTGTGGTGGTTCTGAGGCGATTCGACACGAAAGACTTGGTGGCTGGCTGGTTCGGCATCGTGGGCGGAGAGGGAGGAGGGAGTGGTGCTAAATGTAGAGGATGATTGCATGGTCATTGAAGGGTTGAAACTGGTAGATATGTTTTTTTTTGTATGGGTAGACAACGCCTCCTATCTGTCATTCGAGCTCGGGTGGTGTTGGGCTTCATATATGGTGAACAGCGGCGGTGTTCCACCAAGACCACCGCGAGCTTCAGACGACCAAAGATCTCTGGCTATCCCCTCCTCGAATGACTGCATGACTGCGTGAACACCATGCCACACCTCTCACATTGGACAAGGGATGCCGTACACTTATGGTTTCGTCAATGTAGTTTCCCGGAGGCTTGATGTACGTAGCCGTAAGCTGTAGACATCCTTGTCAGCAGCACAGTTGAGGAACACCAGTACTCAAGAAGCATGATATGGGATGAAGGGGCGATGAGGTAGCTCTCACAAGAGTCATTTGAGTGCTAGTTGAGGCTTTCCTATCTTCGTGGGAGTGAGGGTAGGAAGAATGGATTGCTGATATCCTCATCGTTCTCGCGGTCCATTTTTCCGGACAGCCCTAAGAAACAGCCCCTTCGTTCCTAATACTGCGGCCTCTTCTTCAGAGTACTCTCTCGTCTTACCCAACCCTCTACCTCGGTTCATCCACCCCTTGATCCCCCAAGCCGGTGCCTTTCACCGAGACGCCACCGCTTCCGCACACGGTTACACGCAGACCGGTCAAGTAGAGCATGACCACGGCTAAAATGACTCTGTCGGAACGAAGAGAGGGATACGGACTAGTGCCAAAAGACGCAGAGAGATTATACACGTGCTGCGTTGCCGAAGCGCATCTGGCCCTCACGAGGGCCGCCCGTGTAACCTCCCATCGGGGGCAGACGAAGCCGGTCGCCTGAAATGGAGCGGGATGCTGCGTCCGCAAGGAGATGGGATGGGTAAATTCATTCGGTCTGTTGAGTCGTGCGGTCGGTGAGGAGCTGGTCAAGGGCTAGATGATGACTTTCACCCCAACATGGACAGGCAGTTGCTGTGATGGTAAGACACACTATCGATGTTGGACTTAACCAGGCTGTGGCTACCCGTTTTCCAGTTGCCTTGTCATTGGTAATCCCGAGATTAGAGAAATCATGCTTTTGGAATACAGTAACTGCCACCCTGAGCTTTACTAAGTCTCTGCCGATATTTTGACTTGAATCTTATCCTCCCGTTTAGCATCCACTCAGGTGATAAATCTCCTCGAATATCGACCCCCATATTACATGCGATGGAGGGAGCAATGCACAAGAGGAACCGAGAACAGGGTAATCAATGGGTCAAAGCCTCGTTAGGAACCAAGCCAGGTTTGTGACATATTCCGCATATCTCAGCCGAGCAAGTGAGGTAAACCCACGCTTGGGAGCATCTCGACCGCATGCAGACATCGCAACCCCATTCTTCTTGCATCGTGCCTCTGAATCTCTCCCAGGTATGATAGCATTCCATAAGAGGGTCGACAGAAGCGGCTTGGGTAGAGGGTGTGACTTCAGGAGAGGAGGCAGCCAGAGCCGGAGCTGTGACGGGAGCTTGAAACGGCAGAGGGACCTCAGCCGGAGCAGGGCGTCTTCTATGAATAAACGTCAGCAGCACAAACATGATGCAGGGGAGGTCTAACTCACGCAATCGTGTCACCCGAGCTGGTCGTGGCCGCATCCAAGGACAAAGAGCAAGGCACCGGGAGGAGGTGGTCAGAGGCACCACAAGAGGGACAAGTAAAATTTGAGCAGTCCGGATTCGCGCAGGTTCCATCAGGCATAGAGAAGAAGTGGCACGTCTGTTGACCGCTGCAAGGATGCTCCTCTCTCCATTCAACTGTGGTTGTCCCAATTCTGTCGGCACAAAGTTGTGTGTCGGCGGGAAGGTTTCTGTACGTCCATAACTGGTCGTCGCAGTCCTCATGGAAAGCGCGGAATGGCCTCACAAGGAGCATATGCTTATTTTTAATGACACAAGCGTGGCAAATATGATGTCCATGATGGCTTGGACACTGGGCTTGCTGACGCACGGAAACCGCCCTGCGTGAATAGGGCAGATGGGAAATCGGCGACCTAGCAGCTGGTGAGAATCAAGGTCAGCTCCTGACCAGCCTCAACGCTAGAAAGTAGACTGCATGCATCACTTACATACTTCACATCCTCCAGCTCTCGACGATCCTATTCGTCTAGGACAGGGGACTGGGACGAAGGTGAGAAAGCGGTCGAGTCTAGCGGTTCGTGGAGGTGAACGCACCTTATCGTCCAGCGCGATGGATATCGCCTTCCCGGCGTCTGCAACGTGCTCCATACCGAGGATAGCGGGAGTCCCAGAGCGGGGAGAGAGGGTGGTGTGTGTATGCGTAATAGACAAAAATGGTGGAGTGACAGGATGTTGAAAAGTGTCAGGGAGATAGAGATGGAGTGTGTGTGGCCGAGAGTGGAGTAAGGATGAGGATGAGAGTGAGTGAGCGTGAAAGTGAGAATGATGTAGGAGGATTAAAGGCGAATCAAAGTGAGGTGAAGGTTTTCAGGTACCGCCCTCGGAGCCACCTCAACAAGCGAAATAAGTACCGAGTTTCAGCTCGATGGATGATGAGAGAAGTTGTGCACACTGGGGGATTTGTGAAGAAGAAGAAGAAGACCTCATTGGGGAGGGGTGGGAGATTTTGGGGAAATTAACCCGTGATTAGATGCCAACTCATGGGCTTTTCGCTTGAGGTTTTTCTATTCGTCTACAATACTTCAGAAATTATTCTACAACCGCCGAAAGGACATCCGGTACTGGCCAAAGTATGTCGTGTTCTTGGAGTAGTTTGTTCGATGCTTCACACCTCGTTACTCCACGCCTCATTGCTTCAGGCGAGCCGCCGGGTTATTGGTTCAAGCAAGTTTAGCCGTGCGGATGAATTGTTGTAAAGTGACCCTACTATCGAACCGTCAAGTGCATGTGCAATTCTAACTCGCCATGTATGTGATAGTGTAGGCTCGCTGCCAATAAGAGTCTAAGGGGCTGCGGAAGGCAGACTGCATGCTCCGGGGCGGTACCAATAGGGCTGGCACGAAGAAAGCCGGGGACTTGTGGTGATCAGGGCATGATTTAGGCTCGACGATCTGTTTTGGAAGAGGTTGCATGTATCCCATCACCAAAACCCACGCAAGCAGACCGAGGCTACAATTCGGGTGCTCGAGTTGCCTTGGTGTGACCTCACGGCACACCAGACGTCGCAACGCATCCCAGGGGCACAGAACTTGATACCGAGTAATACGGTATACCCCACGGCTAGACAATTATTCCCCGGCCAGGTTGGTCCCTGGTCAGCCACGTGAGGCGAGGAGCTGCAGGCATGCTAGATTGTTAGATCGATCATGTACCCGACTGTGCTCTGGATCCCCTGGGGCTCAATCATTCACAGGACGGGGCTGCTGAGCTACGTCGGTTCTGCCGCGTTACGTCTGTGGAACTGCGTCCAGCGAGGACGTGGAGTCGAGACACAAGGCCTGGGGGGAGCATGGCGCCGTGTGAATCTGGGCATAGGCAACAGCAGCGTGAAAAAAGGGCAGAAAGGATCAGGGGGGCTAGGGTCTGAGACATTGTGATTCGAGACAAGAGAGCATAACTTATGGCTTTGGTGGTGTGTCCGTGGTTGATAATAGGTCCGGGGGATATGGCAATGGCTGCGGCTCTAGGCTGTACGGCAAATGACGGGATGGAATGTGCCTTTTTTTCGTGTCTGATAGCGCAGCCTCATGAGGTGTGCACAAATTACAATTGCAACGACGCAGCATGGCTTGCCAGCCACTGTGGTGAGGACGTGGGGGGTTGGACCCTTGGAGTGGTGGTGGTGATGATTCCAGGCCCGGCCAAGGCGGGTGGGTGGGTTGCTGGAGGTACGAGGCCGGCATTGTTTACTTTGTGATAGCTTTCAACCCTAGGAAGTGAAAGTATGAACTCGTGGATTAATCCATGGATTAATTCATGGATTAACTGGTGGGTTTCCCTCCGCCTCATGCAACTCTTACCTCTTGCTTTACTAAACAAAGCGGTTTTACCTCTGAAAACCCACCCCTGCCCATACGGTCTGGCCATGCACCCATAATCCATGCAACATGCATCATCGTCTCTCATGCTCGATTTTCCCGCCAGCCACTTGGAGCTAAGAAGTCAGGGTTATCCTTCAGGTGCTCCCCCTCCGTCTCCCCCTCCCCCTCCACGACCCAAGGCACCCAAGCCCTCGAGTGGCCAAGGCGGTGAGCGCGCATGGTGGAGACGCTTGGCCGCGGGACCCTGCGATATGCGATTTCACTGGGTTTCGCGGGCGGCACAATTTTTTTATTTTTTTTTCCCCCTCCGCCGCTGGACTTTTTTCTTGTCACTGCGTCTAGGATGGGTCCCATCCTCCCTTAGTTGCGACCTGACATGAGAGCGGATTCTCTTCCGGCTATTACCCGATCGTGCCGCCATTCGGGCAGGGTGGCAAACAGTTTCGTAGGGTTATTTTTTCGGTCGTGTGTGTGTGTGGGCCACGGGAGGTGAGTGACTGAGCGACGCTTTGAGGTGGGATTATTTCTGGGGAACCCAAGCCCAAGGGCCCCTCAAAGGGTCGGAGGTGTTCATGTTCCACGGGCTTGTTAGGGGCCCTACTATGTCATAGGGCGCCGCTCGGGTCCCCTAGAGGGCCCTGGAGAGATCGGCGGCGGCTGTCGCGAGCCACTGTACGAAGGCAGACGTGCGATGCTGTCGTGCTGTCGTACAATGTAGGGATGATGCTGCTAGACGACGCTGGGTCTGCCGTATCATCCATCCACCACGGCCATTGCAGGGAGATCTACAGTGTAAACGCTCGGCAACAATCAGATTGCTTTGTCCCCCATATGAGGGCCTCTGTTTCCTCAAAGCCAGACCAACGCCTTCCACCAGCAAAGGGGACACACAGACAGACAACAGAACAGTCCCTGCCGTCGAGTCCCAAACTGTGTTCCACAGTGCAGTGTGCAGTGCAGTGCAGCGCAGTGCAGTGTGTACCGCCCATCTGTCCCACACAAACCCGCCGCCAGCCCTATTCGGTCCCAATCACAATCGACATACTTAGCAAAATCCAATCCCCATCGACGTATTCCGTTTGCTGCTTGCAGGCTGCTGCTGCCCTTTGCTGGCCGGGGTCTTTGCCCAGATACTGCTAGTTAGGTAGTTACTTGCTGACTCTCAGTGGTGCTGCTGCTTGGGCGACGCCGGACAAACACTTGGACAGACACTTGGACCTCTGGCTCGCGCCCTAACAAGGCTCCTAGCACTATCGCACTAATAACACACTTGGCTGCACTTGGTACCGAACACTGACACCGGCCCTGCCCTGGCTTTGGCACTTGTTGGTGGTCCCTGCTGCGTCGAGTCTTCTGAGTCCCAGACCGAGTCGTTTGTTTGTGAGAGCGAGAGCGAGAGAGAGAGCTTGTGTGCTTGTGTGCTGCTCCTGCTAAGTTTACTTTGGTACTGCTACTGCAACCCGCCAACCCGCCAACCCGCCCGCTGCTGGATGCCCCGCCATCCGCATCCGCCGCCCGCTCCCAACCTGACTTGACAGATCCTGCCTCTCCCACCTCCCACCTTCGTCGTCGTCGCCCTCGACCTCGAATACACATCCGCCCCCCATATCGCCATGGATCCCGCCGCCGTGAGGTCCTTGCTAGCTGCCAGCTTGGATCCCGATGCCGACAACAGACGGCGCGCCGAGCTGCAGCTAAAACAGGTGCGTGTTGCCCTCCCGATGCCAACCCGATGCCATCCCGCCTGTCCATCCCGCCTCTCTATCCCGCCTCTCCCTCCCGTCGTCCGCTCCTCGTTCAGCCCGTCGAGCCTCCCGCCGTCTATCCTCTATCTCTATCGTCGTAGCCTCGACGGTATAGAGGCCGTGGCTTGTCGGTCTGCTCGTCGTTGCCTGCCCGTTGACCCTCCTCCCCGACTGTTTACCACCAACGTCAACTCCCCGCCCCTTGCGCCGCCTTCACGCTTCCCAGTCTCCAATACTGACAAAGCACTTGCTCTCGTCTAGATCGAGGAGCACCCCGGTTTTCTCGATTGTCTGCTCGACATCCTCCAGGCCGAGCAGGATGCCAGCGTCCGCCTCTCCAGTATGTCTCCATCCTCCCTCTTTCACCCCTCCAACGCGACCCCCGCTGCCGCCATCCCAGCCAGCGCCTCTAACCCTGCTTTCCTAGCCGTCATCTACGTAAAGAACCGTGTCAATCGCTCCTGGTACAACGCGGACTCGTACACGGCCGAGAACCCCACCACCCTCATCGCCGAAGACGAAAAGGCGCGCGTCCGAGACCGCCTCCTGCCCATCCTCGCCGCCTCCGAGGGCCTGGTCCGCCAGCAGCTCATCCCCGTCCTCCAGCGCATTCTTCAATATGACTTCCCCGCCCGATGGCCGCGGTTTATGGACTTCACCCTCGAGCTCCTCAACACAAACACCCCCAGCTCGGTCCTCGCCGGTCTGCAATGTCTGCTCGCCATCTGCCGCGCTTTCCGCTACAAGTCGAATGACAGCGATGACCGCGGACATTTCGACAACATTGTCGAGGCCAGCTTCCCCCGCCTGCTGGCCATCTGCAATGAGCTGGTGAACCAGGAGAGCGATGAGGCCGGTGAGATGCTGCACCTGGCCCTCAAGGCCTACAAGCACGCAACCTGGGTGCGATATCTCCATTCCCATCTTGTCCAAATCCGCTGGGTTTACTAATCGAACCTCGTACAGTTGGAGCTCGCTCCCTTCCTGCGACAGCACGACGTCACCATCGCCTGGTGCACCGTCTTCCTCCAGACCGTCTCCAAGACTTGCCCCGCCAATGCCATGCAGGGTGACAATTATGATCGCGAGAAGCACCACTGGTGGAAGGCCAAGAAGTGGGCTTACTTCAACCTGAACCGCCTCTTTATTCGGTACGATTGCGCTTGGTACATGTTCAAATGCCATCAACACAACTAACTCTGCTTTCTCCAGACACGGTAACCCCGCGAGCCCCGGCAAGGGCGACGAAGCCCTCCAATTTGCCAAGGACTTCACCTCCAAGATCGCTCCCGAGATTCTCAAGCACTACCTGCAAGAGATTGAGAAGTGGGTGGCCAAGACGTCCTGGCTCAGTCGCCCCTGCTTGTCTTATACCCTCGTCTTCCTCGACGAGTCGGTGCGGCCCAAGGAGATGTGGGTGCATCTGAAGCCGCATCTGACCAACCTGGTCACTCACTTCGTCTTCCCCGTCCTCTGCCTGACTGAGGAGGATATCGAGAAGTTCGAGGACGAGCCCGACGAGTACCTCCACCGAAAGCTTAACTACTTCGAGGAGGCATCCGCTCCTGACGTTGCCGCCACCAACTTCCTGGTCAACCTGACCAAGAACCGCCGCAAGGAGACCTTTGAGATTCTCACATTCGTCAACGCCGTTGTCAATGAATACGAGCAGGCCTCGGATGACAAGAAGAACCACATTGCCAAGGAGGGTGCTCTGAGAATGATCGCCACCCTTGCCCCCGTCATCCTCGGGAAGAAGAGCCCCATCGCCGACCAGGTCGAGTACTTCCTCGTCCGCTACGTCTTCCCCGACTTCACCAGCTCACAGGGCTATCTCCGAGCCCGTGCCTGCGACACTATTGAGAAGTTTGAGCAGCTCAACTTCCAGGACCAGAACAACCTCCTCACCATCTACCGTCACATCCTGGACTGTATGGCTGACCCGGCGCTCCCCGTCCGTGTCACCGCCGCCCTTGCTCTGCAGCCCCTCATTCGCCACGATGTCATTCGCACCAGCATGCAGCAGAACATCCCGACCATTATGCAGCAGCTGCTTAAGCTGGCGAACGAGGCCGATATCGATGCCCTGGCCAATGTTATGGAGGACTTTGTCGAGGTCTTTGCCACTGAATTGACCCCCTTCGCCGTGGCCCTGAGCGAGCAGCTTCGCGACACTTACATGCGAATTGTCCGTGAGCTTCTCGAGAAGGAGAGCAAGGTTGGCGATGATGGCGAAGTCTACAACGAGTACGACGATAAGAGCATCACCGCCCTTGGTGTTCTGCAGACCATCGGCACTCTGATTCTTACCCTCGAGAGCACCCCCGATGTCCTACTTCACATCGAGGCTGTTCTCATGCCCGTCATCAAGGTTACCCTAGAAAACAAGCTCTATGGTAAGTTTCGTTTCCTCTTTCGACTTTGAATGTGCTCACTAACTTTTATGCGCAGATCTCTACAACGAGGTTTTCGAGATTATCGATAGCTGCACTTTCGCTGCCAAGGCCATTTCCCCCACCATGTGGCAGGCCTTTGAGCTCATCCACACCACCTTCAAGGCCGGCGCCGAGTACTACCTGGAGGATATGCTTCCTGCACTTGATAACTTTGTCCAGTTTGGTGCTCCTCAGCTGGCCCAGAAGCCCGAGTACACCCAGGCTCTCTACTCGATGGTCGCTGATATGTTCACGGATAGCATCCAGGGAGGCGTCGAGAGGATATGTGCTTGCAAGCTGGCTGAGGCCATGATGCTCAGCCTGCGTGGCCAGATCGACAGCTGTGTCGAGGGCTTCATCAACATGGCCATGAACATTCTGGCCAGCCAGGACGTCAAGATCAAGAGCTACCGCATTCACTTGATGGAGATGGTCATTAACTCCATCCACTACAACCCCCTTCTCACCCTCCAGGTCCTTGAGACCAAGGGTTGGACCAACCGCTTCTTCAGCCTGTGGTTCGGCAGCATGACCTCCTTTACTCGCGTCCACGACAAGAAGCTCTGTATCGTGTCCATCTCTGCTCTGCTCAACCTCAACCACGAGCAGGTTCCCGCCAGTGTCTCGGTTGGTTGGCCGCGATTACTCCAAGGCATCACCGAGCTGTTCCGAACTCTCCCCAATGCCATGAAGAGTGAGTCTCTCATTCCCCTACTACGCAGCACATGCTAATGTTTTTAAGACCGCGAGGAGGCTCTCCGAGATGATTTCCACCTCGAGTCCACCTACGACTATGGTGAAGAGGACGAGTGGGATGACGATGAGGCCAACTGGAACGCAGAAGAGGAGTCTGCCGAGGGCGAGACCGGCGAGTCCAAGGACGAAAGCACCGCTTACCTGGAATTCCTGAATGAGGAGGTGAGCATCACTCAGCGCTTCACACTATCAGACCTTGTACTAACTTGAACTGTCTTCAGGCCCAGAAGTTCAGCCGTGCGATTGATGATGTTGAGGAAGATGATCTCGGCGAGGACAGCGTCCTCCTCGAGTCTCCCCTTGACAAGATTGAGCCTTATCAGCTCTTCCGCGCTACCCTGTTGAGTATGTTCATCCCAATTCTTATTAATATTTGAACCATTCTGACGCGGTTTTCCCACAGAAATGCAACAGGAGCAGCCCCAGTTCTATGCCACCCTGGCTGGTCACCTTTCTGCCGATGATCAGACTGTGATCCAGGGCGTCATGGTCAAGGCTGATGAGGTCGCTGCCCAGCAGGCTCAGGCCCTCGCTGCTCAGCAGGCTGGTCTTACTGGCGCCCCTGGTGCCGTTAATGGCGGTGCCAGTTAAGTTAGTTATCAGCGATCAACGACAGGAGAATGAGTGGCAGGATTCGTTTACCCCTTTTTATATCCCCTTCCTCTTTTCACATCAGGGCAGAGCCAAGATTCCCCGGGGACGAAGAGACGAGTGATGAGATGCCCGATCAAAAAGAAAGAACTTTTAGAACGTGCAAACAAATGATGACCCCATCTACTGGAGATCCCCCCGAGAACGTGCCGCGGGCGTGATATCGTCGGTTGGTAGTTGCTGTGTCGATGTCGTCACGCAAGCATGGCGGAAAAGAAGGGCTGGGAATGAGCGAGGGCCATCGTTCTAGGCAAACTTGATAAACGATGGCGAAAACTCTGGGTTGGATGTAAGATGAGGGTTGTTTGTGGCACGCTTTATGTTGGGGGTGTAGGGTGAGTGGGATGAAGGGAAAAGGGTTGGCAGTGGACATGTCGATGAGGAACAAAGTAGTCATTAAATATCAACAATACATATCGTCCAAATTCACAGAACAGTTTAAAGTATGGGTTTCCTGAACCATGTATCTTGACTTTGTCTGCTGGGCTTCGGTTTGTCTCTGATACTCCAAGAGATTATATAGGTGAGCAATGACCGTACAAATGCACACTATCGAAGTTAACAATTATCGCCAAAAGCAAGCAAGTAGATTTATTCTTGTGTTTCTATTCTCTAGTTTATTGCGTGTTTTATTACTTTTACATTTACCCCTTGCCATTTCATCGTCAACAAACCGTCCATATACATTCATTATCTGGAACCGGCTCGAACTTGTCAGTCACATCTCCAACTCTCTTCCGCCACGACACATCAGCCAGGGACAGCCTTGTTACGCTGGCGCCCTTGGTCAAATTTAGCGCGTCGACATCGTACCAGAAATTCATGGGACTCGTTGCGCTCTCGTAAAAGACAATCTTGTCTAGCGTGTCGGTGAACATGCGCCACAGCGTCGGCCACACCTCTGGGGCGCTGGCATCTTCATCTTCATCTTCATCTTCATTATCATCTTCTTCTAGGTCTTGGTCTTTTATGGGTGTGCTGACGGCACGGATCATTCCCGCGGTGTTGGATATGGCGATTTCGAGGTCGACGGCTGGGGGGATGATGCGGTTGTAGTGCGATAGACGGGCAAAGCGGTCTGTGACGGTAGGTTAGCAATGTATTTTGGCCCAGTTCCCAAGTAAGGGGAGACAAACCTGCGGGTGTGGAAGTGCCTGGGAGAGTGTAGTTGGAGAGAGGTTTCCAGTACGCGTCAATGGCAAGCTGCTGGGCGAAAGACGGCTCGTTGGTTACCACAGTGTAGTTGGGTGAGTGGTGGCACTTGAGCTTCCCCTCGACGAACTCCAGGATGAGATTGTCTCCCTTTGTATCCGAGATTGAGAGGTGCACACCGGCGGAGAATTCTCGCCTCAGAGAGGTTTCTACTACTTGAAACTTCTGCTCGCCACCCTCGCTGGGGCAGGAGTCCTTGGCGGCTTCGGCGACAGTGGCATACATGTCGAGGAAGTACTGCATCCACACGCCGACAAACATTCCCGGTACCCTCCCGATGCGCGCACCGTAGTCGATCTGGTCGAGGTACATGGCGCTCCCCGTGAGGCCCTCGGAGTTGACACCCTCGGTGTACACCTCGTCGAGCGCCACGGCCGTGACGGAGCCGTAGCGAGACCTCCACGTGAAGGGGTTGCCCGAGACGCCGCCGAAGCGCCGCAGGCCCGCGGGGAAGGCCCAGATGGTGGTGTTTGTGTCGACGACAAAGTCCAGGGACCGGCCGATGGTGATGCGGTTGCTCGCGCCGCCGGCCTTGTAGGCTACGCGCGAGCAGGCCATGGCGCTGGCGATGAGGCCGGCTGCGGCTGCGAGGGACGAGTTGTGCATGTTTCTAATAAGACAATTGGCACTGGGGAGAAGGAAGCGGTGCTAGTCACTGAGACATGTCGATCCGAGTACCTGGTGCTGGTATCATGGGATTGTCGCCATATATCCACATCCTGGACTTTGCGGTCGAGTCAAGGAAGCCAAAGAGCCAAGAACCTAAAGAGCCAAGAACCCAAAGAGTCAAGGAAACCCAGGCTTGCGTATTGGAAATTCCCATATCCGCAAACACGCAACGCCCGTTCATGGATCCATCTGACATCAGACCATTTCACGACGTGTAAGTTTCCCTCGCAACGAACAGACTGGCCTGGCCTCTCGTGGAGGAAAGCATGGCAACGCCGCCACACCACGCGACAATGACAGCAACGCAGCTTGGCTCATTCCAACGGGTTCTCGTCCACGTGGCGGCCGCCCTGGGAGCAGCGTTTTGCCATGCGGGGGCGTGGGACCAAATAGTTTGCGGTGCATTCCCCGACGTGAGGGTTGCAAGAGTCGACGGGCGGCCGCTTGGCAGGCTTGCTTTGGGAATTGGCGTAGAATGTGATTGTGGGTTCAGACGGTCCAGACTGTGGTGGAATCCAATTGTGCGTGAGGGAGGGTATTTGATGGGATTTAAGAACTGAGACCTGGTTCTATGCTGCCAGTTCCCATGCTCACTCAATAGTCGATATCCTAAGTCATAACTAGACTGAACTGGACTGGACTGTCTGCTTCCTTGTGACGTAATGTGAAGTATTATCCATGCCAGCTCAAGAGCGTGCTCCCCCGTTAGGATCCTCATTCAACCAAACTGTAACGATTCATACCGTTTGAAGCCATTTCCAGGATTGAGTTTCTTCGAACTATACTGGTGAATCCTGGCAGCCAAGACTAACTAGCTAATTCCCAAGTCCCCCGTCTTGGATATCAACGACTTGCTGCTAACTAACAAATTGCCTGCCGCCCCGTTGCCTGTGGAGTAGTACCAACCGGAGCCTCGGCCGTGTCCCCGGTGCCATCTAGACCCACCTCCACGGCGCCAGCCGCGTGATGCAACCCGCCACCGGAGGGATCACCCCGAATTCTGAGTGCGTTGGGCTTAGTCTGCCACGAGTTCGAACATCTGGAATGGTTGGGGATTAGGAGCGTTAGGGTAACTTGCTCGCACGCGGGCCCTTCCGTTAGCACAGGCGTTATCACAGTCCAGAACTAGAAGGAATCCAGTCGGGGGGAAGCTTCTGTTATGGCTTCTGGAAGCCTCTGTCGAAAGGATAACGATGGTTCCGTGTGGGCGGTCCAGCTGTGCCGCCGTTTTCTTCTTTCGCTTTCTTCTCCGAATTCCAAATGGAATTAGTTGGGTCCAGTTCGGCCTGGCCGCCATTGGCAAACGAATGGCGGCCATCCCACTCCATACCGAACTTACTCACGATTGAAACTACATGCGTGCGCCGTTATCCCAGTGGTAGTGCGCGTGTGTACCATCTTATCTAGAAAGCGTATCCATGAATGGACGCCCAAGAGGCTGGAAGTCCAGAACAGATGCTACGGTTCAGACGGTAGTCTATTCCATCAGGTTCCAAGGAACGGCACAGCGATGAGCCCATTACTGGCCTCTATGATGGAGAAGGACTCATGCGTATCGACAAGAGAACCCCTCCAGGTTGCAAGTGGAAAAATCCCCCTGTATCCGAGGCTTGGGCTTGTCAAGGATCAAATCTCTGGTCTCGTGGGGTCTGATTTACGAGGCGACGCCCACTTTCCCATCCGCAAGTGCAACGACCACAGGGATGATATGTCCCATCTCGGACAGCTGGACGTTAAAACAAGATCGCGGTAATCGAATTCATATCCAAAAGCTTGTCTACGTCCGGATGGATGAAATAAAAAAATAGTCGCCTGGACCTGCTGCAAAATTCGCCTTGGGCCGTGGGTTATTCTGGTCCCCTGCACCATGCTCCACCACTCAGCATCAGGCGGTTGCCACCTTGATTGTTCTAGACAATAATTGCCGCCGTAGCCTCTCACTCAAACCGGTCAGAATTGTACCTGAAAGAAAACAAAGCCTCCTGATTAAACCACCGTCGAGGAGAGGAGACGTGCTGTGAGAATATACCGTGAACCTTGACCCCAGCAACACAATATAATCCAGTGTGATCGTCACCGACCATCCTCTGTCACACGAACGCTACTCACTACTACTTCTCGAAAATATATTTCTTACATTCACGATGCATTGCCTGCTTGGGCTTGCCATGTCCCTCCTACTCTGCGCTAGTGTCCACGGCGAGACCCGCTTCCGTCCTCCTCCAGATCCCAGGCTGAACCGGGACAACCACGACCACTCAACATGCGAGATCGGCCAGGAGCTGGATATTCAGTGAGATATGTGCTTCGACGATGCCAAGATAGAGATGGAACAATATGATGTCGTCAATAATTTGCCAGAGGGAATGTCGACTGAGGTGGTTTGTAAGTTGAAGGAGGAAGTTGACGATTGAACGAGGGCTAACTGGCCTTAACATAGTTAGCACAAACTCGGCAAAACATACATGGAAAATTACTCTAGACCGTTTCTCTACGTATTTCGATAAGACAAGGAGTAATGTATACTACTTCGGACTTGAGGATGCCTCCGGAACAGCAGGGGGACTACCTTTCACTTCTTCAACATTACCGACCCGGCGAACTGGACAATGACAGCCACGGCACCAACGACAACCTCCACCGCTTCTAGAAGCAGGATCCAGACCAGCGCCACAGCGTCATAGACGACACAGGCTTCAGATGACGACGATGAGGATGAGGGGCTTTCTAAGGGGCCCTAGTTGGCGTGTCCGTCGGCGCCACGCTGGGTGGGCTGGCAGTGCTAGCAGGAGTGGGCTTCTTTCTCTGTCGGTATCTTCGTTCTAGCCGGGAACATCTATTGTCGCTAGAACGGCCGAAGTCCGAAACCGCACTGGGGAGCATGGCAACCACCCTTGTGACGCCACCTAACCCGCAGTACTATCAACCAGTGCCGCAACTACAATACCATCCTGAGCAGATACAGGAATTGCATCACCAGCTACTGTATGAGGCTCCTAAACATTGACCGAGTAAACACGACATTATGAAATTCATACATGGATGAGTTCATGCACTAGGATGCTCACGAATACCGGTCCTCATTAAGCTCGTTATTATAGGGGCGTTTGGCGACAATGATACTTTGGGTGATACTTTTATGTACGGGGCTCAAGAAATTATAGCCAGATAAACCGCAGTGGCTTTTTATTGCTTCAATCCGCTCTCCATACCTTTCAAAAACTCAAACATGGCCCACGCTCCAGGGTCTGGTAGTTCTTGTTCCTTGTCCTCTCCCACGTATGTTGCTCGTCCAAACCGCGGCTTTAGGAATCTCGTTGCCTCGGCCTTATCAGCAGCGATCTTTACGGCGCCTGAAAAGTCATTTGACTTGGCAAATGCGTCGGCGAACGGTAGGAGGACATCCATGACCGTCCGGTCACCCTCTCGGGCGGCAGTGTAGTGCTTGAGGGACTCGGCAGCCGCAGCCAGCGCGGTGGAGTAGAGCGCGGGGGAAAGGCCGTCGCGTGAGGAAGCTTTTTGAAGCTCGGAAGCAAAGGCACTGAGGAGGATGCCGAGGATGGCACCCAGGGTACCGCCCATATCGTCCACGGCCTGGAGGATGGCGAAGAGGGCAGTGAAGATGGATCCGTCAGCGGCGATGCTGGATGAACCATCGAGGAGCGCAATAATAGCCTCGCTGACTCCTTTGACGGCCTCACCACAATCACCATCACCCATAACCATGTCCCATTCTGTTAGCTTTGGCTCGGCAGCAATTGCAGCTTCGCATCCACGGCGGAGGACCGCGTTGAGGAGGGCAGAATCGACTAAGTCAACTGTGAGCGGGTTTCAATCCAGAATACTTGGAATAAATAATCACTCTTAATATCAGTCTTAGGAGAAATTGAAGGCTGTAGGTCTAGTTCTTTGGCGTTGACAGCAGATCGCTTTGACACGTCGATGGGCGAAGGGGGAGAGTTGGGCCATGCCGGAGCAGCCGTGGGCGCACCGAGTAGTTCGAGGAGTTCAGGAACCTCGACATTCACTTGGCGAGCGGCCTGGGTGACATTGCTCAGGGAGATAGAGAAACCAGGCCCGTTGAGAGAAGTCTCAAACGTGCCGCAGTAAATCTTGACGGGGCTGATTTTCCAACTCGATTCTAATGGCTTGTCAGCTCTGTCGCGGTGAGGTGTAGGGTAGCACCATACCCAGCTGGATGAGGACCTCATCGGTAAGGGCACCAAGCTCTAGGTTGGACAGTCCACCATAGTTATTGATGAGAAGAATGGTCTGGTCATCTTTGTTTTCGAATGAAACAAACGCTCGCTCTTTATCATTGGGATCACACAATCGTTTCAAGCAGTGGTCAATGAGAGACTCGACGGAGGGGAATGGTGAGATGTGCTCGGCGCCCTATTTGTGAGCCTTTGTTAGTTTGCGCAATTGAGAGTAGATCTTATGAAAAGGACTTACAGGCTCATTGTGAATACCAGCACCAACGACGCAAACGTCCTTCGCAATTGTTTCGTGGGCTTGCCGGCCTGGAACGTGGCAGTGGTCGAGAGCCGATCCGATGGTCACCAGGCTATCATTAACCGCTTTTCCGATATCAACGCAGCGCTCAAATGAGAGGTTGGCTTGCGCGGCAGCACCCACAGCCTTGAGAGCTTTTAACCATATTAGCCTAATACAGGGGACGAAAGCTGGCAGGTTTCCCCATACTAAGGACATGGCCCGCGAGGCCCCGGCGCCCCACGCGGATCCTGCTTCTGGGGATGGAGACATCGTCTGTTGCGGGCAAGACGACAACCTTGGGAGACAGGCCGGACGCCTTTGCGCGCTCAGCGGCGAGGCCAAAGTGAAGACGATCGCCCGTGTAGTTGGTGATCATCAGGATAGTGCCCTCGGAGGAGGGCGTGGCGGCCATTGCAGCGAGGACCTGCTTCGTGCTGGGGCTGGCAAAGATATCGCCGCAAGCAGCGCCCGACAGCATTCCATCGCCAACATAGCCGGCCCACGCGGGCTCGTGGCCAGATCCTCCGCCGCTGATGACTGCTACGCGGGCTGGGTCGTGCTGGTTGTTGTAGACGACTCGCTCGGAGTCGATCAGCGACAGCTGCGGTGTTCCGCGGACGAGAGCTCGCAGCGCCCGGGGGACGAGCTGGTTCGCAGCAGTTTCGGGGAAGTAGTGCTTGTCTGACATGATTACGACGGATTCAGGTCACAAAGAGGGCAGAATGGCATGGTCAATGGCAGCCTGGGTCAGGGACGATGTCCGCATTCTAATATGATGGACTTGCACGGGTCTCAATGTGCTCGCAGAGTCGCAGAGGGGCGTCGAGGCGAGGACGGCCACAATTCAGCCCCATTCTGCTTTCAGCTGCCGCTGCAGCTTCAATTGGGACCTGCTGCCGACAATGGAAGCTCCAGCGAAGTCTTGAGTTGGATCACAGAAGTCTGGTGTCGCGCGCGGCACGGGGACGTTTTCGATGGCGGTTAGTCGCCTTGTTACGAGGTGTGTGAAGAAAGGCCTCGACACGGGGCTACCGTGCTCTCGCCGTGTGTGGCTGCTCCTAACCGCACTACTAAACAACACCGCTAATATTTGCTGCGCGCAGCACTGTTACTAACCTGTGGGCGGGGATTCCAGTTGGCCAGTATGGAATGACAGTGCCAGTGTGGAATAACAGTGCACGTACAGCAAGCTATTGCGGAAGAGTAGAGACAATATTGAGTAAATTGAGCGATATCAACGATATTATGTTAGTGACGAGAGCTAATTAGAAAATTTGAAGCTTTTATCGAGAATTCTCTTGGAAATTGATTCCGTCGCGTGCCAGTTTGTTCGTGACCACAGAGTGAGTGCCATTTACCGAACGCGCACTGGGGAAGTGCTAGTGTTCCCGACACGCGGCGCTGTTCTCGAGGCGCTGGATTTCTCGCTTCTCACTCACGCTGCACTCCTCGAGTCCCCGTCTCGCCCAACACCACCAAGGGTTTCACTGCGGACGCCTGCAGCATCCCAGCAAGAGCGCCCTCGAACCGAATTTTGACGCTCCCCGTTTCGCGGCGTCGCCAGGAAAACACTGGAACAGACAGAACCGAGACATCACTGGATAATGTTGGCCCGGGACCATGCGAGCAGCGATCCCGATGCAAAGGCACCGGCGAGGAAGAAGGCGCGGAAGAGCCGAAGTCGCGGCTTGAGAACAAAGACGGGATGGTGAGCTGAACAGAGTCAATGCAGAATTTGCACGCGACAATTGCTGACTGACTTCCAGCTTGACATGCCGCCAGCGACACAAGAAGTGTGACGAACAAGGCACGGAGCCGTAGCGACTACAGCTGCAACCTCACTGAAGCAACGAACCATCCTGCTGACTGCTTATAACCAGTCCCCGTCTGTGGATCTTGTACCCTCGCAGGCAAGACATGCGTCTACGGCCCTGACCGGCCAAATCCCGAGGCATCCTTCGCAGTGCCCTCGACGACGGCAACCCTGAGTCAGCGTCCCCTGCCCGCTGTAACAGTCACCCCGGATGGACCCAACTTGCCACCTATTCCCGGGCCTCCACCGCCTCAGACCCAGAGTCCTTTGGTTGCTTTATCCTATCCGGCCCCACAGCCGACCCGAGTTCCCGGGAGTGGTGGGCCTTCACCCGCCGCGAATCCCGGGGCCATGAGCCACCTCCCGGAGTCGCCGTATCTCGGATACTCCCCGGATACCACCGAGCTACTCACAGCCGGCGGGGCATCCACCCGGTGGCTAGACCTCTTGGCCTCCGACGCTGCCCAGGCTGATGCCGGCTTCTCGCTGGCTCCGAGCCCCACGCAAGAGTCCACCGTCAAGCATCAGGCTGCCGTCAACAGCGGTGGTCTATACCAAAGGCTGTCGGACCTTGCCGCCACAGGTAGCGCGGAATACGGATGGCAGGAGTTTGAGGACATTGTGCTCTTAGATCACGAAGCTGTCTTGTTCCGCAAGTTTGTGGACCACGCAGCCCTATGGGTGAGTAGTCCTTTCCTCGTACACCACTGAGTTGTCCCTCAGTGACTAACTTCGTCATTGTGAAGCTCGATCTGCTGGACCCCGAAAGACATTTCTCAACGTACGCAACACAATTAGCAGTAAGTGATGCACCTCATTGGAACCAACTGCATTACTCCACCACGAGGCCTCAGACCTTACCCTTGCTGACATGAGGGATAGCTCCGTAACGTGGGCCTAATGAAGGCCATCCTGGCTCTTACTGCTCGCCACGACGCCATGAGCAAGAGAGCAACCGACGGGTCCCCAGGTGTGCTCGAATCAACTACGACTCATGCCCAAGCCATCCAGTACTACTACGAGACACTGCACTACGTTCAAACTGCTCTACACTCTCCTACCTATACTAAATCTGAAGAGATCCTGGCCACAGCCGTCATCATTTCCACGTATGAAATGCTGGACGAGTCCGCATCTGGATGGCAACGCCACCTGAAGGGTGTGTTTTGGATACAGCGAAGCCAAGACGTCAATGGCGAAACCGGAGGCCTTCGCCAGGCCGTATGGTGGGCATGGCTCCGGCAAGACATTTGGGCCGCGTTCCGCGAGAAGCGCAAATGCCACAGCTTCTGGGTTCCGACCAAGGACTACGGCAACATGACGCAGCATGAGCTTGCCGATCGAGCGGTGTACCTCCTCAGCAAAGCTGTCAATTACTCCGCTGCGGGGGCCACAAACCCCTTTGGAGACCCTGCCTCCTCCGACCCCGAGGTACTCCGCGCAAGAGCAGTGGCTGGCTCAGAGCTTCTTGGCATGCTGGAGGCGTGGAAACTGTACTTGGGCCAAGGGTTCCGCCCGCTCCCTTCCCCAAAGCGCGAGTTGGATGCGGAGAAGTGCCCTTTCCAAGCGATATGGATACACCCCCCGAGCTTCGCTGTTGCTACAATGGTGTACAACTTTGCAAAGATACTGATATCGCTACATCGGCCACCAGAGCCTGGATTTGGCCACTATCTCAAAACACAGGTCGGATTGACCCGTCAACTCCTGTCTTGCGAATTGGGCTAACTGAGAGATAGAGAACATTGTCAGATGCAGTAACAGCGATATGCGGCATTGCAATGGCGTTGCAGGACGAAGGATGCCAAATCATAGCGGCTCATTGTCTATATGGAGGTTCGTTCATAACGCCCTTGTATCTCTACTTTTGCAAAAGAACACCCCAGCTAACACTAAACCCAAAGCTGGACTTTGCGTACAAGAATCTTCACAAAGAAACGCTATAATAACCCTCGTCGATGCTTGCGAAGATCGTACTGGTTGGCCAATGTCCACTATTCGCAACGACCTATTGGCAGAGTGGCGCAGGGTGGACCAAGACGGCAATACTTGACCTCGAAAGTCTTGATGCGTCAATTGGAAACCTGCCCTAATGCAGCTGATTCTGATTCTGCCGCCGCAATTAATATTCCCATTCGTCGACAGCCCGCTTACGCGCAGACGCCGTTCATCTTGGTGTCGTAATCGGAGATGACTTGGACCTTTTCGGCTGAAGCGGAGGTCTGTCATAGCCAGGTCAGTGTCAACGATTAAAAGAATGTGAAGACAGTGTGAACCTCGTCAAACTCGTAAGCTAGCCACTCCTTGACCAAGCGCCTGGCCAACTCGATGCCAATAACACGCTGCCCAAGGCACAAGACCTGCGCATTGTTGCTCTTGATCGCACGCTCGACGCTGAAGCTATCATGGGCGGTCACGGCACGCACTCCGGGGACCTTGTTTGCGCTGATTGCGACGCCCAAGCCCGTACCACAGATGAGGATAGCGCGGTCGGCCTCTCCGCGAGCAACCAACTCGGCAGCGGCGATAGCATAGTGAGGGTAAGCCGTCTTGTCGGAAGAGGCTTTGGGGCCGACATCGATAGTAGACTCGACGCGAGGATCGGAGCTCAGGTCCTTGATGAGGGTGGCCTTGTAGTCGAAGCCAGCGTCATCGCCACCGAGAGCAATTCGAAGTCCCATCTTGTACGATGGTGTTGGGGGTATTTTTGCGAAGGAGGAAAAAGATGTGAGACGCAAGGGTTCGTTACAATGAGAAACAAAAGGTGGAATTGGCAAGATAGTCCTATTCTGCTGGCAACTCCACCGCGACCGGTTGTATAAGTGGCCCCATGGAGGTGCATCGCTGTGATGGCAGAGCCCGTCTCGGAACCACGTTCGCGCCACGAAACTGCGGATACGCAGCAAAGCAACAAGCTTGAACCAGCTCTCTCGGCAATTTTGCAGGACCCGTTACCCCAAGATACGAAGTCCGGGGTGCATCCGCGGCACGGTGTCAGGAGGTGGTGTGTGCCTCGAGACGAGGTTGGAGACCGGGGTCACATTCCAGTGCGGAGAAGATGCCTGTCAATTGGCCTCAAACCTCAAATGGCCACACGGGGGAAGTCGTAAATAAGCAGGCGATATGCATCGTGACGTTTTGCCAGGCGGAGCTCGGTATCCTCGATGCGAGACTCGGTCGACTGTTGCGAGAAATCATGCAATCAATTGAGCTGTTGCAACTGTTGTGCATTCTGCACGTGGATTGCAGGGTTTTTGGAGAGGGAAAAAGGGAGACGCTGACTGGGACTATTGCCTCATTCCCTAGCTAGTCGGTCGTCCTAGATCATCCCAGAGCCCGCTCAATGTGCAGTCGCACGATTCCGATTTCCCCCCAATCCCTCACCGTCAGACAGAGCTGCAACCATGAGCTGGAAAGAACAGAACAAGACGTATCAGATCCTCAAAGCCGCCGAGGAGGGCGGCTATGGTGTGATTGCGGCCATTGCGTGAGCTGACCTTGTCCTGAGACTCCTGAGACTCCTGAGCTTCCTTTGCTAATTGAGATTGTCTAAAGCTACAACATCGAGCATGTCATCGCCTTCGTCCGAGCCGCAGAGGCCAAGCGAGCTCCCTTCATCATCCAGGTGTTTCCCTGGGCCATCACCGCCACCGATGGGCTGCTCATCCACGTCGCCGCCCAGGCCGCCAAGAGCGCTTCGGTGCCCATCGCCATCCATCTCGACCACGCCCAAGACGAGAACATGATCCGAAAGGCCGCCGACGAGCTCCCGTTTGACTCCATCATGGTCGACATGTCGCACTATGAGATGGACGAGAACCTGGCCAAGACCAAGGAGCTGGTTGCTTACTGCCACGCGCGCGGCATCACCACCGAGGCTGAGCCTGGCCGCATCGAGGGCGGCGAGGACGGCATCGCTGATACTGCCGATCTCGAGGGTGCGCTGACGACCGAGGAGCAGGTCGAGGACTTCATTGCCACGGGCATCGACTTCCTGGCGCCTGCGTTCGGCAACGTCCACGGCGAGTACGGCAAGCGAGGCCCCGTGCTGGACTATGACCGACTGGAGATGATCAAGAACAAGGTGGACGGGCGGGTACGCATCGTGCTGCACGGCACCAACGGCTTTCCTAACGACATCATGCAGCGATGCATCGGCGGGCGCATCTCCAAGATCAACGTCAACAAGCTGGTGCTGGACGACTACCTGGTGTTCCTCAAGGACAAGGCGCCGGGCATGGCCGTGACGGGGGCGTTTGAGCAGGCCATTGAGGAGACCCGGAGGCTTGTGGAGTGGCAAATCGATGTTAGTGGTTCAGCCGGAAAAGCTTGAGGCAATGCAAATATATATTTACGACTGTCAATGCCAAGACAAAACATATACGTGATTGGAGTTGCGACTCTAACCATCGCGACTGCTACCTAACGATCACACCCGACACCTTGGGGACCGGGGATTATTCATAATCCTTGCAAAACTTACCCCATCCTTGACTCAGTATTTTGATTTCGGAGATTTTCTTGAAGCTTATGTAGACGTTTTGTTCAGTGTAACACTTACGGGAGGATGGAGTTTGAGGACATTGAAGAAATATCAGAACTTGTTCACGTTGGCGATCGCATGTGACTACTCGGACACCAAGCCCAGATCTTGATTTTCAAACAAGAGTATGCATGCATTTCAAGGTGGTCCAATTTCAATTGAATCTTGGGATGCCGGAAGACCATCTCCATTCGCAACCCAACTAAATTAAGAAGATCGCTTATTAAAAATCCACTGTGTCGTGCAAGAGCCGTGTTATGCTTGTCTCGCCTCTAGCTTGTACGTAACCTGCTAGACCCTCTCTCCCGGCCGGCAACAGGGCGGGCGATATTACGAAGCTGGCCGTCCTTCACGATGCTCTCCTATCACTTCGTCGAATGAAGACGGCGATGGCAAAAGTGTTTGAACTTTGGTTTATTTACCATTCATCTATAATACTGATGCAGAATGCTTCTTTGACACATATACAGTTTTCATTCGTCATAACCGGATTCCGTTTTATCATTTCCTCCTCCATTACCAAGCCCCGACAATACCAGCGATGGGGATATCAATACCAGTGGTGTAAGTGGCCGTGTCGCTCAACAGGTAGACGTAGGCGCCGCCGAGCTCCTGGGGAAGGGCCAGTCGAGGCATGCCGCCGTAGTACTTCATCTTGGTGTCCCAGTCGGGGCTGGTCTCGACGTAGTAGGTCAGGGCGGTCTTGACGAAGCCCGGGCTGATGCTGTTGACGCGGATGCCGTACTGAGCCCACTCCATGGCTAGGGTATGCGTCATGTTGCGTACGGCGCCCTTGGTGCCGCCGTAGGGCGCTGAAGGGGCAGCGCGGTTGGGGCGGTAGCTGGTCATGCTCGCGGTGAAGACGATGCTGCCCTTGGTCTTGGTCTTGATGAAGACGCGGGCCGCGGCGGTTGCGCAGTTCCACGCGCCGAAGACGTTGAGCCGGAAGAGCTTCTCGACCTGCTCCATGGTGAAGTCGAGCGCGGGCTGGTGCTTGGTGGCGCCGGCGTTGGCGATCATGCCGTCGAAGCGGCCCTTGGCGGCGAGGATCTGGTCGAGGGCATTCGCGACCGACTCTTCGTTGGTGACGTCGGCCTGGATGTACTCGAGCCGGCCGGGGAACTGCTTGAGGAGGCCGGCGAAGTCGTCACCGGGCGTCGAGATGTCGAGCGAGTAGACGGTGCCGGCGCCGTTGTGGAGGGCGACCTCAGCGAGGCCTAGACCGATGCCCTGGTTTGCGCCAGTGACTGTTTGTGAGACGCAATGATTAGTTTTATGCCATTGAAGTTCAATTGAGATCCCGCTATCAAGACTCACTCGCAATGACCTTGCCGCCCAGGGTGATTTGCCAGTTGTGGCCAGCCTGCGGCATGGTGCTGGGGTAGTTGTCGGCAGCGGGCTGACCGCTGGAGGCACCGTCATTGCTAGGCATATTGGGCGAGGTTTGGACGGCGTAGGATGAAGGGATGATGTGATTGAAGCTGGAGCGCGTTCAAACGACGGTGAGATGGACGGTATAAAATGGGAGCGAAGAAGTGGTAATGATGATGGGAAACCGAGGCCAGACAGCTCAACGTTTAATACTTCGCTCCTTGCCACCGCGTCGGCGACCCCCAGAGCTCTTAAACCATTTGCCGGGTCCAGCAATACGGTTCCGCCTGACATCGCGCCCCTCGTGGGACGAATTGTGCTCATGCGCGGCACCCGAGTCATGGAGGAGCAACATGCGGAAGAGTCGCAGTTCAGCTGCGGAGAGGAGGCGTTGAGTTGGAGGGAGTCCCCGTGCCGGGGGAGTTCCAAAGTAACCCCGAGCCGCTACTCTGTTCCCGTCTCGCGGCACAGCCACTCCGCAACTCAACCTCGTCGTCGGATTCTCCAATGCAACACGCCACGCAAATGCCGCTCCGGCCTGGGTTCGTCTAAGCCATTGCGTCTAGTGTCACCCTGTCACCCCATACCCCAGAAATTGGAGTCGTCGTGTGGAGATGCTCGCCCGGGATCCCCATGTACCCTGAGTCGTTCCCTGCAGCTAGTGTGACTCCAGCATTTGGCTTTTGCCTCCGTGTGCGTCCAATACAGCGCGTCCCATCGCCTAGTCCGGCTCAGCTGAGCGTCACCGTTTCTCTCCCCCAGGTTTCCGCGTCTCCAATTCGCAGTGTATCAATCGATTCTCGCTACACGGGCTGCTCCTTTCCCTCGGGACGACGTCTTGCTCCCAGTGCCCCGGGTGTCGTGGTCCCCAGCCCAGTGCCACTATAAGTATACCCCGTATCATCGGCATCTCGAAGACGGAAAATCCCAGTTGCCACCCCTTGCTCATCATTCCTCGCTCCGGGCGCAATCACTCTACATCTGGCTATATATCCTGACTGGGCCCTCCTCCCTACTTCGCAACTTGCCAGCTTCAACCCACGCATCAACCACAATGGCGACGTTTGCGGCAGAAAAGGACAACATGTCAGAGCACCGCGAGGAGCGTCTCTCCGATGCCGAAGCCCAGAAGCACAAGATGGCTGTTGATCCTGCCCTCGACGAGTACGTGCCGGGAACCGACGAGGAGAAGGCCCTGGTCCGCAAGATCGACCTGTTTCTGCTTCCCACCATCTGGCTCATGTATCTGCTCAGTTACATGGACCGCACAAAGTGAGATTCCCCGGTTGGCGTTGTGTATTTTTCAAACACTGACTGGCGATTCTCTGTAGCATCGGAAATGCCAAGATTGCTGGTATGGCCGACGACCTCGGCATGGACTCCAACATGTACTCCGTCACCCTCGTCGTCTTTTTCATCGGTTACGTGCTTTGCGAAGTTCCCTCCAAGTAAGAGAATCTCACTTGCTTGATACCGCCTTAAAAACCAGTACTAATGTCAACTCAAGCATGATTCTTGCTCGAACTCGACCCAGCAGATTCCTCCCCGCCATCATGTTCGTCTGGGGTCTAGTCACCGTTGGCATGGCCTGGGTTCCTTCATACCACGGTCTTATTGGTTTCCGTGTCGTTGTCGGTGTCCTCGAGGCTGGTTTCGCCCCCGGTGTCCTCCTTCTCCTCTCCTCGTGGTACAAGAAGTCTGAGCAGTCTAAGCGATTCGCCGTCTACATCTCTGCTGCTATCCTCTCCGGTGCCTTCGGCGGTCTCCTCGCCGGTGCTATCACTTCGGGTCTGGACGGTGTTCATGGCCTCGCCGGTTGGCGATGGCTCTTCATTGTCGAGGGTGCTGCCACCTCTGCCTGGTCTATTGTTGCTGCCTTCATCCTGTTGGATTTCCCTGCCAACAGCAAGCGCTTGACCGACGCCGAGCGCCGTCTCGCCATCCTCCGTCTCAAGAGCGAGGCCTTGATTATCCACAGTGAGGACCAGCCTGAGCTTGGCCATTTGGCAGCCCTTAAGGTTGCTCTTGGAAACTGGCGCACCTGGATGTTCGTCGTTGGCTACATGGTAAGACGAAATGGCATATATCCTATTTTTGATTAATTTGCTAACCTTGATTTCAATCAGGCCATCGTCGGTTCCTCCACTCTCTCCTACTTCTACCCGACCCTCGTCAACGGTCTCGGCTATGAAGCCCACATTGCCCAGTACATGACCATCCCCATCTACATCGTTGCATTCGTCTGCACTGCCGTCACTGGAATCCTCATGGATCGCTACCCTAGTAAGCGTGGCTATGTCCTCGGAGCCTGGATGTCCGTTGCCATGATCTGCGCCATCATCATTTGCGCAGTCTACAACTTCAAGGCCCGCTACGCCCTACTGATCATCATGGCCTCATCTTTGTGGGCTTCCAACGGTCTTGCCTTGTCTTACACCTCCTCGACCTTCTCCGAGGCGCCGGCTGAGGTCCGCGCCATTCTCCTGGCCTTTGTCAACGCCATGGGCAACCTGGCTCAGATCTACGGAGCCTACCTCTTCCCCAGCGACGACAAGCCCAAGTATCTCATGGGATTCGGCGTCATCAGCGGTCTTTGCTTCACTGGTGTTGCCGCCTACGTTGGTCTGGCGGTCCTACTCAAGAAGTGGCCCGTCAAAAAGTAAATTAGTTAGTAGAGTATATGAGTATACACCGGTTCCGGGCTTTTTCTGCATAGCTATCAGAAAGGTTTTGGTTTAATTGCAATCCTCCCACCCAATTCTCAACTTCCAATTTTCAATGATGAAAATGCCGTGACTGCAAGACCCCCCTATACACAATGGACCACCGGTCCCTGGTTTGTCGGCCATCCCCCCTCCAGCCTTAATTGGGATATTAAATCTTTGATACAGATTTCACAACAGCTTGGAGTTTTTGGATATGACACAACAAGCCTGCACCTATTGCTCTCTGAATTTGAAATATACATTGCTGAAATGAGGGTGTTGGGCTATCACCTACGGCGTGGTCGATAGCCACCACTTCCCTATTAGGTGAATCCTGATACCGACATGGCGTTAATACAAGTAGTTGCATACATTGGGGTCCTTCCCAATCCCTCAAGTTTCAGAGGGAGAACGTTGTGGTGGAACTGACGAGGGCTTGTGCCTAGTTCAAGTCTTGATCATCAAGCGGTCAACAATGTAGTTGTAATCGCTATATAGACGCCCAGTGTATCAACTCTCATTTTTCGAGAAGATCCATCTAGTTATCATCAGTTAGTAGTCTCTTAGTTATAGGAGAGAGTCGTCAATGACCTCAAGTCACGACGACCGGACTTTTACTGGGTCTATATTTGTCCACCAGCTGCAGAGTGGACAGTAATCAAGATTCGTATTTAGCCGAATATTATTTAACAATTGTAAGATGTTGCTGAGCTTTATCAATGTTGCCTTCATTTCCTACCCTTAAGTCGAATGAAGAAGAGAACCACCGGAGGCCAGAGTATAATGCCCCTAGTTTCATGGCCATGAATAACCGGATGAATTGGATGAGGAGAAAGTAACTCCTTTCACTTTGTAGAGGGAGTCTACTGACGGCTCAAATGGTATTGGATTCCTCCAAAAGGACACTATACTGCAAAGGTGGGAACACGAAGCTCAATGGCGAGTCTCGTCACATGGAGATAATGGCATCATCATAGCTTCTCGGGACCGAGTATTTCTTCATTCTCATTTTAATAATATAAAAGTTTGACATCGTCGCCTATTTTTAATTGATTCACCAGAAAACTTGAGCCCAGAACCGAGGCTATGAGTTTGATCAATGAGCTTAAACCCACAAAAGTTGATTTCAATCGAAAAGTCTTGAGGACCGACTCTGCATCTATTGATGTTTCTCTGCCGCTGCCTGAAGAGCCCGGTGCACGAGATCGTCCAGCTCCGCCTCATCCTCAATTCCCACACTGATGCGAACCAAATGCTCAACTACCCCGTATTGTGCTGCCCACTCAAGCTCCGAGAAGTGGGCAAATAGGGTGTAGGCGCAACATAAGGTGAAGTTTGTTCCCAGACTCGGCCCCTTTGCGACGTTCAAGGCATCGTGGAATGCAATTGCCGCCTCGGGCTGCTCGAATCTGATTGAGAGCAAGTAGCCGTATCCCTTGCCAGGTCTTCTGTACCGGTCGTAAATGTCCTGAGTTGGGTTTCCCTTGGGATAGAATACTTGCGAAACAGCAGGGTGTCGTCGGAGCATTTGAGCTACACGCTCTGCATTTCGGCTGGCGACAACGACCCGTTGCTCAAAGTCGGTGCTGTTCTTCTCCATAACCAACACATCCTCGGGGAAATATGTATCGACGTGTTGCTCAGCAAAGATGTGCCGTAATCGCTCGAATCTCTCCGATTGTGGGTTGAGCACCGCGCTTCCTCCCATGACGTTACAGCTCCCGCTGAACAGCTTTGTTAAGCTGGTGCACACCATGTCGCAAAATGAGAGAAGGTTGACGTTGACCGAGGTCGCAACAGTGTCATCCACAATAAACACGAAGTCGTGCTTCTTGGATAGCTTGTACAGCCGCTCAAGATCAACAGAGCCAAGGAGAGGGTTTCCGGGGAATTCTGTGTAGAGTGCATCAATTTGCCGGCCGCCGTCCAGATCGGCCTCGAGTTGATCTAGATCAGAAGGAGTGGCGTGGCCATAGAGCTTGCAATCGAAGCCGTACACTTTGCTGAGCGCTTTGAACGTGTCGACGTACAGAAATCTGGTCACAAGATGGTGAGCATCTCTAATACTGACTCGCATATTGCTGCTGCCTCATGGAAGACTTACCCAAAGATTGCGACCCGACAGGCCTTAGCCTCACCCCCGCGCATTTTGCTCAAGGCCGTCGCAGAGTGACTGATCGAAGACATGCCAGATGGATACAGATAGACAGCATCTGCGCCTACTTTGTTCACCTCTGTAGATATCAATCCACCGATTCTCTTCCGGAGGACATCGCTTGCATCCTCGGCTTCCCTTAGAGGGAGTTTTGGGGTCAGTCCGTTCGAATTTGCCGTACTTGCGTGTAAGAACGGGGCATTCCCTAACCAAAACTCAGCGCATCGACTGGAAATTCCGAATCCTGTGTGCTGCCAAAACGCCTTGGCTTCCACAGCCAGTTCTCCGGCGTAAACTACCGCGTAGATATCTTCATGAAGACGCGGGGAGCTCGTCGATTGTTTATTGTCGAGTATCTCCAGGGCCCCGGAGAATCTGACATGGAGGACAGTGATGGCGCCCTTTCTTTGGGCTTCCAAGTATCTCCGACAAGATTCAGCATGTCCTTTGCCAGCTGTAAGTAGAGCCAGCTGCCCCGGTGTAGATAGGAGCTTGGTTGACTCCTTGTCAGGCGCCTCGGATGCGGTCTTAGAGGCCGCCCACTGCACCAGACGCTCTGCCAGCTCGCGGACGATGAGAGGAACGAAGAATCTCGGGTAACCGGTTTTCATCAAAGACAATAATTCTGGATCTCGCTCGGCCCAATTCATTGTGTCTCGCCAAGTTGGAAGATACACGCTCACGGCCTTGATGGTAAGCATGGGCTGAAAGAGGAGCTCTGTAGTGCATGCTCACATGTTTGTCTCCGGGAGGGAGAGGACTCCCCAACTTCGCCAACAGCATTGGACTTGACAACAAAGGATTACAAGGTTAATGAAAGGGTTAGTCTATTGGTGGGGGGTTGCCCTGGAGCTCGTGTAAAATCGGATCACGAAGAGAGGTCCGGACAAGATGGCGAGACCTCCAAGCAGGTGTGAAGGATTGACGTGCGAAACACCCGAGGTACAGCTCTAATAATAAATAAATACATCACTCCCCAATGCCAAATTGCTCTCCATTGCTGCCCAGCCGATCCAACAATACCACGGCCCATCCCATGCCGCCCGCTATGACGTGTCAGATGTTTTCGCGCTCAGTGTAAGACACACAGCCAGCCACCAAAATCTGCTAGTCCATAGCGAATTGAGGGAACATGAGAATAAGAACTAGAGGCGCCTGGTCAGTTTTAGTGTCGCAGAGAGTTTGCCTTGGCTGGAACTTGTCCAAGCAGAAGCGGGCAAACCTACTAACTCCAGCCATCAGCAGCCCCATGACACCGGCTGAAGGCGGTGAGATTTACGAGCCAGCGGTCATCTTGTTGGGGTTTCAGTTCAAATACGGACATTTGAGTTTAGATGGCTTGGAAGAATTGAGAAGAACTGAAAAGACGAGGCAATTCCACTCATAGAAAGTACGTCGAGGACTCCCCGCCTTCAGTAACGATGTACACTAAATTGTTCCTGCATGGCCGGCAATGCGGAATGGAATCCTTCCGCTCTGCTTCCACCCAATTATCCAGTTAGCCCACCCGCTTCAATCTGCTCCAATCTGCTTCAATCCACGGCCTCAACGTGGGTGGCCTGGGCCGGGTCCAAAGAATTGCCCCGGAACTCAGTCCCCTGTTAGGTCACTCCAGACGCGCAACATTGAACGTGCGATCGCTGCACCAGAGCGGGTGATCGTCCGTACATCATTTGCCTGTTGATGTAGTTTTACTAAAAGAGAGTCGCAAGAGAAATGTGCCTTGTAGGAACGGTCATTGTTAATATACAAACCTTGGCGGCCAATTTTGAACCCTTCAAACTCGAAATATGGGGTAGATGATGGGAAGAGGGAATGCTCATGTGTATGCGAAATGGGGATGTAACTAAAAGGGACCGGAACTCATGGAATGCCCGTAATGATCTAACGACTTAACGACGAAAATATGTCTACTCTTTCGAAAAGCTAAGACTGGTAGAGAGACCCCATATGTCCCTGGGTGATATAGTGAGAGCAACAGAGAGCACCGTAAATGTATCGGGGAGCGTAACCAGTTGCGTATTCTTACGACTAGGGCGTTTACTCGTCAATCCAACGTTTACTCTCACTTGCCTGCAAGAGTAGAGTTTTTAAGGTAGATTCCTGACCGATCTACCCTGGTTTTGCATGGTGTCGTGTATCCATCTAGTCTAGGTCGAGTCACGCCAAGCTTCCATGGGACGCCATCGATTGACGCAATCGTGTAAAGGATGGCATTTTATCGCTCGTGTTTCACTCGCCGCAACCCAGTAAACTATTTCACCAGCTGAAAAGAAGCAATTCAAGCGGTGTGGAAGCTTGCCGTCCCGTGTGGCAAAGAATGCAGTAGCTTGCAGTAGTCCGCTGTGCATGGTCATCCCGCGATATGCAGGCCGCTTGATTGAGCTAAGGGACCCTCAATGCATATTTCCGGAGATTTCTGTGAAAAATTTCTTGTTTCGATTCCAAGGATCATCTTCCCCCCGTGAACTGCATGTTATTTTCCTCCCGTGGTCCCTGAAAATGTACCTTGAGGGTGATTGCAATACACCAATCCCCAAGATAATACTTCTCACTTTATTAAGGGGCGCAAGGTCACAGACTCATACTTTGTCGAGGTTCATATCACCAGAAATTAGATCTAACCAGGGAAACTCTTGGGTCTCAGGGTGACGAGCTTCAAGATTATCCATGATCACATCATCCCAGGCTGACAAAAAGAATCCGGTGTTCTCATTGTCGAACGAAAGATCCTGGCTGGTAGTGGGTGCGTCCTCGGTGAGTGCTTGTCCTGGCTCACGCATGTCAGATCCATCATGCCGGAAGTCAAGAAGCCGATCGATGTATTCTTTATTCGAGTTTCGTCGCTGCTGGGCAATTTGATCATGACAGTTCTGTATAACGGCAGTCATGTCTTTGAGAATGCCGTAGTATTGCTTGGCGTACGGACTGATGGCTGATTCCTCACGTAGAAACTCCATGGCTAGGTCGAATTCATTCTTTATTGTAAAGCTTGTCCGCGGTGCGATGAACATGGAAAAGCCAAGCACCAATGCAGCTGCGAAGACCCATGCCCTATCGTTGAGAAGAACATTGAGATGTCAGCTTACTAAACGGCCGCTGCTTTGGAGTAGTTCTAGGTACTTACTTGATGAAGCATGTATTGGATAGCAGAGCGCCAGTTTGGCTGGTATCATAAACCGCCTCAATCATGTACACAGCTGAGTCGACACAGACTCTAGACAGCTGGTCAAGACCTGTGGATTGTAGTTCGTCATTTGCTGACGACTTTCCTACCACCGGACCACCGCTCTGATTCCTCAGCTCAGAATTGGAGTTGGACACTAAGAATGGCCGCGAGACTAGCATGACGGCATAGTAATAAAAACACGCCACATTCATGCTTGCGATGGCAATCTCGCGGTCCGACTGCTCGGACAAAGGTTGAATGGGGATGTCGACTGTGCGGCGCAGTTCTGCCGGCAATGAGAGCCTCCAGTCCGTGAGGCGCTTTAGAAAATGATGAGCATTGAGAGTGCCAGCTGCCTTCTCAAGATACATCTTATTTAGTGTCTCCCCGATGATCTTTGCTGCTCTGAATGCTGCCTCGAAAGCGACGGAACATGTGTCAAGGGGGACGTCCAGCCTGGCCACAACCTCTTGATCGCTGGGTTCTGTAATGGCAACCGCCGGCGGTCTCCCAAGGATGGAGCAGACCATAAGATCCAGAACATAAATGCTCTTCCACAACGATAGCCTATAAGTTGTTTCAGTAAGTGATGACAGGGTGGTGGTTTAGAGGCTTAATACCGTCTCGAGGCTTCTCTATCTTCAGTGTCATAAGAGGACTGGTGGTGAAGCCCAAGCGAATGGGCCGCTCTAGCTGCCACACCAATGTACATATATGCTGCGTTTCTCCGGTAAGCAGCAAGCATGTAGAAGGACATCAAGAGCGACACAGTCGTGGAATTGATGCTGGGGACTAAGAGCAGATCTGGTATTGCTCTGTATGCAGCATGGAAGTACGCAGCGGCGTAGCGACTGTCTAGTTCATTGCGTGCTCCACATTGGGCGCCAATAGCAATAATAAGATAGATAGCGGGTGCGCGCTGGCGTAGCTCTGGGGAGCCTGGATTTGCTAGATATTGCACACTTTGAAGAACCTCAGCCTTGGTAAAAAGGTTGAGGATACCACTCGTCTAGGCCGTTGTCAGAGAGGCGGAAATGACGGGCAAGGCTTCATCGCAGATGTGGTAACCAAGGAACAGTATTGAGACAGGTTAGAATATATATACAGCACCAAAGTAATTATGAACATATTCGGTCAATTGTTGCATGTTTGTCAAATCCGTATGATTTTGGTTGGCACGCGGTGTCGACTCAGCTCCATACATAGTCTCGCTTCTGCCGTCTTGTTCACTTTGAGACGCGCCGGCGTGACGGGCGAAGGTGTTGCGCAGAAGCTGTAAAAACGAAAGAGAGGCTGATGGACCGATATACACTTGATTTCAATGTTAACAAGCAGTTCTCGTTTCGAGGACACCCAAACTAACACATTTCGCCTTGCTCCGATCTCAACATTCGGCTTGATGCAGGAGCATAGGCCACTTCCAATTGATCCAAGGCTGTACCGTCGTCGTCGTTGGCTCCCGAGCCAGGAAATAGAAGAGAGGAAGTGCTATTAAAGGGCGATTGCAAGGCATTGGCGTCGTCGTGGGGAGTATCTGACAGTGGCCTTCCCGGTGTGGACTCATGGCCATCATTTGAGCCCTTGAACCAGCATTGGCCAGGGCGGTTAAACGTGATGCATCTTCCACAAGGCTTCCGGGCATCACAGCGTCGCTTTGACGACTTACAGGGCTCACAGGCCTGGACAACCCGACGGCGGGCCTCAGGACGCACCTTCGGTCGGCCTATTGCCCTAGTGCAGATGACGAAGCCGTCGTGGAGGATCACTACTTGTTAATCAGAACAAGAATGTCTGTCTATTAGGAGGAATTCGGAGGCTTATCAGTGCTGGGACGCAAGTGGAGTCCCTAAATGCGGGGGTGATACGGCCTCTAGCGCATCGGCTACGGGCTATGGCACCCGACAAGTCGGATAGATCCAGTCCCTCGGAACACATCGTGTTCACAATGAAGCGCCGAGCAAATATCATAGAACGTAGTTCATCTCTCCAGACTTTAATCATACGATACACTATGCCACATATTGTTCTTTCTTTAATTCTTATGAAATCTACAACCTTTCTGTCTACTTTCCCACGAACAGTCTACCCTGGATCTAGACTCTAGTAAAGCTGCGGATGAAGGCCACTGCTGACATTTACTGAACGCCCCCATCATTTTCTTAGTCGTCTTCTTTTATCTCTTCTCCATCGTCTCCTTGAGCGGGCGAAACTCGCTGCTGGGGAGACTTGACCAGCAATGTGACAAAAGCAGCCACCAAGGCAAGTCCCCCGTTTACAAAAAAACACCAGGTTAGATCGTTCTGCAGCCGCGAGGGCCGAGAAAATGAAGCCGAAAATGGTCACTAAGAAACAAATGTTAATGAGACATTTGACAAACATCTGCGGAACATCTTACTTGTGTAGTACAGTGGCCAGCATCTCGACCATGGCGATTCCTGCCAATGCATCTGTTCGTTCTTCATGTTCACAAAGTGAAACCACAACACCTTTCGCGGCCGGGGCAGACCCTGAAGCCAAGGGCAGCAATGCAGCCGCTATATAGGTGAAACGGTCAGTGTTTGGCGCCGATTGGATACCAGTTAGGGGAAGGAACATGCCTATGTATAAGTGCCATCCTTTCTGGCAGTATGCTGAACCGGCTGTCAAGAATGCATCGGCGAAGAAACTCGCCGTCAGGAACCAGAGATCGAACTGAGTCTTTGCAGGCTTTTTCAGTGGAGAGTTTGCAGACTCTAGCAATGGTGTTGATTCATCTTCTTCGTTAGGTTTGACTATCGCACCATCACTTCGCTGTGCTCTTGGTTTTGGCGAAAACCAGCGTCGGCCAGCGTCAATAATGACGGGGAAGCCCAGAGTGAGGAAGATGCTTCGCACACCGAATGTTAGGGCCATCAAATAACCATTCTGTCACATATTTAGCCTTATTACTGATTGCAATTCGTATGAATGCCTACTTCCTGTGATGTAAATCCGAACATATTGGTGGAATACATTTGTAGCAAGATGGGTATAAACCCTGTGGCTAGCTAGAATGACATTGAGTTAGCTCGGTTGACCATAAAACAATCATGACTCTAACAATACTTACCACGCCGCAAAAAACACCCAAGACAAGAAGTGGACGTTGGTAAGTCTGAGTATCGGAGTTGCCAACGTTTGTTTTAAGCAAAGACCGAAAAGGTTTGGTGATCTTGGCGAGGATGCTCCCCGATTCCGCGCTCGATTCGTTGGTAATGAGTGGAAGCTTTGGCAGGGCAACGATGACGTATAGAATAGAGCCCAGCATCACGGCACAGGCACTTATAAAAGCTGCACCTATGCCTGAATAGTCACTGACAATGCCTCCAGCTTCACGAAGATCAGCATACGGCTCGAGTGACATGATTAGAATACAAAGGACCTACCAAGATATGCCACGGCAGTTCCGAACATGATGGCCCCATGAAGGCGGCCAAATGCCATTGTCTGTTGCGACGAGGAAACCACGCGCGACATAAAAGTCGTCAAGACCAAACTTCGGATACCCGTCGGCTCCTGGAACCATCACACCAGCTGCAGGACACTTACACATAGCCGGTTGAGCCTCCCACCACACCCAAGAGCTGTGAGGCCTGGACAAGCATTATGCCTGTGCCACCGCCGACTCTGACTGCACCTAGGGTCAATATTCACCGCGTATGGGATACAAGGGGTAGTAGAGATGAGATAATTACGAACCTCCGAACAACTGGCAACCAAGACGGATGGTGGGGCCTACCAATTGTTGAACCTAGACTGATTTGAGGCCGAATGTTTTCATGCTCCAATTGGCAAAGAGCAGGTTTAAAACGCCTACATAGATCAGCCGTGAACGAAGGGCAAAGGTGTTTTCAGCCTTACCATTAATTGTGACTGTAGCACCCAGGACAGACACGGCTTTGGCAGTCGAGGCTTCGATCTCACTAATATTGTACATGTCCCCTTCCCCGGTGTATGGCGGGTGATGGTGATAGTATTCATCGCAAATGATTAACCGGAATGAATAGATGATACTGTTCAATGTTATGCTCACTGTTCTCCTCCTCAAACCGCGGGAAGACTCACGGGACGCGGGTAAAGTTGATGCCAACTGATACCAAGAATGCACAGAAGGAAATAACGTAGGTTAGAGACTGTTCTGAGAGTTTGGAGGTAGGATTAGAGGCCATGATTGTGTTGTCGAGTCAAACAGACACGATGAGGCAGGGGATACTTGGGAAGGACGGTGGATGGCGATGAACAATGTACTTGGAATCTAGTGCATTTTGTTGAGTAGACTGGAAATACCACACTACTGGAAACCCGATCAGTCGTATTAAGCGGAATATGCACGATTCAGCTCGTGAAACGAGCGCAATGGATCAATGCCCCATATTGATAACCTGAAGGGCGCATGCGGATCGTGGAGTGCCGCATCCGCACCGAGCGGGAGCCGCACCACAGGTCTTCGGAGTATGCACTGCAGCATGTGGACTCTGCACCCTCGTCTGATGGGAGTTCCGCTGGATTGTGGCGCTTTTCTTACCAATATTAGCCCTGGAATCGGGGTAATTTCCATGAGTTGCGGTATTGACTCGTCTGTCTGTTGCTGGCCAGCCAGTTTTAGATTTCCCTCGTGGGTAAAACTATCGGCTGTTGGCTGCTTCTTTATTTAAGCAAATTGCGTGCCGTGTTTTGTCTTTTGCTGTTCGTTCATCCTTCTACCCAATCAACAAATCTACTGAA
Source organism: Ilyonectria robusta (assembly GCF_021365365.1). Taxonomy (NCBI): domain Eukaryota; kingdom Fungi; phylum Ascomycota; class Sordariomycetes; order Hypocreales; family Nectriaceae; genus Ilyonectria; species Ilyonectria robusta. Next base: position 805,006 of record NW_025764453.1, on the reverse strand, counting down.
CTGTTGTTCGTGTTCAAGTCAAATGCACCATCTTCAATCACTTACCATTTGGGCTTCCTGGCTCTCGGAGCGGTTGCAGATGAGCAATACAAATCTAGACCCGACTTGTCACCACCGCGTCTGAACATTACAATTCCAGCGACAGAAGATGTTGGGGCTGGATACATTTTTGTGTGTCCCTACAGTGGCTTCACCAAGGGAAACGGCTTTGACGGCCCCGAACAACCGGCCGGCTACATCTTCCGCAATGATGGCGACCTGGTATGGTCTAGCATGGGCTTCCTCACGGGTTGGGTTGGCAATATGCAGGTATCGACCTGGAAAGGACAGCCCGTCATCTCTGCCTTTCAGGGCAGTTTGGACAGTTTCCATGGCCACGGTTTCGGGCACCCAACTATTCTGAACCAAAACTACGAGAACATTCGCGATCTCCACGGTGGGAACCACAAGATCATCTCGATCCACGAGTTCAATATTCTGGATTCTGGATCCGCCCTGGTTGAGGTCTACCAACCCACTCAAATCGACCTGTCTCCGTACGGTGGTGTTCAGGGCGCAACCTGGATTGTGGATGCCATCTTCCAAGGTGAGAGCGGGCTCCAGCGGGTCGAAGGTTTGGATAACAGTTCGTGCTGATCAAGTCAACAGAAATCGACCTGGAGACGGGAAAACTACTGTTCGAATGGAGCAGTCTACAACACGTCTCGCCTTCTCGTAGGTTCTGCTCTTTTCGCGTTTCTTGATATAGCTAACACTCTTGGGCAGACAGCGCTGTTTCGTTAGCCCTAGGCCACGCTGGTGATGGCCAGAACTCCACCTCAGCCTGGGATTACTTTACTTTCACATCAACAGCGTGGACAAAGACAGCCAAGGGAACTACCTCATCTCTGCACACCACGCTTCTGCCCTGTACAAGGTCAACGGCAAGACAGGCCAGATCATGTCGAAGCTTGGGGGTCAGGATTCCAGCTTCACCTACCCTGAGGATCTGACTTTCGGATTCCAGCATGATGCAAGGTTTGCGAAGAAGTCATCGAGCGGCGGAGACGTCGAGTTTGTCTCGCTATTTGACAATGCAGCGCGAGCAAACGGCCATCGTGGCGGCGGAGTTGAGATTGTCCATTCCAAGTCACGGGCCAAGGTCATTCGCCTTGATACATCCAACTGGACCGCCTCGATCGAACTGTCGCTTGCATCACCAGACAAGCTTCTGGCTCCCTCTCAGGGGAATGTGCAGACTTTGCCCAATGACAATATCTTTGTTAACTGGGGTCAGGGTGGAGCGGTGACCGAGTATCGGGCAAGCGATGGAGAGGCCATCTTCCACGCGTATCTCGATTCTGGCGAGATCGGCGAAGGTGTTCAAAGCTATCGCGGCTTCCGCTTTCCATGGAACGGATTCCCGAAAGAAACCCCCTCAATTGTTTCCCTAGTGGACGCCAGTGGCCTGACTACAATTTACGTTTCGTGGAACGGAGACACTGAGACGACCAAATGGCAATTCTATGCCGTGCCGGCATCGTGTGTATCCCCTCTCAAGTGGTTCTGTAAGCCTCGCCTCTTAGGAGAAGCTAAGCGCGCTGGCTTCGAAACCTCCTTCACTGTAAAGGACCAATCGTTTTCATCAAGATCGCAGCCCCTGCTCATCTACGCCGAGGCGTTTGATGCTCGCGGTCACCATCTTGTTTCCACTGAGCGTGTCTTGGAGCAAGAACCAGGCAAAGCGAAAGATGTGGTCGTGCCAAATCTCGTCGCACAAAGTGAGCTGTAATAGCACACAGTTATATGGAATTGTTGGAATCTGTGTAAATATATACACGAGTTGTACCAATTGTTAAATATCTGAGCATTTCTGGCTTTGCTGTGGATTCGTGCGTTGTCAAAGTGGTTATAGCATGTCTGCTTTTCAAGCCGGTCGCAGGCGATTTCTTGGTGTCTCTAAATGACCTCGACGCTATAAAACCATCTCAATAAGATAAATCACAATCTTTTTTATCGTTTAGGTATTTTGGGTACATAAAATGAGAAATTTGTACATTAAAAGGTATTTATCTACATCTTTCTTTCTATTACGAAGGAGTAGTGCGACGAGAAGTCGAGAACGTCAGCAAATTGGTTACCGTTTGTCTGGCCATACAAGTAGCGTTACATCATTTATAAAATGAAAGGAAAACGGCCTTGATAATTGCAATTTTAACAATCTGAACCATTGAGGTCGCCAAATCTAGACCTAAATTGTTGCGATCCGGATAATTTCGTGATATGACTTCGCGAATGACGATTAGACGGCAACGCTTGACAGCATCGCAGACAGGCCATTATGCCTTCGCACCAGTGTTAATTCTATACCCTGAACTAGTTTTGATATGATAGCTGCAACCACAATCGAACCCTCTTTAATCGCTTACAGAGGCCATTTTCTTAGCTCGGTCTCCCCAAAAGCGGTTATCTGGGTGGCGGATCATGGGTCCTGAGACTAGGTCTGATGGCGTGCGGAAACTGCACCAGATAAGCGATACGCTGCGGATGGTGTACTACACAACTCGGGGAGAAAAGGGTGCGATCCGCATAATCATCCCCGTTCAGCAATGTGTAGATGACGCCTTCGACGATGCAATTCAAGATATCTATGGGATCAACCCCCATCATTCGATTTTTGATCAACCACACATCGGAGATCCACCGATCATAAATATACAGTATAGCTCACCAACTGCTAATCCGCAATGGCTCTTCGAGACATCGAACACGACGTCAAAGACCCAATTGACTCTGTCAACCCCTCCGATGGCGACATGGCTGTCGAAGGTATCAGTGTGGACTGGTCCGTCGCGGAGGAGAACAAAGCCAGACGAAAGTTTGTTGAAGAACTCTCAGTTTCAGCGTCGAAACATTATTTGTGTGCTTGACACTAACCGAAGTTTTCCTCAATAGGATCGACTTCATTCTGATGCCACTACTCATATTAGGTTTCTTTGCACTCCAACTCGACCGGGCCAACATTGGCAGCGCCTTGACTTCCAGCATCACTGAGGATCTGGGAATCACCACCAATGAAATCAACGTGGGAAACCAGCTTTTATCCCTCGACATCTTCGTCCTCGAAATTCCGTCTAATGTCCTACTCATGCGCGTGCGTCTCCCCTCCCAAGTCTACACCTATCAATCTCCCTCTGACGAGTATATCCAGGTTGGACCTCGTGTTTGGCTGTCTTGCCAAATTATCGCCTGGGGTCTGGTGGCTACTTTCCAAGCCTTCATCCGCAACTATCCCGCGTACCTGGCTACCAGACTGCTTCTTGGCTGTATGGAAGCTGGATTTATCCCGGGTATGACATGAACTTTGACCACTTGAAGCACCGCGTACGGAGTTCGACATGTTTTTAACCAATCCACGCAGGCTGCCTGTACTTAATGGGCTCATGGTATAAAGGGAACGAGAGCCGTGTAAGGGTTACCACGTTTTATCTGGGCCAGAACTTCGCGACGGCCACATCTTCACTGCTTGGGGCTGGTCTTCTTAAACTTGATGGTCATCTCGGGTTAGAAGGCTGGCGATGGATATTTCTCGGTTCGATACCCTGCCCTCTTATTGGTGATTTGTTTGATGTCAACTGTACTAATGTGAATAGTGGATGGCTTCATCACCATTGTGATCGGCATTGTTTTCATCCTATTTATCCCACCCTCCGTGGGCGACGGGAAACCACTCATCTGTTTCGGTCGATGGAGTTACTTTACCGAGAAAGAATCGCTAATCCTGGTGAATCGCGTCATTCTGGACGACCCGTCTAAAATGAACGAGAGCAAAGCTCGCCTTGGTGGACAAGACATCCTCGAATTCATGAAGAAGCCAAAGAAGTGGCTTCACGTCCTCATCACAATGAGCTCAGTCTGCGCCGTCCACAGTCTCAGCACCTACGGCCCACGGATGCTCAAATCTTCAGGTTTCAGCACTACTAATGCCAATGCCATGTACTCAGTCTCGGCCTATGGCGCCATGTTTTTTAACTTTACCCTCGCCTACCTTGCGTATGTTCTCTTTTGATCGGCTAAATTTGCCAAGTGACTTGTTAACAGTATGCAGTGATCGGGTTGGACACACAGGACCTTTCACACTGTTTGCGGCAACTTGGAATGTCATTGTGTATTCATGCATGGTAAACTTGGATCAATACTCGAAATGGTCCAGATATGCGGCTTTGGTATTGGCTGGCGTCCCATATTATGCTGTTCAGTAAGTGTGAGCCGGGAAGGGTTTGGTGGAGGCTCTTGGTGCCCTCCCTCTGTATCAACAGAGTCCAGAAAAGAGCAAAGCTAACGAAGATACAAGTGCGTTGAATGTGGGTTGGATGGCAAGCACATACACCAGCGTCCAAGACAGAAGCATTTTCTCAGCGTGAGTCTTTCTTCCAAGCCTGATTCTGGCACTGCCGGAATGGCCTAATATCTGGGCACTTCTTGTAACACAACTTCTAGTTTCATCATCATGGCGTCCAACCTTGCCGGTATACCTGCAGGGCAAATTTTCCGTGCTGATGATGCCCCATTTTATCGACGTGGTGCCACAATACCCTGCGCTCTCGCTGGCCTTTGTTGGGTTTTAGTTGCCATTCTGGGCTTGTGGAATCGTCACGGTCAGAAGAAGGCTAGAAATGCGTAGAGGTAGGAAATACCTATGGTTCATTGCAACGATGGTATTGCCCGAGGTACAGCATAGCGACGTTGGATGTGGATGGATTTCCAGTGAGCCATTGGCAATCAATAACCATTTCTAACAACCACAAAACACAATCATCGATCTAGCCCCATATGTCGTGCATTTATAGTCAGCCACGGTTACTGGTGCCTTGAGCCTTGTAGTGGAATTCATAAACAATCACCTGAGTGGCGGTTTCCTGGCTGCCTGTTGTCTGAGCCCTTTGTTAGCAAAAAGAGATCTACAAATCGTTCCAGTGTGGCTACGACATCTTGGAGGGAAGTAAGAAACTCAAGTCTCACAAGATTCTTTGCCATTACCACAATATCCATACTTATTGCTCACAGCCCGAACTGGGTTCTTCCGCAGATCCTGTTTCCAGGGAATGACGGACCACAAGGGTAGTCACGATACGGTCCGTTATTGCCTGGGTCGCATTGTCCGTTGTCTTGAGTGTCATGGCGCCCCGAGAGGCTTGACTAAAAGCGATCACTTGCCTTCTCCATGAAAAAGTAGTCACAATGCTCATTCAGGTTTATCATGGGGCTTCATAGACTATTTGTCGGGGGGACAAGAGCTTAAATAGGGTACAACGAGGGAGATAATTGATCACACGATCCTGCTAGTGCAGCCAAGGAGCAAAGATTTCTCTCGGGCATTCTCTGTGTTGCTTGGATCAAGGGCATGTAGCCCAGCACAGGAGATACTGGGACTCATGACGTAGCTGCAAATCATGAGCGGGATGACAACATCATTGAAATAAGCTACCCAATTATGAACCAAACGATACTATGTATGTAAATAACACATTATGGGTGACAAGAGATATAATATATATCGATGACCCTCCAATACCTTTGACAATGGCATGCAAATGTTCGACTATCTACAACAGAATGAGTCTCGCAAGAAATGGAGGATAGGAGTCACGTAGAACAAAAACCGCATATCGTCATCCATCACTACCTCGCCTGTCCTGCCATTTGTTATACGACCCTCAACTGAGCGGGTAATTTTTAGCGACTCAACAAAATGTTCTGACATCAAACTTCACAATCAATCTCAACCCCACTCTAGCCATTGTCACCACCAGCGTCTGGCATCCCACACAACCCTACTACCCAGCACGGAATTAGACAAAAAGAAAAAGAAGAGGCAAAAGAAAAACATACAACAGCGAGGATTCCCCGGTCGTCACCGACCCGAGTACTAATTCGCCGCTTCTCAGCTTGACTAAGGGAGAGCGGACGGGATCCCGTATTTTCTAAGAGCTATGGTCGTATGTACCTGGTTCTGCAACAATGCAGTAGATGTGGAATGCATCTCGAGTAGGATGAGAAGAGAGAGTTTCTGGAGATTGAGACTGTCGGAGTGTTGATGCAATAGCTTAGCCTGCCCCTTATTGTTATCTAGGGTAAAAAGTTTTATGGAAAGCTAGTGCGCACAAATCAGTTAGTCCTGTGGTTATGTTTCCCAGATCTGAATTCCACGGCTCATGGTTTCACTTCCCAGACAAAGTCATCCTCCCAAAATCAGTAATATTTGACAAAGCATTTCCCCAATAGTTCCATAGGTTGAGACTTGGGTGTGCACTTCAAATGCTCGCTGAACCGTCATCAGGTACCCATACGTCTATAATATTTTCCCAATTGGAGGTACAGAGAAACCAGGACATAATTGTCCAGTATACCTCGCGTTTTACCACTTTGCCTTCCTCAAGGCTCACAATGGGGGACTTACGGACCGAAAGAAGACCATTATCCACGTCGACATAGCCTTGCACCGCTCGCAGCTTTCTTCGACAACTGGAAATGAGCGTTACCTTGGAGATTGAGGAGTTAATTCGTGGCGATACATAAATGCAGGGGTCTGGCTTACAGGCGCAACCCGAAGATGATGATGGCGGAAGTGTTGAGAGGCACGTAGTAAGGCAATGAATGCACCACACCTCACTGAAACAAAGGGAGTCATCCTTACGGAATTGGCTATCGGCGAGGAAGCAAGTCAAATGCGGCCGGGTGGGTTGGGGTGTTAGGTATTAAATTGAAGGTTGAAGTAGGCTTTGGGGCGACAGCAGGAATCGACTTATTCTTGCTCTGACTCGAAGGTCAGGCCTTTCCTGGTATCACGGTGTGCATTCACTGTTCACCCAGGGCACTGGCAATCCATCTGCCACACTCTCCCCATTTTCGTTGCGTCTCTTAACAACTTGGTCTTACGCAACAGCACGTGGCTTCACAAGTATAGAGGGGACACAAAAACTGGACGAGATCGGGTATAATGCAAAAATTGGATGCTTAGTGTATGTGCGGCAATATTTTATCTACAGTCAATTCCCCGGCGATCACATTGGGGTCCGTTTTGGTTCCTTCACGACAGCTCGTACATGACATGGACTCATTCTATTCAGTACCACCCGCTTCGGTAAACTCAAGAGTAATCATCATCATCTCCCAGGTCTATTGCAATCGCTAAAGACAACCAATCCTCCGTCCCGGAGGCGGAGAGGGGCCTTGCCCAGGGAGCGCCTCGTTCCAGCTGCGGTGTCCGAACCGCGACGCGACCCTTGGCTATCGTCTCTCCGGGCCCAGCATGCACTCTTCCGGGAAGAGTGACGGTACGTTTGCTTCGCCATGTCGCTTTGCGCCGGACCGGAGTGTGGTATGTGCCGACCGATGCTCCTCCTCCTTAGACCTCCGTCGTTTTGCTCATCTGCTAGCGAATCCGCTGCGCCTTTCAATATTTGCTGTTTTATTCTCCAAAGAATTCCTCAACCTCAGTTCGCGAAGATTCTCAGCTTCTGGTCTACACCTCCCGTGGCGATGATGCACCGAATCTGCACCTCAGGGGCAGCCCTCTCGATACCATTCCGCTTTGTTGGGGTCCCAACTTCTCCATTCTCCGGCTCAACGGGACCGCTACTCTTGACAATACCGGGTGCCCATCTTAAGCAAGTGATGAACCGCTCATGGACGTCCGCAAGCACCTTGACACATTTGCCATCTTGGCTAAGATCCCAGCACCTCAACGTCTTGTCGTCTGACACCGAAAGGAGATACTTGCCACTGGGGTGAAATAGGATTGACCGCACCCAGTTGTCGTGGCCAATTAACGTTAGGAGACACGTTCCGCGAGCGTCCCAAATTCGTATCGTCTTATCTCGAGACCCCGAGGCTATGAATTCTGCCGTGCTGCTCGCAGGTGGAGGCTTCTTCATTCCGGCCAGCGGGGCCAAGTATTTGTATGTCGAGGGCGGAGCAATTGTGCAGCATTCGTTGACGTGCTCATGGCCGAACATGATCTGTTTGGCCTCCGGCTCTGGGATGGAGACGTCCCAGAGTCGAACAGACATGTCATCACCGGTAGAGACAAGATAGCGCCCATCAACAGATGGACACACATCTCGGACCCAGCCAGCATGGCCATTGATTGTCTTCACGCAGTACCCAGTGGTAACATCCCATATCCTGAGTGTCTTGTCTCGACTCGCGCTAACGAGCAAGGTTCCGGAAGACGGTGCGCCCGCAGCGCCCGAAGGAATGAAGCGAATAGCGCTGACGCTATGGTCGTGGCCTGGCAGAGTCCGGATGTTCTTGTAATCGTCGGCTGGATCCCACAGCTTGATGGTCAGATCTGAGCTGCAGGACGCCAGTAGATAACCGCCGCGGGGACCACCGTAGTCAACGTCCAGCACAGCCCTTGTATGGCCCTTGATCGTCCTTTCCAGCTCTCCCAATTCCCAGTCCCAGATTTTGATTGTGTAGTCGTCGGACCCAGAGGCGATCGAGGAGAAGATGGGATGGAATGCGACGCAGTTGATGGTCTCTCGGTGAGATTCCAGGACATGGCGGGGAGGGGCCTTGGGTAGCCAGGATGCGGGGTCGTTTCGTTTTGAGAGGGAGCTGGGCGTCGCGCTGTCGAGTTCGGTTTGCAAGGACTCGTTCCGGCTTTCGAGATCCATGATCTGTGGAGATTGTTAGATGTCGGTGTGCGAGAGCGGTGCGGGAGTGGTGTGGGAGCGGGGCAAGCGGAAACGACGAAGCGAAGCTGTCGCGAAACCCGCCAACGTGCCTTTTTCTGTAGCCGCACAATGCTCGTCCATTTCTTCTCTAGCAATGTCTCGTATTTCTTCGCGGTGGCTGCGTCGAAGACGTCCTCGCCGAGGTTGATCTCAGCCCGGAGTGCGGCGGCGGCATTGGGGAGGTTGTTGGCCAAGAGATATGCGATGATGGATTTGTGACTGCGGGCAGCATGTTAACATCTCTCCCTGGCATACGAAATCTTGCCCTCCAAGAGGGCCTGTACGCACAGCTCTTCCGCCTGCCTGGGTGACAGCATAGGCGCCATTGTTGCGACCGTTGGCGATTCGGCACCACACAAGCCGGTACTGGGTGTTCGCCAGACCGACCTTGCAGCGCCCTCCGCTTTTGAGATTCTCTGTCGTAAGGGTGGGGAGATCGGGTGGGATCGCAGGCAGGTGACAGGTCAGTACATGGTCGTAGCCTACATCCAGCTGGATCTTCGCTTTAGCAAGTCGGACGGTCGGGATAGAGAGCAACAAGGTGACGGTTGGGCTTCGCTGTCAAGCACCAGTAGCTCTTGTCGCAGCGCGCGTCAGAAGTGGGCTCGGGGCCGGCGGAATGTTTTCCCTTAGTGGGATGTAGCTTGGTTGAATTTATCAACATTCCATGCACCACGACAAGTAACAACGCATGGTTTGCATAACACGCCTTCGTTGGGGCAGGCACTGGAACAAGAAACGGAGGCATCAATTGTTGGATTTCAGTACGGTCAATGTTTTGTGGCATTTTTCTTTTGTATTTTTTGGTCCGCAAACACTCACGCATGAATGGCCCAAGACACTCGTGACACAAACCGGCTGGCCACAGCATGAAGGAGCTTACGGCAAACTGCTTGGGGTCAAATCACAATTGCAGATACCGGGTGCATGAGCCCATGTCGAATGGGTTGGGGTGCGCTACAAACGGTGGTCGGTGGAAACCACAAGTAGCCACCTTTGTCTTTCAACTTGCGGTCTGGGGGAGAGACAGGAAAGGGGATAGCGGCAAAACATGGCTTCGCTGCTGCGTTCCTGTTGGGTAAGGCCAAGGTTTATCTACGAAAGGAGGCAGATACAGAACATCCAGACCGCATTCTGTGCTTGACACTTAGGTAATGGATGGCTATCTTCCAGATAGACAGTGCCTTATGGAACTGGGGGAGCTAGCACTCGGTTTGTGGATCTGGGACTGGTATGAATCTCGCAAGACGGCCGGGCCCGCCTCGCTCTACAGCTAACTCCTGGAATCATGACTCCTCTGGCCACAGTGTAAGTCGTTGAAAAGGCCACTCAACGCACCCAACAGCCTCATGTGGATTTTGCATCACCGTTTATGACGAGTCTTTATCCACCAATGCAACCAATGCAGGGCGAATATCAGGGGTTCGGTTGGAGTCGCGGCCAATAGCAGCCCGCATCGCCGCCGCCTTGGGGCAATTGGAGAGCTCCATCGGCGTTCCCCGCCCCACGGCGGCTCCCGCATGTCACCCGGACATCTTTGGGCTTTGGCTTCAGTTCCCCTCAGCAGAGTCACTGGACCTTGTCTCAACTTCCTCCCTTCTCTCTCTCTTCCTTTCACTGCTCTCTCACAATATTTCCCCGGCTTAAACTTCAGAACCAAACCTTCAAGTCCCGTTCCCCTCTCCATCTACCGCCTAGCTGTGCTCCAAAACAAGTGCCATCATGACGACCCGTTATCGTGTCGAGTGTAAGCTGCCCTGCTGCCTCCCGAGCGCTAACATCTTTCTCTGCCAAAATGACTGACTCACAATGACCTCCAGATGCCCTCAAGACGCACCGTCGGGACCAATTTATCGGTAGGATGCCTTCCTCCCGCCATTCTGTCGATCGATCTCGCATCCCGGGCGCTCATCATGGCCTCTCTCCCTTGCCCCACTCCGTTATCAGCACTTCAACCTCACCTTCAGCTATCGCCCTCGTGACCACCACAGAATCGCTCCGCTGACATTGAAATGCAGAATGGGTCAAGGGTCTCTTGGCCGTACCTTTCGTCCTCTACTCCCAACCAACTGGTGTCTTTGGAGATGGACCCAGCGTCACCCAGATGGCCGAGGAGGCTCACCGCCGCTATGCCGAGATTATGCGTGATGTCGAGCTCATGATTGACGACCACAGTACGTGAACCTCCGGAACATGTTTTCACCCAGCAATTGACTAATTTATCTCTGCCTAGTCGCTCGCCAGAGCGGTGACAACAACTTGCCCTCTAAGCTGAGGATGCTGGTGCCTACCGCAGGCCCCTTCTTCACCAGACTCCCCCTCGAGGCCGCCTTCAAGTACCAGGACAGAAAACGATACATCTCGTCGAGGAGATTCGTTGCCCCGTCGTTTAACGATGTTCGACAAATTCTCAACTCGGCACAGACCATGGCCGTTACCAACGGAGCGCTGCAGCTAGCTACCTTTGATGGTGATGTGACGTTGTATGATGATGGAGAGAGTCTGCTCCCCACGAGCCCCGTTATCCCCCGCCTCCTTGGTAAGGCTTTCCGCATCCTTTCAAGAACGATACAAGCTAAGAACTCGTAGACCTCCTCCAAAAGAACATTAAAATTGGCATCGTCACAGCCGCCGGCTACACCACGGCTGACCGCTACTATGAGCGCCTCCACGGCCTGCTGGACGCCATCGCAGATTCCCCGGATCTGGACGCCATCCAGAAGCAAAACATTGTCATCATGGGCGGCGAGTCGAACTACCTGTTTGAGTTCTGTGCTTCGTCGCCTCACCGACTAGCGCCCGTCCCCCGCAACAACTGGTTGACACCGGAGATGGCGTCCTGGTCTGAGCAGGACATCGAGAATCTGCTCGACGTAGCCGAGTCCGCCCTTCGTGACTGCATCAAAACCATGAACCTCCCTGCCCTGATCGTTCGCAAGGACCGCGCCGTTGGCATTATCCCGAAGTCACCCGATGTGCGCATCGCCCGCGAGAGCCTCGAGGAGACTGTCCTCGTGGCCCAACGCATCTTGGAGCTGAGCCACCTAGGCTCCTCCCACGACCGCCCCGCCAGCAGGTCACCGCCTTCTGTACCGACCCGCTGCGTGCCGTTCTGCGCCTTCAATGGTGGCCGCGATGTCTTCGTCGACATTGGTGATAAAAGCTGGGGCGTGACAGTCTGTCAGCAGTGGTTCGGCAGCAAGAGCGGCAACGGCACGATCCGCGGCGAGAACACTTTACACGTGGGCGACCAGTTCCTTAGTGCCGGATCCAACGACTTCAAGGCGCGCAGCGTGGGGACGACGGCGTGGATTGCGAGCCCTGCCGAGACGGTTGACCTGTTGGATGAGCTGGCGGACTTGATGCAAAAGAGACTTTCTTGATTCAGCTGAGAGCGAAGTCAAAACTTGACATGGATACGGCAAGGAAGCAATGGACTATACACCACTATACGCCATGAATGATGGGGTCGTCATGGTGAAGACCTCAATCAACAACGAAACGACGGGGCGAGGACAACGATTACAAGCAAGCAGGCACGAGGGACAAATTGGCAGAAATTATTACCGGCAACCCGGTCGAGAGATTCAGAATGAGCTATACCCATTGCGCACGAGGATGACTGGAAGGAGGGCATCGGTTGCATACAGCATTTAGGTTTCGTTGCTATACGCGGTCGAGCAAAAGCAACGCCATCTCTACGAGGGGAGACTTTCGTCAATGTAACTGTACGTTTCGCCCAGGTAGTTTATTTGAGCTATATCCAATTTTGTTTGCTTCAATCGTATAGGTTTGTAAGTACTTTAACATTATCTGCTGCCAAGGTTCGAAAACGAGGGTTATTCGAGTGTCATGATCCAACAGCCAAATGTGGTCCCCATTAACTGGAGTCTTCACTGAAATATATAAAAGCATCCCCTCTGAAGTCTTCTACATTAGTATATTTCCTAGTATTGATGAGATGCAATATCCAATAATAGCAAAGTCAAACAATATGAGTGCTTTGAGCACGCCTTTTTGGAGTGCATCGTGAGCTCCCGCTTCGTACTCGCTTCATGGAAGCGTTCCAAATCGCAGTTTCAGGCTCGAAGGTACAAAGTATGCTTATGACACAGGTGGTTAGGATTACACTCGTTGTAATGGTTTGCAAGACGTGTAGTTCACGATTGTCTTCCCCCTGATCTGCCAGCTGCAACAACTCTACTACACAGGGTTCATCAGTTCTCACAAATACTCATGTTATAGCAGCCTCGACATATAGATCGATCTGTTACGCGGATATTATGGGTATTATGGGTCTAGAGCACCAACTGTCCCATGAAGTCAGGCATCTGAGAAAGATCCGAAACCGTCTCGTGCAAAGATTTTGCGTCCCCCGTCTTCATACGGATCGTTCCGATCGATGAGATGTCACCCCCCACACCAAGGCTTGCGTAATCCTTTCACAGCATATGCACCTCAGCGTTGCATCAGAACCGATCAATCAATTTTCTGCGCCACCCGACGCCCATGATGTATGTAAGACGGGTACCTCGCTTTCGATGCACCTGGTGGCAACAGGCGGCGGTGGCTGTGGTGAACATGGCAAAAAAGTCTCGCTGGCTAGGGCTTGCATTCCTTGGTAGTAACCACGAACTGAAAACACACGACTCACACACGTGAATGTCAATCAATCGCGGCGTGGCGAAACAACGGGTGGCTGAGCCGTCTCAAAGCCCGAACACACTCGACACTTGACACCAAGAGGGAACGAGACAGAGCCTCCCCTCACAACTCCAAGATTCCAAGCGCTAACTAACCGCTGGACCCAAGCCACAAGGAGCGTTGTCGCCCCGCAGGAGCTGGAGGCTTGTCCATGATTCCATCGAGTTGGGTGTGTCGTCAGTCTGCATCTAGCGGGCCGCTCGGGAGTCTGGATTTGCCACGCTTGCGGGTTATCGCCAGCACTGAACGGGGAGCAGCACCGAAGCTGGACGGTCCAGCGCATGACGGAGCTTCAGAAGCGACCCTGTTGCAGCGTAGAGAGCATGGAGGAGGATGAATGACCCATCACGTCTCTGGGGCTTCTGAGGTTTCTGGGGTTTCTGGGGTGCTCTGATACAGACACACGAGACGAGGCGAGGCGAAAAGCTGAACCGACCGATCCACTAGACGGGGCTTGTGGATGAACCAACGGGGCGGACACGATGGAACATGGAATGAGCCCTGGGCTGGATAATAGGGCCTAATAAGCATAGGGCATGGGCATAAGCATAAGGGCCACTTTACAAGGACTGGGCCGAGGATTCCCTTAATCTCAGCCCTGTAATGCCCTCCACTTCATGGTGAGAAATTGAGCGGAAGCTCAGCTCCCCACTGCCTAGGCCCAGGTGGGAATCAAAATGGCCCTTCCACCGCATGTGGTCCGGGATCTTAGGCGGACATCTTTTCTGGGAAAGCTTCGCGAGTCCGTCGCTAAGATGGGTAAATGTATGGGTGTCATGGGTGTCATGACATTTATTGCCAGTTTATTTGCGCCGTCTGGGCTGCTCTGGGGGGTTTCAACGCAAGCTGCATATATGCGGGAATAATGCTGAAGGAATGTCGGCATTCATGGACCCTTTAGCCCTTTTGCCCTTTGGTGTCCCCGTTCGTCTCACCCGGTTGAATCGGCATCATGCTTGCCACTCTTTCCGGGGTGTAGCTGGCGCTGACGCTGACGCCGGGCGAGTGTGTGCTGCTGTGACGCTCCGGTTCGAGGCTCCGCAGTCGTGCTCCGTCACGTTGGCCGTCTCGGAACTTTAGATGCCGACCGCTTCGACGCCAACGCCCGGGGACCGACGCCAATGCAAGCCCTCTTTTGGCCTAAGCCCATCTGTCGCATCGTGTTGTGGATTAGTTTTGTGTGTTATGAGTGGGTTGCTGTGCTTTGCCAAGTTTCAGCAAACCGGTTCTGTGTGAGCCAAGAAGCTGAGCTGGGCGGGCAGCGAACCGAGAACGGAATGAATTATTGATGAATGAATCATACATCATACATTCACAATGACCGACTGACTGCCTGCCTGAATGTCTGCATGGCTGAATACGATGGCTGAACGAATGCCTGTTTGTCTTGTAACCTAACTCACCCTAGCCGCCCATCGAGGCGCAGCGTCAAGGCTGAGCCCGGACCGACCTGTGAATGAACGACAGCCAGCCGCCGAGCAGGGTTTGTTGTAGGGTTGTAGGGTTGTAGGGAATACGTTGCACCACTGATGAGCAGCTGGATGGCCCCCCAAGCAGCAGGGAATCGAGGGAAACCAGGATCAAGGCATGAGAGAGAGAGCGAGAAAGACCTGGAGGATTGTGGATCATGGGGACCAGCGCCAGCGGGACTAGTACCCAGTACTTACACAGCCATGACGCTGCCAAGCTGCGTACCTGCTCGTCGCTGTACTAATTACTCTAGGCCACTGTAAGCCACTGTAAGCCACCTAATTGATCCCATTCTACCATTGGCTCACGCCCGATGGGCTGCTGCGGGCTTGCACTCCCCCCGTAACTATATTATTACCCAACGTCCTCCATGCCCCTGTCCCGACTCCCACCTGGCCCATCTCCATGTTTCCCGCTCTCGTCAACCTTCTCCCGCCGCATCTAGACGCTGGATCTTGCATTTTTGGGGCATAGGGCATAGGGCATAGGGCATAGGGTATCTATTCTTATTCTTATTTTTATTCTTTCTCTTGCATTCTTTGTTCCTCTGGTCTTTGTTTTCTTCGGCTTCTTCAACAAGGGGGTGGATATATCTTGGGTCTAGACCACGCCATCATAGACAACGACGACGAACCGAAACATTTTCCCTTCCCGAGACAAGACAATCCCGTCGTCACCTCTTCTCGACGAGTCGACAGCAAAACCACACCGAATCACACGATGCGCTCTCTCCCGCTCCTCTCCCTCGCCGCCACCTGCGTCTCGGCCGGCACCCTCGCCGTCGACTTCTCCAAGCACAAGCTCGACCTCCCCCTCACCATCACCAAGCGCGACAACACGCTGAACCTCGACGCCATCAACAACATCACCGGCGGAGGCTACTATGCCGAGTTCGACATCGGCACCCCCGGCCAGAAGATTGGCTTCCTGCTCGACACGGGCAGCAGCGACACCTGGGTCAACTCTGTCGACACGGATCTGTGCAACAGCATCTCGCTGCAGGCCACGAATGGCTTCTGCATGACCACTTGTAAGTTGAATTGGGACTGGGCGCATTGCCCCATGTGTCGGGGGGCTTCACAGTGAGTCTATGCGACGTTGATGCTAATACCCGCCTGCAGTCAACCCTAAAGATAGCGACACCTACAAGCTCGTCGACGCCGGCGGCTTCGACATCACCTACCTCGACACGCGCCGAATCCGCGGTGACTACTTCAATGACACCGTCACCATCGGCGGCAAGGCCGTCAAGAACCAGCAGCTCGGCCTCGCCACCAAGTCAGTGCGCCCCACGGGTATCATGGGCTTGGGCTTTGCTGCCAACGTCGCCGCCAACGTCGAGTACCCCACCATTCTCGACAACATGGTGTCTCAAGGCTACATCGACACAAACGCCTTTAGCTTGTACCTGGTACGTCTCCCTGTGTAGCGTCTGACTGCTTGCCATGTGCTCTCAATTTCCCACATTTGCACGGTTGACTGTCGTATCTTGTGCGAGAGAACTTCCACTGACCGATGTACTTGTAGAACGACCTCAGCGCAAGCTCCGGTACCGTCCTCTTCGGCGGCATCGACACCAAGAAGTTCGTCGGCGAGCTCACCACCCTTCCTCTCCAACCCGACTTCCAGTCCCTCGACACCAACGTCACCTCCTTCACCGTCAAGATGGACTCGTTCAAGGTCTCGGGCGCCAAGGATGCCAGCGTCGAGAGCTTCGAGGCCAAGGCCATCCTCGACTCGGGCTCCACCATTTGCCTCCTCCCGCAATCCCAGACCCAGGACCTCTGGAACGCCTTCGATATCCGCACCGTCCAGAGCATTAACGTCCCTTTTGTCGACTGCGCCTACGCCGGCTCCAAAGGTGACGGCATCTCCATCGACTTCACCTTCAGCGGCAAGACCATCAGCGTCCCCCTGAACGAGATGGTTGTCGACTCCTTCGCCGCCATCCAGGACCAGATCATGAGCGACCCCCAGCTCAGCCAGGTTTTCAGTGGCTGGGACAGCGCCTGCATGTTTGGCGTCGCCTCCGCGTCCGACTACGGTGTCGACAACTCCGACTTTGCCCTGCTCGGCGACACATTCCTGCGCTCCGCCTACGTCGTCTACGACCTCGTCAACAAGCAGATCGGCATCGCCGAGTCCAACACCAACACCAACGACAGTGACATTGTCGAGCTTAAGGCCGGAGACACCAACTTCCCCAACGTCACCGGCGTCGCTAGTAAGTCCACGGCTGACCCTACGAGCTCTGCGAGCTCGTCGAGCACCCGTCCCACCGTCACTGTTACGGCCCACCCTGACGATTCCGCAGGCAGCGGGAACGGAAACAACGACAGCGCCGCCGGCAACCTGGCCCCCGCCATGGTGGCCGCCCTCATGATGGTTGTCGGTGCCGTGGCCGTGATGCTATAATCGGGTGTGTACCGGCTTAAGCTCGATGCGCGCGTGTTTTCCCACGTCGGTGTACGTGGATTTGTGTATGTATATGACCATCCCGAGACGACGACGACAAGGAGATGCCGTCGCTGAAAACCTTTGTATATACGATACCCTCATCGGAAATAATTTCTCGTTTGACATAATCCCTCCGCCATATCGGCAATCGGGCACGTTGGATATATATGATGGATGTGCCACCTAAATTTAATTGTTACCTGCGAAACATTGTCTCAAGTTCTCTCCCTCTCAAGTCTTGCATGCTTCCTTGGTTCTCCTTCTATGAGTGTAACCCTTTCTATAAATGCCATCCGAGCCCCATGTAACATAAAAGTACAGGTAAAGATGAGCGCAACCAGCTGCTCACCTCTTAATCGACTAACCCGACAAACCACCTACCCCATCTTGCTGTACCGCTCTCTAGCTTTGTCTTGAACAGTATTCAAGTAGTCGGTATAGCTGTTCTTCGTCTTGCGCTCCGCGAGCTGCGCCGCATCTCCCAAGTTGCCGCCCTCGGCGCCCAGGCCGACACCCTCTTGGTAGGCATTCGTGGCGATGGCCTCGGTGCGACCGTCACCATTTGCGCCGAGACCAGCACCAGCGGACCACCCCATCTTGGCCAGCATGCCAGCTCCCTTGGACTGCGCTGGCTTCGCCGGCTGAGTGCTCTCTTCCTGCTTCGGGGGCTGTTTGGGCTTGTTCGTCTGCCCAGGTGTAGGCTTGGGCTTGGTGGGTTGGTTGTACACCTGCCGCCGTTCTTTGGCTCGATCTCGGTACTGCGAAGCAGTGGCTGCAGCCTCTGAGTTCTCCGGTGTCTGCTTCTGGAGTCTCTTGTCGCGAGCCGCCAGCCTAGGCAAGGCTGCCTTGACTTGCTCTTCGTTCTCAGTGGCATTTTTGTGGTTCCGCGACTTCTCGTGGATATTGACTTCGTCTACCGATTTGTATTTGCGCATGCAGATCAGACACATCAACCGGTCTCGGTCGACGTACGAGACTGTTGTGTTCGAGTCGGACTGTGCTTGCGACTTAGTGTCAGACCCAGCGGTTGGTTCGGGAGTCAAAGACTTTCTCGCGATGGTGTCTTGAGGGGCGCCCAACTTCGTGGCCCCAGAAAGCGATATCTTTATAGGGCCTTGAGGCTTAGCATCTGTTGCGGATCCGTTTCCTGAGAGTGATATTCGCACAGGTGCCCGGTCCTGGTCATCTCCGCCAGCATTCTGCGATCCACTGTCACTTGGACCACGGCCATCGCCTCGGAGCTCACCCCTCTTGCGTTGCCACATAGCCATCTGCCCAGCCATAGGCACGAGCTTCTTGGTTGCAGCTCCAGCAGGCGTTCCTTCAGCCTTCCGCTTCTTCGACTTTTTACCATCGCCAGTCTCATCAGTAGCTAATTTTGCGGCATCATCACCGCCGGGAGGGAGTGGTGTCACAATTTGTTGGCTGGGGTAGACGTGAAGATCCCGATATCGCACACGGAGGCTCGGGTTGAACAGGGGGTTGAAGGACATGCGTTCAATAGCGGGTGTCACCTCTCGCTCCTCCGGCACGAAAACACCCATGTGAATGGTAGAGACTGTGACTGGGCATGCCGCAACCATGAAGGATCGTGACTTTTGGAACTTGGCCACGGCAGCAGCAGCGTCCTCCAGAGTCCAAAACTCGACAAACCCATACTTGAAAGATTCGTCCGAGTTGGTGTCGCGCATTAAAAACACACGATGCAATGAGCCAGGTCGGGCGCCGTATCTCGATGTGTCGCCAGTGGGTGCGGTTGACTTGAGTTTTGGCGCTCCGTTGGAATTGTCCTTGACATTGTCTACTTTCTCCACCTCTAGGCGCTTGATGTCGTTTATAAACATGTCCTCGTTGACAAAGGGAGCCAGGGGGTAAACGACAAGAATCTGAGATGGCACGTTGGCAGCATCAGTCACGCCAGTAAGGTTTTGTTGCCAGTTTGGAACTTAGGCACCACGTCGTTAGCTAGGAATTGGTTGGTTGAGGAGAGGGACTCACCACCCTGAGGGCCACCACAAATCTTGCACTTGATCCTCGTCGAGTAGTTGGAGAAGTCGCACTGCAAACCGTCAGGGGAGTGATAGGTATGGGAGTCGCAGGTACTCACTGTCGGACAGATCCAGTTACTGCCACCGGCCGCTCGGGGGTCTACATCCTCTCGGCTCTCTCGGTTGCGGGCATAGTGTATGTATGCCTCAAACTTCCCGTCTGGCACGTCATCAGTGGAGTGCGCCAACTCAAGACAAAGCTTTGGATAATGCTCTTTCATGAAGATGACAGCGTGGTCGACTTCTTGAAACTGAACAAACGCCCGACAATGCCCTATCGTGTGTTAGACGTGCGTTAAGAGCCACTGGAGAATATCACTTACCTCTAGAAGAGGTGACTCGGACGTCAATGGACGGAAACTCGGCGGCGGCGGAGTGTCTTAGGAGGCTTTCGCGCAGCTGCAGGTTCTTCAATTAGTCATTGCGAACCATCAAAGCGGGCCGTACATCGAGCAGGTCGTGGCGACAGTGTTCGTGGTCCGAGGACAAGCTCCCTGAAGGGAGCGCAACGGCATAGAGGAGATGCGGGTGGACAACTGGCTCCAGGTCGATGACCAAAAGCTTCGTCATCGGTGTTGAAGCAATCGCTCAGATCAGCAGGGTACCAACCTCACTCGACGACACGTTGAATGGCAGGCCCTCGAGGATGACCGTATCGCTAGGCTTCCCAGCTTCCCGTGTCGGACTATGGGAGCCACTCCGGTTGTGGCGGCTGTCAGAACGCGATCGAGATTCTCTGTCATCACCGTCTCGATATCTTGAGCGTTCGCGCTGATAGCTCTCGTCACCATAGCGGTCGCGACCGTAATCACCCTCGCCTTGGTATCCCTCGTCGTACATGCCACCGTAGTCGTGCTCATCCTGGGCATAATGTCTCGAACCCCGCGAGGTGCCGCCCCTTTTCGAATATCTCTCGTCGCCTTGGTCACGGCGGCCGTCGTAGTCCCTCTCGTGGCGCATCTCGTCGCCCTGGTATCGCGAGTCTCTGCCCCTTGAGTCGTCGGGAAAGGCTTGGCGGGGCGGAGACCTAGATTGATCTCGACGTCCCGTGGGGAAGTTAGCCGTCAAGCTCAAATGATCCATGATGGTCCTTCTCGAGTATTCAGTGTCTTTCTGAGGCGCGGGCTGTGGCATTACCCTGCCGCGATCGGTAGGCGTCCTGTCGCTCTTGGAAGTTCTGGTCCTGGGGCCTCCGGTTGTAGTCCCTCCCGCGATCCGAGGATCGCGCACTGTATTCGTCGTGCATAACGGCGTCAGCTCGCACGATCTCGTAGAATGTGGCGATCGGTGATTCGTCGCTTGTCGCTCTATGTGATGTTTCGAAATGATGAGATGGGAGAATGGGGTTCGAGGTGGCATGTCGAGGACAAGAGACAAAGCAAGGCAGCTTGCGATCGGAGCTTAGTCATCCATCCACGTTCGTCATCGGCGCCCTGTGCATGAACCTTGCAAGGACCCAGCGCCATTTCGTGATACTGAACGGGATCTCAAGTTTCACTAAATTTACAAAGCGAGTACGGAAATAAATTCTGCCAAATTGTTCCCGATTCTCCGAAGTCGTAAGGACAGTCTTGACCGTAGTCAGAAACCGGGTTTAAAAGTCTAGTGTACGAAGTGTTGTATGTAAGTGGCTGGCCTCAAAACACCACAACCTAACTTCATTCGAATCACTGGGCTCTCGCTTCCTCTTAGAAAGCGCACCAAGACTGGAATCCAGATTGTCCCACGCACTTAAAATGGCTACATCTCATAAGCCCGAGAAGAGCACGGAGAAATGGGAAACGGCAGAGGACAGCTGCTATGTTGCCCTTACCCATGACTACCTCAACGTCCAAGACACCATGGACCGAGTCCGTGATCCTGGAGCCGGAGCCATCGTCATCTTCGCAGGTAGTTTATACAACTTGAGCGTTGTCCTCTCTTATCCTCCCGCTGACAGAGTCCGCCAGGCACCACGAGGGATTCCTTCGACGGCAAGCCCGTCAAAGAACTCCAGTACTCATCCTACCACCCCCGCGCGCTGCGGTCCATGCTCGCCATCGCCCAGACCATGCGCACCAAGCACGGCCTCAAGGGCATCGCCATGATCCACCGCCTGGGCACCGTGCCCATCGGCGAGGAGAGCATCCTGATCGCCGTGTCCTCGCCGCACCGCCAGGCGGCGTGGCGTGCGGGGGAGGAGGCGTTGGAGGAGTGCAAGGCCGGGGTCGAGGTGTGGAAGCGTGAGGAGTTTGAGGGCGAGGAGGGCGTGTGGAGGGCTAATCGTGATGGAGTTGCGGGACAGCGAGAAGAGGCGTGAAGTAGTGAGTGTGTGTTTGTTTGTGGCTTTGGTGTTGAAGGTGGAGAGCAAAGTAACATTGTTATGGAAATATATACACACAAAGAGAGATTCGCATCTTCTTGGACTTTTGAGAGTCTATCTCTAACTATCGACAAAGACCTGTAATTCACGCGACTGGCCATACATCTCCAGATGGCATGTCCCAGTCCAACTGTCCTCTCGTAGCGTTCTTCGCCACGGCGAGGCCGAGACTCTGTATCCTCTCGAGGGAATGCAGCGATCCCATCCTCCCTGCCTCAATACCCCGCATTCATTATCATTATCATGAGCAATTTTTTATTTATTTCTGGTAAACCGGCGGGGGTTCCTGCAGAAATTCGAACGGGCAACGCGGGGGATGCTTCCCGCCGCAGCATGTAGGGAACATCACTGCCACGCAAACGTCAGCTTCAGGCCTCACTGGGGTAGTCTGTCTAGTGTAGAACATACTTATGTGGCCATAGTAAGCCTCGGTAAATGTCACATCGGTGCCCAGTCCTTGGACCTCGACGTCCTCTGTAAACGCCGATGGGTACACGACGATACCGTACTCGGCGTGGAGAACCCGCCAGAACTCGAGCGGCAGTCTTGAAGGCTACAATCAGTCTCGTATCTTCGAGGCGTGGAGGTGACTGGGAAGAACTTACTTGTATTGGCCATGCTTGATACAGGCGTGCATGAATAGACAGACAGTCTCGAGGACCACACGGCCCTCGTTGACAGCGTTCTCGAGCTGGTCGCACTCGAGTTCGTAGACTCGTTTCAAGCGCTCCTGGGAGTAGTTCATGGCAATGGACCATCCCTTTGAGATCTTTTCTATATCCCTCTCGGGGAGCTCCGATAGAACCGACATTGTGGGATGCGTAGGATGTAAGAGACGCGCAGTATGAACGGGTATGAAGGCCAAAGATGCACCGATAAGTAGGGAGCAGATTGCAGTGCACGGCGCAGTGAACAATGACTGCAATAAAGTTGAGAGAATAACAAGAATGAGGGGAAAATCAACATCCCACCTCAGTCGAGGGCTCACTTGATTCAAGTATTCTGGTGCTCGCTGCGGCGCGGCGCGTGAGAGAGGCCATCAAGGTGCCTCCTAGCTCCCGGCTCCTCCACCCTTCAGTGATCCACGTCCCTGGCTGCAGCCGCGAGCTTGCCAATCACTATCACGTCATGGTCGCATTCTTTGGCAACCCGCATGCGGCTCTTGTCAGTGTGGAGCAGCTATTGCATCACGAGGGAACCTCTTTGGCCTGCATCCCACTACTCATGGCTCATCATGGCTCATCATGGCTCCTCCTCCTCTTACTCTGGCCCATTCGACCGTCCGGCCCCGCTTCCCAAAATAACATGATGTAAAACTCTCATCGGCATCCAGCCCATGAAGTCATGTAGTCGTGGTATAACAGAACAGATAAATAAGTAGTAGATGATTAGGTTGTATACACAGTCGTATGGCCCGGGCTTTCTCGCCCGTCCATGTATATAGTAGGTAGGTATATCATAGGTATCAGCAAAGCATATCGCTCATGGTATCTCGCTCCAGTCATCTCATACAAATACAAGCCTCGTCATCATAACGCCCCCCTATCCTTTTACAAAGCATAATTCTCCGTATGCAAGTAAATCTCCTCCAACTCATCGTCTCCCCAAATCTCCGCCTGCAGCTTGGCCACCGTGTTGGCAACGCCGACTCGCATCGCGGGCGGCCCGCACACATAGACCGCCGTGCGCCGGCCCAGAATGCCCCGTCCATCGGGTCCACCGGTCGCCCACTCCTTAAGCATGTAACCCAGGTCTGGTCGACCATACTCGACACTCCATCCGCCGTCGATCTGGTGCGGCACGGGGAAGGCGAAGCGCATCAGACTCTTTTGGAACTCGGTTGGTGTCTGGGGAAAGCCAAAATCGAAGCCCGATGGTGGGCCGAAAGTTGACGTCGGGCGAGGCTTGCCGCCTTCGGGGTCGGCCTGTCGTCGAAGGTGGGCAAGCTCCGGGGGGTTGACGGGGAAGTTCTCGCCGGTCGGGCTAGACTCAGCATGCGGCCTCCGCGGTGAGGGTGGTGCGTAATTGAAGTGAGGTTGGTTCTCCTTGTGCATGGACGGGAAGTGGAACTCTTGGTCCTGAGCATCCTCCATTGGCATCTTCTTGTCTTCCGGATAACCATGACCCTCAAGTCTCTTCAGCGACTCGTCGGTTGCTGAATACTGGTGGGATGGCGGAGGTCCAGAGGGCGGCGGAGGGAGATGGGGTTGGAGGTATTTTTGTTGCGGCAGGGCGGTAATGCGATCCTCATCTTCAGCGCGCAGCTCGCGTTCGCGGTCAGGATCGCCCTGGGCCTCTGCTTGGATGAGAGCAGAATTTCGCTTGGATGCAATGCCTGCCACAAAACCATCCAGCTTATCATGGAACGCGTGGGTCAGGGCTCGAGGGCCGTTGGGGCCATTGGGACCGTTGGGACCGTTCGGGTCACTAAATGGGCCTGTCATCTGCATTCCACGGTTCCTCACAGCTGAAGTAACGAAGAACTTGCAGGTGACACTCTCCGGCGGAGCAGCTTCTCGGCAAATTCGCAATTCCTCACGGAACCAATCCATAGCCTCTAGTCGCTTCAAGGCCCAAACGACAACTACCTTCTTGGTAATTGCCTTGCCGTCTCTCATCCTCTTGATAAGATCCAGAAGTTGGGACACCAGTGCAGTGACGCCGCTGCCTCCTGCAATTAGGATGCAGGTGTCGAAAGCGGCGAGATCACGTCGCATACCACCATATGGGCCGTCCAGGAACGCACGATAGGTGTGGAACGGTCCCTTCTCAATAGCGGTATCCAAGACCTTGCGCGTAAACCCACCATAGGGTCTGAACACAAGGGTGCAGTCCCGGTACTGCTCGCCATAGTCGGACGGGAAGTCGTCGCTGCAGAGCGACGAGATCGTAAAGGGGTGGTTCTCAAAAACAGAGATGCCTGGCATACGCAGGCAGACGTACTGTCCAGGCTTCCATCGCATCTGAGTCGGGATAGTAATTTTAATAGCATTCTCTGCCATCAAAGTAATGGCGGCCTCGTCGCCAACCATGAATGATAGGCGCCATGGTCTCACCCAGTTGAGCTTGAACAGTCTCATCATGTAGCAGAAGACCCAGATGGCCACAGTGGTCCAGAGATAGCTCCAAGACATGAGAAAGTTCTTGGTGTGCCAAAAAAGGAGTCCAACGTACACCATAGAGACGGGAATATGCAACCAAACGAAAGCTTCATATGCAATTCTCCTGATGAATGGTAGGGAGGCGACACAGAGCCACACCAGAGGGACCAGGCAGGCAATTCCAGTGCCATAGATGACACCACTGCCACCAGGAAAGAGGCGCTGGTAAATCTCCATGCCACCGTCATCCCAAACCGGCTGGATGTAAAATGGGATGGTGTGGACGAGGGAGAGGAACAGGCAGAGATAAGCTGCCCATCGGTGGAAGACGTTGAGTCGCTCAGGGCCAATGCCGATCAGCATGCTCAGCACGTTGGCCTTCATGCTAGTTGCGACAATCCACGGCGTCAGGGCGACGGCAATCATTCCGGATCTGATAGCCAGAGGTGGGGAACCATACTGGATGCTCTGCCAGTAAAGGGGCTGCTGGAGGAAGCAGTAAAGGGTGACAAAGGCGAGCGCAATGAAGACGCAGGTGAGAACTGCCAACGAGGAGAAGGTGAATCGGTGTTTACCCCAGATAAAATCCGGGATAGGACGGTAAAAGATCCATCGAAATAGGGCCAGGGTATCGTTGACGATGTTAACAGACGAAAAGTGCGCCTTGGGCCGGAAGTTCTTCCCATTTAGCATTTCGGGCTCGGGGAAGAACTGCTGGCCAGTTTGGGCAGTGTGGCCGGTCTGCCCGGTTGGAAGGGCAGACATGCCATATTCCTGCTCGAGGGCGTAGGCGTTTCGGTAGTGCTCCTCAACTTCTTGCTTGTAAATGGCCTGTCGAATCTTGTCTTGCCAGAAATGCCATATTCGCACGGCAATAACGGTGCCCATGAGAGCAAGCGCAAAGTACGACCATCCGCGGGCATACTTTCCGGATTTCTCCCAGGGATCGACTGTGTGCGCCTGGACCAGACCGGCGGGACTCGTGGGAGTTAGAGGAATACTGATGCGCTTGACGAGATCGTTGAAAGTCCTAGAGGCCTCAGAGACGGCACCTTGGAAGGCGGGTTGCAGACGAGAAGCCATTTCGACCAGCGATTGAGCTTCCGCACGGGGGGTTTAGAGAGTCGGCGGCGAAGCGCGGGGACGGCCCCGTTCAGTTCGACATGAATGAGGGATCGTATAAGTTTGCCGAGTTCGCGTATCAATTCTACTGTGTGGGGGCGGAAGGCGAAGGGTCGACAAGTTTAAAAAGACTCTTGTCAACTTTGCACGGCGATGGGGTAGAGATTGCGATGTGACGTAAGACAGCGAGGGACAAGCTGACGTGATCCAGGTGAAACCGAGGAATACCAGATTCCGCGATTAATGGGATAGCGCTTTGTTTATTCGGTATTAAACAAACCCAGGGTCGTGAACGAGGGAAAGGGTCTTGAGCGGAGGCGATGGGAATGGGGGCGGGAAACGATGATGGGGCGAGGAAGAGGTTAAAAGCAAGGTCACGGTGGGGTCATGGACGGGCAATGCGGCCGGATATATGACCTTGGACGATCAGATGCTGGCCCTTGAACGGAGCTAGCAATACACAAGGGTTCAATGGCGGGCGGCAGAAGCGAAGAAAGGGCGTCTAGCAGTTGTGATGGCGGCGACTGGCGCGAGGGTTTGGGGGCATATGGTGGAGAGGTGATATGCGAGATTGCCATGTGGACGAGGCCAGTGGAAGACGACTGTGCATGCGGCCGGACAATCACAGCAGGGGATAGCTTGAATGGAATGGGGCGCGATGGGCAGCTCCCCAGGGCCAGCGGCAGACGGAGCGTTGATATTGGCTGGACCTGAAGATGCGGTCTCTCCCCGCCTGTCGAGGGTGGACCGTCACACCAGCGGCCAGCCGGGAGTTGGGCGTGGTGGTGTGGGAAAAAATGGACTCGGCGGCGCTGGTTTCGGTGGGTGACATGCAGCATCAGTTAGCTCGCGCCAGACAAAGCCAGAACCTCGCACAGATGAGAGAGACAAAGAGACGGGCCGTGGCCGTTGCCGGCAGAGAGCTGGGGTGCCCGGGAGAGGTGGACTCTGGGGGCTGGGGGCCGAGCGGAGGAGGCGGGATCGACGGCGATGCTGACTGGGGTGGGAGGCTTATGTTGGTTCTGGTGTTGAAGAGGGAAGAGGCGGATTCACCACGAACGACGGAACAACATGGTGAAATCACCGACAGCAACAAAAGACTTTGATGCTTGAGTCGTCAACGGCACCCCTGGCGATCGATAGTTGCTTGGTTTGCCTTGGCTTGACTTGGCTCGACTTGGCTCGAACTGGCTCGAATTGGTTCTCGAGGACATGCCGGGCGTCCAAAAGTGACGACGACGACAGCGGCATGTTGACTCGAGCCCGCTCTGGGCCGCCGTTGGCTCGAGCAAAAGCCACGAGTGCAGATGAGTGCAGATGAGCGTCTGAGACGGCCGTGGGATTGGCCGCATGGTGCAGCAACCTGTCGACGGTGGGCCACACGAACACAAGGTTCCTGGCATGGCGGGCGATGGCGCCCATGCATGGCCCCACTCTTCTCCTCTCTTCGACGGATATCCCAGAATTCCTGACGGGTGATTGCTTTTTGGGGGCCGCCCGCTGGTGGCTTGTCTCTCGGGTGGTGGATCCGGTGAAGGGTCCGGGGCGTCGAGTGTGTGTGTCGCGGTGAGAAATGCTTGGCCGGCTGGTGTCCGGGACGGAGCATGTGCGGTGGAGCTGCGAGATGCTGTGATGGAATCTGGCGCTGTGATTCGTCCCGAGGCGCCGTGACAACCTTAGCCCAGGCCCTGCGGCGGGCGGCAACAGGGGCTCTGTGATTGGCCTCAAGCAGCTCGAGAATCTATCGCCTGCACCAGTTTGCAC
The DNA here is from genome assembly GCF_021365365.1 of Ilyonectria robusta. NCBI lineage: Eukaryota > Fungi > Ascomycota > Sordariomycetes > Hypocreales > Nectriaceae > Ilyonectria > Ilyonectria robusta. Next base: position 777,258 of record NW_025764453.1, on the reverse strand, counting down.
CGCTTCTTCGACGACCAATGTGCCTCGTGGGCGCTCTCTCCTCCCTCTTCAGCAAATGCTTATTACTGTGTGGTATGGCCACTGTGCCTGAAAGCGGTTGGTCTTAGCCGAGCGGTGGGCCACGGCGCCTCTTTCGGTGTGCGCCAGTCTGTTGATGCCGAATCTCATCGTTCGACGGCCATGGGAGGACATGCCATTTGTGTGATTCCTGTGGTTTGTCACCGTCCGCGTCTGCATCTGCGTCTCCTATGTACGCCTGCGCCCATGCTTGCGCTGCCCTTGTTAGTGACTTATGACGATGACGGTGGCTGCTGTACGGAGCCTGTGTGTCTCTCCCCGTCTCCAACTCGCAGCGTCACCAGTAATAGCCACCTACCTAAGCTGTCAGGACCTTGGTCTACCTTACACATCCGCCTTAGACATCATTATTTCGGGCGCCGGTTCCTGCTGCATCCCGCTCACCACATGCCCTCTCCGGCATCCGGCGCTACTTGCACTCTGCGCCCTGGTCCGAAGCTGGATGTGGCGGCTTTGTACTCTGTACGGCGTAGAACGACCAGGGTTCTCAGAGACAGAGGCCAGAAGGGGACCGGGAAGAGACCCAAGCTCCCAACGTTGTCGGTCTCTCCCGCGCGGCCGCGCCTCCCGAATTTGCTCTGGTGTTGGTGATGATCTGCGTCCTTGTTAAACTGTCATTGTTCAAGGCAACGCAACGTTGATGGGGACGGGCCAAGGCGGCCGCCAGGCCACCGCATCGCATGCAGACTGTGGGCGTTTGTGCCGCGCCATGGGTTTGCACAAAGCTTGCTCACTGCAGCACAATGTATGCACTCTGGCTCAATTCGTCCACGGGAGTTGAGCCTTTCCCGCCTGTCCCCCGCTTCCAACCAACGACATCGCGGCGTCCGTCTTCATCACATTGCATATTTGAATGTGCAGCCGTGATAAATCCACCAACTTGGGGTCCCAGAAGTCCTACCGCACTCTGGAGCTCAACGGCATCTGCACTGCAGGCATGCGCGTATCGCTGCCAAACCTGCCCACATGAAATGATGCGTGTCATTGACTAACATGATGCCAAACAACTCCTCGTGAGCCCGTGAGCCGTGGGCTCTCAGATGGCCCGATGACGAATGATCGGGATGCACGCAATATACAAGCCCTGCAACATGTCCAAATACAGAGTGCTTTGTTGGCTCTGCTCAGTAAACGGTAGGGATCTCATGTGAGGCCAACCACCGCCCGTCATCATCCTGGACACTCTCAGTGCCGGTCCACCCTTGTACATCCCCGAGTTTCTTGCACCAACAAGGTGGCAGGGAAGGCCTCCTCCATCCGTCACAAGGCAACATCAACGGCCGGCTCACGCCATTTTCCCGTTCCGATGGTACTTTTTTCCTTCCGAGGGCCAGATCTGAGAAGATCATCAGGTGAGGGCGTCAATGGACATCTCGTTTACGGGCGTCTATGAAGTCTGGACCGATCCTTGAACGACCCTTGAACCGCGGCTAGATTGGAGATGCGAAAGTTAGCCAGCGCTTCGGTGGCGTCCAGCTGCCAGTCTCACTTATCAGCCTCGTGCCCCGCAATGTCACCATTGGTTAGTTAGATTCATGCGCCCACCAATGGTAATTGTCAAGCCCCGCAAGGCTATGGCGCTCTACAACTTTTATCCAAACCAAAACTTGAGGCTGTCAGGTTCAGCTGCATCAAAGCGTCACTCTCCCCCCAGTACCCGAAAACACAGAGAAAAGCAAGCTCTTGCCAAATACTGCCAGAATGGCCCCCGCCGCGGGTCTCACCCGCGCAACCTTTGCCAAACTCTCCCCCCATCCCTACCTCCTCGCAAACCTCGAGCCCTCCTCCGACGATGTGCCTCCCGCCCGCAGCAACGGCCGGGCTCCGAACGAAGTCAGACCTCCCACAGTCAACTCCTCCAGCCTCTCACATGCCCATGGCAGTGCCGTAGTGCGAATGGGCGACACCACTGTCATCTGTGGTGTCCGTGGCGAAACCATTCTGACCTCCAACATCCCGAGCTACCGTGCTTCCAACACAGAGACGGAGCTGAGAGAATACGATCTCCTGGTGCCCAACATCGAACTCGCCACTGGCTGTGCTCCCCAATTCCTTCCAGGCGGCCCGCCCACAACGCTGGCCCAGACTCTCAGCACGAGAATATACTCCCTCCTCCACAGCTCAAAGGTCATCAACCCCGACAACCTGCGGATATGGCATACGGGTGCCGCCGAGGACATGACGGCTGATGAGGATCGCATGGAGGACGATGCGCCGGATGCGGTCGAGGGAGACAAGGTGGTGGCAGCATACTGGGTGCTCTACATCGACATTTTCTTCATCTCCTTTGACGGCAATCCCTTCGACGCCGCTTGGGCCGCCACCATGGCCGCCCTACGAGACACAAAGCTTCCACGAGCTTGGTACGATGCAGACAGGGAGATGATCATTTCCTCTCGAAAAGAATCCATCCCTCTCACCATCACCAACATTCCCATCGCTTGCACAGCCGTCGTCTTCACCGGCAAAGAGACGGACCGGCCCGCCACGGACGGCAAGTATTGGATGCTGGTCGACCCAGACCGACTCGAGGAGTCGCTGTGCGACGAGAGCGTGACGATTGTGGTCGACTGCAAGGATGGAGACACGAGAATTCTGTCCATCTCGAAGCACGGTGGGACAGTCCTGACGCCCGGGCTTCTGACGTCGAAGCAGTTTCTGAGCTGGGCGGGCAAGCGATGGGAGGACTTTAATTTGGCGATGGTTCAGCCGTAGATGAATGATACCCTTCATGACCAAGACGAAAAGAAATCAATTCAGTTCAATCCCGTTCACTCCAGTTCATTATCTGGGACAAAACACAGTGCAAGTACGTTCACGCTATTACTACGAGTATCTACGACGTGAGATGTGTCAAACCATTCGAACCACCCTATCAGACCAAAAGTTCCAGGGCAGTAGATACCGGTAGACAAGATTCGCTCTGCCGCTCAGAAAGTAAGTAGTAATGAAACTACTCACGCCACTAACAATGTTCCGTTAAGAATACGAAGACACGACATTTCGGGCTGGGCGGATAAGTAAGAAAGAAAAAGAGAAGAGAAAAAACTTGGCGAGCTCGCTGTGAAATGGAGCTGGCAGACGAGCACGGACCATCCCAGTCCGCTGCCCCACCCGAGGCTGCCAATTTCAAATCCTCACCTCAAGCATTTTTCTTCTTGCTCTTTTCTCCAACTTCCATCTCAACTTCCACTCTCCTCACCATGGAATCCCTCTCAGACACTCAGTGGGATGTAGTGATCAGCGGCACGGGGCTCCAGCAGTCCCTCCTCGCCCTGTAAGCTTTGGATTCCATCGTCGAGACGCCCTGCGATCAGGCTGACCCGGCCTTCGTTTCCAATGAAGAGCCCTCTCGCGTTCAGGCAAGAATATCCTCCACGTCGACCCCAACGACTACTACGGAGGCCCCGAGGCTGCCTTGAGTCTTCCGGAGGCTGATGAATGGGCGGAGAGGCACCGCGCGGACAGTCGAGAGGATGCACTGTTCTCTGGCGCCGAGGTGAAGCAGCAGGCAGATGAGCTGGCATCGCGGCGGGCATACACCTTGGCTCTGGCGCCGCAGCTAATACACTCGCGGTCGAAGCTTGTGTCGCAGCTGGTGGACTCGAAGGCGTTCCGCCACATCGAATTTCTCGCTGTCGGCTCCTTCTTCATCTACCAACCGCCCTCGGACTCCTCAGCTCCGTCGCTCAGTCGGATCCCCTCGACCCGAGAAGATGTTTTTTCCAATACTGCCATCCCCGTTCGGTCCAAGCGATCTTTGATGAAGTTCCTCAAGTTCGTTCTTGACTTCGACTCGGAGCCTCAAACTGATATGTGGCACCCACATGCCGACGAGCCGCTGGATAGCTTTTTAGCCTCCACGTTCAAGCTCGACACCGCGTTGCAGTCCTACATCATCACCCTCACCTTGAGTCATAACGGCAAGATCTCTGTCAAAGACGGTCTCACCACCATCCATCGACACTTGACGTCCATGGGAGCCTTTGGCCCTGGCTTCGCCGCTGTTTATCCTAAATGGGGTGGCCTCTCGGAGGTGGCTCAAGTGGGCTGTCGAGCTGCTGCGGTTGGCGGTGCGGTCTACATGCTAGGTACTGGTATCAAAGATGTGCGGAAAGCGCCCTCTCAGGATGACCAGACTGAAGCCAAGCTTGAGCTCGAGCTCACCAATGACATGGTGGTCAAGACCAAGCGACTCATCCAAGGCTCTGAACAGCCAACGACTGAGGGCTCACGCATTAGCAGGCTGACAGCAATCACAAAAAGTGACTTCTCGTCGCTCTTTGAGCTCCTCGCTGAGGGTGCTCCGGTTCCTGCTGTGGCCGTTGTTGCATTCCCTGTTGGCTCGGTATCTTCTGAAGACGGTAAACCCTCAGAGTACCCAGTCTACGCAATGGTGCATTCGAGCGATACTGGGGAATGCCCTTCTGGACAATGTGAGTACACTATTTTTATCTTTTCTTTTGCTTTGGTGTTAGGATGATTCCCATCAAATACTTATCTACATTGTCTGAATTTCAATGACGATCAATATCTAAAATCTGATCACACCACTCATCTCTTCTTGCTTTCTTGGAAACGGAATTTGAGACATTGTGCTAACCACAATTCATAGATGCCATCTACCTCACGACCGTTCATGATGCCTCGTCGAAATCCACCCTCCAGAAGGCTCTGTCATCCCTTGTTGCCACTGTACAAGGTGGTGATCAAGCATCTCAATCATCTCCGTGCATTTATCAATTGTTCTACAACCAGTGCAGAAGCGCGTCGTCTTTAGTTGTGGACGGCAACACTGCTACATTTCCCCTGCCACCGGTAGATCTCGCATTCAACGATTCGGTGCTGGATCCTGTCCAAGAAGCCTGGAAAATGGTTCTCGGCGGGTCCAACGAAGAGGATGTTGAGTACATGAAGTTTGAGGATCGCGAGGGTGGAGACGAGGATGATGCTTACGACTGATTTCACGAGCAAACCATAATGAACTTAATTGAAACATTCCCATTGAATATCGTGATCTCATTCCCATGTGTGGCGTTCCTTTCCGTGACAATCCCCATTTCCCATAAAACTTCGCAAAATCATGCCAATGCGATGTCCTCCATCTGACGGATAACCCCCATGTCCTTGCAACACCTTGCAATCCCAAACCTATCCCATCTTCCGTTCAAATGATGAAGGGGTAATCATTCCTAGAACGATGTCCCAGTTCGGGTATTGTTGAAACCAAAAACCACCAACGCCAGATTTTCCCGATAATCTCAGTATCCCCTTTAGATGAATTGTGCATTCCTTGTTGCTAACCCGAAGTGAAAATTAATCACCGCCCAAATAAAAAATCATGCACCGTAGAATGTCTGCGAAAATCAGAGAAGTCGCAAATGGTCAGCTGCACCTGTGGAGAATAATTAAGCCAACTCGTCCATCTCGTCGTCCTCCTGCTCGGGCTTGACGCCAATGAGGAGGGTGCCGAATGGCTGCTGGTCCGCAATGCCTTCCTGCTCGACGGCAATTACATTCTTGGTCGCAAGGGAGAGGACGTGCAAGAACGCCTGGGCCGCGATTCGCTTGGTGTGAACAGCAGGGTCGGCGAGCTTCTCGAAGTCGACCCAGCGACGGTCAGGATCGTCGCCAGGACGGGCATGGCCCTCGTATATAGCCTTGCTCTCAGCGTACCCAAAGAACTCCAGGCTCGAGGCGTCAAGGCCCTGGGTTGATCCTTGAGTGTCTGGGTTATCTACGCCACCTTGGGCGTCCAGACCTTCGTGCCCGAGGGAAGAGTCCTGAGAGTGAAGTTGGGGGAACTCATCAGAGCCGTGGGCTGGACCAGGCAGGTCGCTGTATCGCTCAATGGAACCGACAACACTGCCACGGGCGTGGAGTGGGCTTGGTGCTGGATGACCCTTCTGTGCGCTTCCGAAGCCGCGAATAGATGAACCTGGCACGGCAGACTGTGGACGGTTCCATGGTATCATTGAGGAAGAGTGATGGTCGTCGAGGGCTGGAGCGTCTCCCATCCCGATCTCAGGGACAGAGTCGTCGCCAAGAATGAGCGGATCAATATCATCAACTGGGCCTCGTCCAACCTCATTTTTCTCGTCAGTCTTCTGCTTCACACGTCTGTTCTCAACCTCTTCATCCTCAAATGCTTCAGAGGAGCTGCGAATTTGACCTCGCTCGTCATCCTGTTCCGGATGTCTACCCTGGAGCCGAGCCTTGAGTGCCGCGCCAGAGAAGTCCTGAGCGAGGGGATGAACGAAGCCTGGAACACCTTGAAGCATTCCAACATTGGAGATGCCATTGTCGAAAAGTAAGGCGATCGCATTCTTGTGTGCCTGTGCTTTGTTGGCAGGTCGAGGTTTCTTGCGACAGTTCTCCATATTCTCGAGATAGTTGGCTGACCAGTTGCGAAACTCCTCCCGAGAGACATGGTCGGTTCGATCGATCAGTTGAATGGTTTTTCGGAGACGTCCTTTACGGAGAGGTGCTGAGGCTTGCTTGCTGAAGCTTGATTCGGAACTCAGTGAGAGAGTGTTGGGCTTCTTGGCGAGTGGTCGCCTGGGAAAGGCTTCTGCGTCGGGCAGTTCATCCTCGCCCATGATGATCACGTTGTCACCTTCAAACAAATCAACCCCCTTTCCCTGTTGAACTCCAGTCATATGGGTATCCGAGGCAAAAAATTGTGCGTTGTGCGCCTCTGTTCCAGGAAGGAGTGGCAAATCAGGTTCAGGCCCGAGCATCTCAACCAAGTTGCCATCGGCGTCGAAATTGAGGCCAATACCGGCGATAGGATCGAGATCTTCTCCCCCAAATGGATTGAACTCAGGCATTGAATCTTGAGGGTTGAAGGGCTTTGTAAATGGAGAGTTTCGACCCAGGTCGGATGGAAGGCGGTAGCTGCCGCCGGAGTGAGATGACTGTGGGAGATCGAAGCCTAAGAATGGCCGGTTCCCACGCGATGAAATTGTTCCTTGACTCAAAGGAGTCATCTGTGAAACGGATTGTGTTGAATTCTGGCTGGAAAGAAGCACGAGCTCTTTGTTGCTGCTGAAGAGATCGAGCTTCGGGAAGATGCTCGCAAGGTCAAAGCTAGGATCATCCTGCAGAGTGATTTGATGGCGCCTTTATCTATTAGCAGGGGTTTAGGGTCAAAGATAAAAAGCATAAAGAAAACGCACTTTGCTTTGCCAGCCTTTGGGTCGAGTTCACTTGTTTGCATGACCCGAAAGAAAGTCAACATGTCGGACTGTGTCTTCTCGGCGTCTGAAAGAACATAGTGACACTGTTGCGCAAACACACGGGAGACGCCGTAGAGGAGATTTCCCTGAAGTCGAAGGGCCAAAGGAGCGCCGGGATGGATGATCTTTTCGCATGCCTTGGGGACGTTGACTTCCTGGATGGCCTTTCTGGTCACTCTGCGGTTGGTTGTCTTGCCCACGGTGGCCACGAGCCTGACAGGCTGTTAGAGAATCTTTTTGTGTAGACTTGAACTATCATGTATCACTCACCAGATGGTCGAAACTCCATACTGGCTGTTGCTGAGGACTAACGGGCGAGTTAGTGGGTTGAGGTGGTTCGGAGGGGGAACTCGGTCGGCTCACTCTCGTGGCTGTAGAACATGGTGCCGTACCGTCACAACCCGTGGTCAGAGTTGAAACCAAACCCTCCAGAAGATGATATTAAAGATGTATCAGTTGGCGACTGAAGGTTGAGCCTGCTTAGAGAAGTGTTGATGATGCCGCCGTAAGGATGAAGTGCGGATGGGAGGTGCTTCAGCGTGGTTCCTCCCGTGGACGATGCAGGATGAGGCGTGGAAAACGCGAGAAGGGAGCGCGCCACAGATAATCACGCGTTAGGGCACAAACGAGCGAGGCTCATTGGAGCTGGGGTTGACAGCTGTAAAGTGGCTGTGAGCAGCTGGCAACTGAAGACTCAGAGTGTCAGGGACCGCCAACAACTTGCATTCAGGGGGTTAACAAGGGACCTAGTCTACAGGTTGAAAAATGGCCCCCTCAAATTCATGCCACTCATATCAAAATAATTAAATTCCTTTACGTTTTATTTTATTTTTACTGATCCTCCGAGTGGAAGCATCGTGAGAGTCCTGGTGGTTTTGCGCACTCCCAAATCACAGCAAGCGCATTGGTCAGTCAAGCACCCAGACCCTGCAGCTTTGATTCGTCTCAGCCACAAAGACCTTCCAAATTTTGATTCACAACCTAATTATATAGCAAACACCTTACACCCTTCCCGCACAACCATATTCAAATCAACCACGATCTTCACAACACCAGAACCAGAAGTGTGTATAATGTGGAAATCAATTGCCTTCTTCATCAAGCAATCAGCGGTTCCGTGGTCTAGCTGGTTATGGCATCTCGTTAACACCGAGAAGGTCCCCGGTTCGAGCCCGGGCGGAATCACATTTTTGACCCTCGGGGCTTCTTAATTTTTCTTTGCATGTATCAGAAGAGCGGTTTCTTTTTGGTTTGGAGATTAGAGCCAGGGAGCACTGGTTTGGGTGTTAAGAGGAGAATGACCGAGGCATAATGCAACACATCACGGCACTCGAGGTTTTGTTCCTGAAGTATCAATATTCGCAATTTATTCTATTCTACTGCTTTTAAACGCCGTGAAATTTCCTCGAAGCGTCCTAGTTGATAGGACACTGGTTGAGCGTCGAGCTCGATGTTCACGCCTGTGCGTTGACAACTGTACTCCATCGCTCGCTGGATGGCATCCCTCCATTTCTTGTACATAGTACTAAATTGCCCATTCCTGGGCGGCCAGGTCTATTTGTGGGTTGTCCGGAGACCAGTTCCGCTGGCAAGGAGAGCGGCGCATATTCCCAAGCAGGCCACCGCAGTCGAGGCTCCAAAGGCATATCGAAGTCCATCGTAGTACACCAGGCGCGCCTTGAGCTGCACGTTAGGAGGTAGGTGACGGATGACATCCACTGAATGGCGAATCTCGTCAATAATCTAGAATAACACGGATCAGCACCTGAGTCCAGGCTCACTTCAAGCAATAGTTCGCATTCAAGAAGGAATAGGGGCGTACTCTCCATTTATCAGGTACCTCGCTCAGAGCGTCCGGCAAGCGGACGCTGAGCGTAGTTTGCACAATGGCGGAAGTGACTGAGACACCCCAGACGGTACCTAGTGAGCGAATGAGGTAGACAGTTGAGGCCGAGACCGCATGGTCTAGATAACGAAATCATTAGCTGGTCTGAGAGCCTCTGACACGGACAGAGGTTTTGAATATGACTTGCCAGCATGATCGAATGAAGCTAACGAGGTGAAAAGAATTCCTGGGTAGATGATACCCTGTCCCAGATTTGCAGGGAACACATAGACGAAATACTTCCAGGTTGAATCTTCAAACCCCAAAGATGTTACCAGGGCATTTCCAAAGGCCATGAGAATAGCCCCGGTGCGCACGAGGGCAATCAATTTACCCCAGCGAGACATGACAAGACCAGCAATAACGCCTCCAATCGGCGTCGCCAACGAGGGGATCGCGAGGCGAGCGCCAGCTGTCGTCGCTGAGTCTAGAAGAACGACTTGGAAGAACAATGGAAGCATGAATAGGTACTAGAAAATACAATCAGTCCCTCGCGACCCTCAGCAAGAAAGGAATATAAGCACTCACGCCGTAGGCTGCCATTCCAGCACAGATGTTTGTCACTTGCGTAGCGATAGGAAGTCTGCCATGAAGCAGGCGCAGAGGGATGATGGGAATCGCAGTCGTCTTGGACTCAACCAGCATGAACAGAGCAAATAGACCAACACTGCCGACTAGAGATCCAATGACCCACGGGCTTCCCCAGGGCAGCTCATTCCCTCCAAGACTGAGACCGACGAGCTGAACAGAGACGGCTAGAACGAGCACGACGGCGCCAACAAAGTCGACTCGCTTCCAAACAGCCCCGAGCCCGTTGTCGAGAGAGAGTCTGGCTGACTGATTTGATACAACGAGCGCACCAATGGCAAAGGCCATGATGGAGATGGGAACTTGGAGCAGAAAGCACCATCGCCATCCAATGCGGTCGGCAATGGTGCCTCCAAACGACGCCCCGGATACGGCCCCGAATCCGTAGATGCCGTTCTGCAGAGCTTGGTACATGCCGCGCTTGCGGAACGGGATCATGTCTGAGTTGACAATGGTTGCTGTGACTCAGTTAGTTTGACGATCCGCGAGGGAACAGAGGTTTGCCGCAACTGACCCATAGTCATCAAACCGCCTCCACCAAAGCCAGTCAAGGCTCGCATACAATTCAAAAAGACGACGTTGTTTGCAACACCGCACCCAAGACACCCGGCTGCAAAGGTGGTGGTCGAAATAAAAAAGCACAAGCGGCGCCCAAAGATATCCGACACCCGGCCGTACAGAGGCTGGAACGCCGTGCTGGTAACGAGATACGACGTGGTCAACCAAGATGCCGTGTTGGCCGCGCCGAACTCGGAGCTGATGACGGCATAGGTCGAGGCTGTGATGGTGCTGTCGAGTCCGTACAGGAAAACATTGGACATGATGGCTAGCTGGATCCAGACAAACCCGCGCGGAGCCTTCCACGAAACCTCATCAGGAGCACGGAGAAGCGGCTGATCCTCGCACGCTGGCTCCGGCGTGTCGAGTGTGTCGGTAGCTCCTTGGTAGTATTCGGGATCCAGGACCCTGGAATTCGAGATTGATGGAGGATCGCGCATGGTGAAGTGGTGAAAGGACGAAAGTGCGCCTGAAATTGATCTTATCGTCGAGCACGGAGCGGTGCGCCAGAAGTGAAGAAGTCGGTTGTCTGCAAGGGTTAAAGCGAGAGATGACCGGAGGGCATTTATCGGGCCGTCGGCACGGTACAGGGCAGAAACCCCGTGGAAGCCAGGAACAAGGAATCGGGTGGGAATCTCGGTGTGACTCTAATGTCGAAATAGCAGACTAGGATCACGTATTCCGGGTTTAAATGGGAATCTTGGTGGATCTCGATAGAGCAAGTCCCGGCACGTCAAGATCCACAACACGTGCGGGGAAGGGATTGGATCCCCGGATATATTGCAGCATAGTGAAAATGTTTGATGTGAAGGTGAAAGAAACATGTAGCTTAATTGGTCCTAAACGCGGGGATTAATGCCCGGCAGTTGTCATTGTTTAGTAGTTGGTGGCTGCAATAGACAACCGCCTGAAATATAGACACATACAATATCTAGACGGCAAATATGGAAACTTGATTTGTTCAGCATATGCATACGGCTTTTTGGTCTTTATGCGACCTCGCTGGACTCTATAAACGGATCCAAGATCCAGTGGAGCAGCCGAGTGCGGAGAGTAGAGACTCCCGGCTGGACATCTGCCGACACTTCGATTTGACTGCCCAACAATATCACAACGAATCAAAGCAACATTGTTTGATTTCCAATCAACATTCTAGTATTCTGGTCGTTGAATCATCTCCTGTGGTCCCCACTTCGACACGTCACAGAGTTGCAACGACATGTAGACTGACGATCTTCAGCATGACAACATCCATCACGCAATCCAACCGTCCAACTAAATACATCCTCGATGATATTCCCTCACTAGCCACATATTCCCCCGCCCTGGTACTCATTGATTGTCCAATGGATTCTTGAATCATACCGATGGCGTGCTCTCCTTTCCATCGACGTCAGCCTGCGATGTCGCAGCTCCATTATCCATATCAAGGCTGCAACTCGAGGTTCTTGTTTGCCAATCTCAACCACAGAAGAATCTTCCTCCATTACGCTTCTTTCATCTGTTCCAATTAATCATACTCCAGGTTATCAATTGTGGTGGAATCGCTAGGGCTTGTAGACTCACTCAAGGTGAATGTACCTAACTTTGTACAGGATGGAGATCAAGGCCGCTGACGCTGCTAGTACCGCTTGTACGCTTCCTATCCATCATGAAGTCGTTCATCCCGCACCTCGCAGCCGCGTCGTCGGTGCTCGTCCCGCTTGTGGCGGGTGACTGGCAGTACCGCTCTCGCCCCGATCTCGCGCCTCCTCGCCTCAACATCACCATCCCCGCAACGGATGGCGTTGAGCCGGGATACCTCTTCGTCGCCCCCTTTGCGGGCTTCCCAGACACGCCTACGGAGCAGCATGGGCCTCGCCAGGCTGCCCCGTACATTCTTAGAGACAATGGTGATTTGGTCTGGTCCGGCTATGGCATCTATAGCATTTGGTCCACCAACTTCCAAGCCGGGCGTTGGAAAGGCAAGGACATCCTCTTCAGTTTCGAAGGGGATCATAATGCTGGCTATGGTCATGGCCATGGACACATTACCATCATGGACCAGCATTACGAGACCATCCGCGAGCTTCGTGCCGGGAATCACAAATTGGTCGACAAGCATGAGTTTCACATTGTCAGTGAAGAGACTGGTCTTATTCAAGTCTACCAACCTGTGCCGCGCGACCTTACAGAATGGGGTGCCAGTGTCGACCAGCAGTGGATAGTGAATGCCATCATCCAAGGTCAGCCATTGAGTGCAGTCCGCCGCAGTTGTTGAAACAGAGCTGACGAGTATGGTCCAGAGCTTGATATTGAAACTGGGGAACTCCTCTTCGAGTGGGCAAGTTTAGATCATGTCCAGCCCGATGGTTAGTATTCCTGTACTCTTGCTTCAATATTTACATTCTAAACAAACCCCAGAGGCCATACTGCCCATCAACCCTGGCCAAGCTGGCTCTGGTTACAACAGCTCTGATGCATGGGACTACTTCCACATCAACAGCGTCGACAAGGACGCCAACGGCAACTACCTCATCTCCGCCCGCGACGCCTGCGCCGTCCACAAGATCAACGGCTCCGACGGCTCCATCATCTGGCGCCTCAACGGCAAGCGCTCCGACTTTGACATGGCCGATGGCACGCCGTTCTGCTTCCAGCACCACGCACGCTGGCTCGAGCAGTACGACGACGTCGAGGTCATCAGCCTCTACGACAATAGCGCGCACGGCACGGAGCACGGCGGCGGCTCGGAGGTGCACACAGCGCCCACGAGCAGCGGCAAGATCCTGCGGCTCAACACCACCTCGTGGACGGCCGAGTTGGTCGCTGCATATTTCCCTCCCGACGATCTTCTCTCCAAGTCCCAGGGCAGCACGCAGATCCTCCCGAACGGGAATGCGCTCGTCAACTGGGGATCCGAGGGCGCGCTGACCGAGTTCGCTGCGAACGGCACGCCCATCTTCCACGCATATGTCGACTCGGGCTACCTTGGCCTCGGAGCAGAGAACTACCGCGCCTTCAAGTACAACTGGACCGGCATCCCCAACGAAGCCCCAGCGATTGTTGCGCTCGAGGGCGCCAAGGGCACGACGGCCTACGTCTCCTGGAACGGCGACACCGAGACGGCGACCTGGCGCTTCTACGCCGTGACAGACGGCCACGGCTCGCGGGACTTCCTAGGCGAAGTCCGGCGCACCAGCTTCGAGACCAGCCTGCTCATTGCCGGCGCAAAGGTCACCAGCATCGCCGCCGAGGCCATCGACGCCCGCGGCCGGGTACTCGCTTCGACGGCGTCTGTTGGCGTCGAGGCGGAGGTTCTCCCGGCCTCTGCCAAGCTTGACGAGGGAGTTTCCGAGTCAAACGGAAACGAGGCGCAGAAGTCCCTCGACGAGAACAGCAACTGGTACAAGTACGCCGTTCTCAAGGTGATGCGGCTGCGAGGGGACCTGTAATCTCCGATTCCCAACCACTGTCGGAAGGGCACCTATCCGACAGGCGAAAGAAAAGGGAGACCATGTCGTGAAATGACGCACAACATTCATTTTTCGTCCCAATATCGCCTCTGTGGAACTGGAGCAAGGGGGGCGACACCAGTGCATATAGGAGGGGGGATGAGGTTGCTTTTTCACTGTTTCTCGAACGAACCGTTTCTACACTAAACACTCCTTACATTAGCCTTGGCCACACATGGCGGTTTTACCTTCTGTCACCCCTTTAGCTAGCTGTTTCAATACGACTCTGTGTCTTAAACCCTCCAGGGGGCTGGCTTCTTGGCGATGGTCGGCGAGGTTGCAGCCACAGGGGTCTAGTGAGGTTTCATCCTGTCGATCATGATCGCCAATTGTTCACTGCCGCACACATCCCGTGGTAGTACGGACGAAACTTTTAACGGACGTGAAACTATCACGACCAAGGAAAATTCAAACATTAGACGGCGCGAAGGATTCATTCACGATCATAGGCATTCAATATTCAGATCCTTGATGGCTTGCTTCATTAAGCTCTGTCTATAGAACACTAGCACACACATATACAACATCTCACCCACTGGAGATGTAACCCCCTCCTCTGTCGCAAATATTTACATGTCGAAAAAAGTTCCCCCAAAAAAGCCGACTATCGTTTGCTATGATGCAACGGTTACCACGTAAAGCTCTCCTCCACAAAGTCTACCACTGTGTTTCCTTGCACCGATCGGACCGCTCCTCGAACGTCATCTGCCAGGGCGCCAGGGCCACAGACAGTAACGCACATGGCACCCTTCTGCTCTTGCACTTCCTTCTGGAGAAGAAGCGGGACATTTGGCCGTCCAGGGAACATGCGCACCGTCGTGCTGGCACTAACAATGTCACGAGGGTTCTGGGGTCGAGTGATGAAGATCTGAATGCGAAGGACATCTTTGCGGTTCGGGATTCGAAGGATGGTGTCCATGTACGGTCGGACCCATTCGAGCGATTCATACTCGCGAATGATCCAGACGAGCGTGATTCGGCGAGTGGCAACAGTTCCTTCATTGTATCCCTCCAGGAGGTGGCGAATGTAGGAAATCTGATGTGTGATTCCAGTCGAACCGGCAAACAGGACAGTGTGACCATAGGAGTCAAGACTGTGGTGACCAGCGTACGGGCCTTCCATGGCGGCCTTCATACGCAGAGGCCGGCGGGAGTTGGACGCACGCTCGAACAGCTTGCGAGTCATGCCGGTTTGGGCGCCGATGAGGAAAGCAACTGACGTCTTCATTGTCGATTTGTCCATAGTGTGAAGGGGTTCCTTTTCGAGGACAGGTAAGGAGCTATCGGAGGTGTGGTTCACCCAGCAGATGGAGAAGGGATGGTTCTCCCACGCGTTGATACCCCAGAAGCGAAGGTATGCGTGCGTGCCGGGCTCGATGTCCACATATTTGGGGAGGTTGAGGGTGACGCGGGTGACCTCACCGGGCAAGGGCTCACAGATGGCTTCAGTGAAGCCATCGGAAGACCAGTTGGCGTAGAGGATTCGGAACATGCGAGCGAAACGGTCAGCGAACCAAAGGGCCATGATGGCCATGATCCAGGGGAGCTGAGGAAGACCACCAGCAAGCTCGGAGGATGCGCAGTGAACCCAGGTGGCGATGAAGGAGACAAACGCCAGCACGATATGGACGTTGAGGAAGGTCTCGTAGAATGCGTGTCGAAGGGGCGAGACGGAGAGCAGCATGAGAAGCACCATAGCGACAGTACCAACCATGCCAGATCCGATGAAGAGCTTCTGAACGATCTGATTGCCGACACCCTTCCAACCAATATCAGCCACACAAACGATGGCCCATGCGATGGTGTGGATTAGAGCCTCTAGGACCACAATACGGCCCATCCATCGGTGCAGGAGGTTGTAGGTGTCGAAGCTGATCTTCAGGAGGCCGATGAGAGGGTTGTTGCGTCCAGCGAAGATGATCAAGGGTACCATGTTCACCAGGGACAGAGTGCCCGAGCGACCTCGCAGCTCTGCACAAAACTCGTAGCGGTTCTTGTTTTGCCAGTTCAGGACGAACATATAGGCAAAGTTGCTGCCAAGGTAGATGAAGAGAATGATGGAGTGGAGGCGCGAAGGGAGAGTGCCGATGCTGATGGCCGAAGATAGGCGGAATTCTCGGTTGTGACGTTTGTTCCAGAGCGGCGCATAGATGAGGTGCTTCTTCATGCCCGGCATCCAGCTCCACTGCGCAATTCGCCAGTACCCTTGCTTCTCTCCGGCGACGGACATGGCAGACACTTGGCGAAGTCTTGCCCACATGATCTCGAAGATGCGTACCGCGAGAACAAACATGGCAGCGATGCCCAGGGTCCACCACAGAATATCCTTAAATAGCAGGTTCATGGGCTGGTTGACGCCATTGAGTGAGTCGTGGTAAGGGGCGATGGTAGAAGAGGCTTCGGTCTCTGCATGAGCGGCACTTGCGCGCTGGAAGAGTGTCGAGGTCGGAATGGCTGAGTCTGGGCCGGCGATCCGGCGCCGGAGGAAATCTTTGGCGGCGTCCATAGTTGATGTGTTAAAGTGGGAAAATGACGTGAGAGTTGGTGGTTAAGGAAGGGTGGCTTCTTTTGTATGCCAATCGTAAATTTGTTGTTGAAAAAGAGTGAATAGCCGCTGGCGACGAAGAATCGGGGGGCCTAAGACGTTGCGAAGCTTCGAACAAGAGACACCAAAGTGATGCGGTGGTGACGAGACGCGGTGTTCCTCTTGGTGTGTTGAGATTCTCAGAACATGGTTTCGTGATCGGCGGAAGGTGTTCGTAGATGGTCAAAGGTGAAAGAAAGTGCTGTTCAGAGATGAAGGTGTGTGAAGACAATGCTGTGAATCACAGACGGCCACCTATTGACAGTTGGGATAAGAAACGAGATTGCACCAGGCAGATCGACGAGTTGGTAATGGTAGTGCGGTTCGAATTCCAGATTCGCCTTGGTCCTCGTAGACACTGGGCTCGATACTAACGTTGGATACGGTGCAGATATCGCGAGTGACGCAGGCCTGTGCGTGTGAGACGAGGGTGAGGGTGAGGGTGAGAGTGAGGGGTGCCGAGAAGAGAAAGGCGCCTTGAACACAATGCACAAAGGGAGGGAGAATGGGTTTGTTTTGAATGAAATCAAAAGCGAGGCCGAGTGCAAGGACAAACACGAGGGTGTGGGCGTGTTCGGCAGCTGGCGACCAAGTGACGCAGGTGCAAACAGCTGGCAGGCGGGTGAGAGCGAACTGGAACGGGGCGATGCGGTCGATGGAGAGGCACACACGGCTGAGCAAGAAATCCAGGAATGTATAAACCGGGTAATGGTCTCAAGGTCGGACCAACCAGCCCCGGACTGAAATGTCTCGAAGAACGAGAAGAACGAAAAGAAGGGCAGAGCCACGCAAGACACGAGCACGAGGGAGAGAACCGGGCATGACGAGGTGCAACGGGGGGCGGGTGCGAGCGTCGTGATAATAAGTTCGGTGGAGAGCCAAGACGGCAAGCACTCAGCACTCAGCAGGCCAGCAGGCGGGCGGCCAGCGCAGGTACCTACAGCGGGCACAGCGGACCTGCATGCAGCCAAGTACCCTGGCCCAGCTGCTTATACCCCTGGTGACAACCACGACGGCGCTTCTTGGCGGGCCAGGACGGACCTGGGATCTTCGGGATCCTCCCATCACAAGCTCTGCAATGCCTTTACACGCATCTCGTGTAGAACGCTGGGAACGCTGGGAACACTGGGAACCCTAGACCCGCTAGGGGCTGACTCCCGGCGACTCTCCTCTGTAGTACGTCCTCTCGGCGCTGTGACTGGTCCCAACGCCCCAAGCGGGAGGGCGGGGGTGCTGGGTTCGCGTGGCGGTCCCAGGGGCCTCCTTTGGGAATGTCGTTTGGATCCATATCCATGAATCAATCATCCATGGCCCGCCGGGACCCTGGTTGGCTCTGCTACAGCGCCCACGCAACCACCGGAGCGCAATAGACTCGCCTGGTTGCAAACGCGGCGCAGCTGCACGGCAGCACAGCATTAACACGCAGCGAACCACAGCCCTCGAAGCGCTTGCATCTGTTCTTTGGCGGTGCGCCCGGTGCCCGAATGGCGCCGCCCTACCCGGCTTGCGCAGGGGGCCGCGGCGAAAGGCCTCCTGGCGGCTCAACCTATAGGACCAGAGATCTCGCTCTACGATCTCAGTATCGGCGCCGGGCGGAGCGGAACCGCCGCTCAGTGGCCACTCAGCGGCCGTCCTGCAGACGCACTTGGTCTGAAACCCGCCACCTCGCTGGTCCTGGCTCAGGGGGGCTGTGGCCCTGCAGGCTCTGCAGGCCCTGATTCTGTCACTGCCTTCAGGGGGGTCCAGGGGGTCGGTGACGAGCGACTGGTTGAGGTTGGCGAGCCCTACTGAGAAACGGTACCACCTACGCACCTATCCTCTCACTCGCAGTAGCTAGCACCTAAAGACGTAGCAAGTACACTGTTGGCCACCCGAGCGGGCCTGGGTGCTTCTGGGCCACTCGATGCCCCGCGACCCAGCCGCCAGCAGACGCGGACTCGGGCATCACGGCCTGGAGGCATCCAGCAGACCCAATTCGTGAGTGAGACTGTGCTCACCAGCGCCACATCATGACTCCGCTGTTTGTCTCGGCGGCGCGTCCTCTGTCACTGTTCAATGCCTTTGTGCCGTTATCCCGTGCCGCCAAAAATGCCTTCGAGCGCAAACAAAGAATGGCCTGACGCTGTCGTAAGACTGCTCAGAGTGCCGACACAAGGGGACGACGCCCAGTGATGGATGATTGATCAGACCCATGGATCACGGCTAATGGAGAAACATCAGTGGTCAATCGTTCATCCATCCTTGCTCAAATCCATCTGAACTATCTGCCATTGTTTGAATGTTCCAGACCTCCGTCGATCCCAGTCATCCCGTCGCGTATCAGTACCCTTGGGCTGGTTTCCTTCTTGCCAAGACACCAGAGAACAAAAGGACAAGACCAACCGCCAGCACCAGTACTGTAATAATTGGGGTTTGATATGTCATCTCCATCTCGGGGAGGGGTTGAGGCCTAGGAGGGCCCTGTAACAGCCCGTCATCACCCTCCAGGGGCTCCTGGCCCGCTCACCGATCGAATCTCGGCCTGTGGTTGATGGAATTGACTTGCACCTCAGTTAGACGCATTCCGGATTCCGGGCGGCGGATGGCCCCACCTCCACCGCCATACCGGAACACCACTGCTTCTGGCATGGGCCGATGCTTCGCGAAGCTCTGCATCCATTTCGAGAATTTTGCAGAAAAGCCAAGACCAATCTCGAATGACAAGACTTCTAGCACGTAGCAGATAAAATGAACAGGCGCTCGACATACTCGGCTGCCTACCGGGCCTCGACGCCTCAAAGAAGTTGCATATGCCAGGGCCCGTGAACGCCCGCTGACATGTTTCTGAAAGGGGAAACACCGTCGTCAGCCCTCGTGGCTGGATGGTCAAACATTGCGGTCGTGGATGGGGGTTGAGGGTGTGGTGGGCTTGGTTCTGTTTCGTCTTAACCATGCCCCGTTGCCCGTCGTCCTCTGTCACTGGCAGTCGGTTACGCCAATTAGGAACCAATAAACACGGGCTCACGAAGAGAAGACGAAGCCGTCCCTAGGTTTCCCGTCTCACCATTGATTGTTTCCCAAGATATCATCAGCACTTCGTCGTCCTCGGCCCATTTTGTACAGCTTCTCGTCGGGTCGAGTACCGGACCTGCCCGCCATCTGCTCACTTCCATCCACGGCTCATAATACGGGAGTTAAGAAGATTGTTTGTTTCGGATCTACGCGCGTAAAGCCTGCACGGACAGGCAGGATCTAAATTCCAGCAGATCACATCAGATGGCAAGCGAAAATGGTCTGATGACGGTGAGATAGCCTAGCGAGCTGTCAAGCCTCGGTCTGCCCAAGGTGAAGTTCGCAAGGTGAAGGGCGCCACAACCGAGCGCCACTCAGCCACATGTGGCGCTCACCTCGGCCAGACGGGCGCGCAATATTGTAACCTAAGGCAGCCACGGTCGCTGCTCCGTGATGCTCCCGAACAACGCCGGAAATTTCCAGACGGCTATCACGAGCCGCCATTGAACATCTGTTGAACAGCCATTGCGCCCGACACAATGGGTTCCGCCGAGTCGAAACCAGTCTCCGCACATGTGTGGAAGGCGTAGGTTACCCCCGCTCCCCAGAACCTCAATGCTAGCTCGAATGGACCACTGACGGGGTGTCAATAAACAGCTCAGCGCCGAATGGCCTCTCACAAGATCTCGTCGACTCACTCCAGTCGAGCCACGAGGTACCTTCAATCCCATCCTGCCGCATCTCGACGACCTATCCAAGCCATGAGGATTCAAAACTGACTCCCCGGAACCCCCCTAGACCGATGCCTCCCGCGCCAAGATAGTCGAGCACCAAATCCAGGCCCGCGTGGCCGAGGAGCTCAAGAAGCTGCAGCTGCAGGAGGCCGACGCCCTCAAGATCGCCCAGGAAAAGCTCGCCGCCGCCGAGTTCAAGGCCGACGATGGCCCGTCAAACCACACCGTCAGCAAGGAGATTGAGGAGATGCGCAAGAAGCTGGAGGCTCGCAAGCAGGTCCGCGCCCTGCCCGATACCGTCGAAAGCGCACGCAGCGAGGTCATCCGATGTCTGAGAGATAACGACCGACGACCGCTCGACTGCTGGCAAGAGGTGGAGAACTTCAAGGCCGAGGTCAAGAAGCTCGAGAAGGGCTGGGTGGAGAAGGTGCTGGCGTGATTATGAGGAGGTCCACGAGGGGGGAAAGTTGCCCACCCGGTTCGAGCGATTTGGATCTTATAGAGACGACGATGGTTTCGGTAGCGGGATGAGACCGACATTGCGTGTACATTACGGCATCGGCGGCGGTAAAAGCTGCATACAGAAAACATGTACGAAGGGACTCATAGACCCAGGGGCGGCCCTGGTTGCAATTCAGCATCTGACCCCCTAGCTTCACTTTGCGATCCCGTGTCCGTCTCTTTTCCAGCCTGTAGTTCAGCCTTCTTTCTCAATCCCTCGGCGCGTTTCCTCTCTCGCCTCGCCGCTGCATCTTCCCACTCGTTGCCCTCCGGGTTCCGCCTCGGGGCAGAGGCGCTGGTCACGGCATCACGGAACGCAACCTGGAACCGCTCGATGCGTTTCGTGTTCTCGGCGAAGCGCTCGTTGGCAATCCTGATGAGCATGGGGAGGTACTCGGGCGGGACGAGGCGCTGGCGGCGTCCGTCGACCTGTTGCCCGATGAGGGACTCAAAGGCAAGCCCCATGGAACGGATGGCCACCATGGGTGTGGCGGCGTCTTTGCCGTTGGGGAGCAGGTTGATGGCGCCAGACTCGCGGAAGCCAGCTTGGAGACCGCAGCGGAGAAGCAGTTGGGCGTGCTCCGGGGATGCGGTAAGGACATGCAGAATCTACGTGAAATTTCAGCATCATGTCGAGTCTCACATCACGAGAAACTTCATCAGTCTCCAGCTGAGCCGAGACGTTAGCTTGCTTACCATGGCCTCAAACTTGAAATGAATAAGTCTCCTCTCCTTGACCACATCTGCCACATCGTGAGCATCTTCCGACTCTCCCAGTCCCAAAACACCCGCCCAGTCCGCATCACCATCAGCGTCCGGTACTGGGTCATGAGAGACGAACAGCCACGTTCCTCCCGCACCCTTTCCACCCACGCCGGCTATTTGATCATCCTCGGCATCCGCATCAGCTACGCGCCGGCCCTCGAGAAAGACACTGACCCGTCCCGCGCAGCTGCTGGTCGTGACAAACCCGGCAGCCTGGTTGATCTCGTCGATGAGGTCGCGGATGCCCACGTCTACAGAGCCCTTGGGCGACGCATCAGCGTAGTCTGCGCTCGGGACTGCGAGCTGGTCGAGAATCCGCCTCTTCTTGTCGACGAATGCGGGCGCGGCGGCTGCGAGACCCTGCATCGTGAGGGATCCGGGATTGTTAGTGCGGTCACGAGGCTGAGATTTTGGTGCGCGGCGGTGGTCGTTGGAGGGGCGAGAGGAGGAGGGGCGGGCCAAGGGCTCCAGTTAGCCCAGTATCGTGAGCCAGTGGAGAATTTCTCGGAGTCGTGTTAGACACCCAACACACCTTATCAGCGCGGGGTAGCACTACGTACTCCAGCCGCGCACTTGCGGCTCCAACCTCGTGATTCCCCGGTAATCGAAATTCAACCTCCTCCGACCATTGCCAGCCAGACCAGATCACAGAGTCAAGCGCCCAAAGGAGTTGTTTACTGTTCATTGTTCTTGTGTATTCTCTATACTATGATGCAGCTGCTTTCTCGCTTTGCTAACCCGACTGCAATCCTGGCCAGCTGCGATTTACCCAACGCCAAACGATCAAATCTCGATGCTAAGGGGCCCCTTTTGGCCCGATCCGAACTGTCAACTCAACCAGTTTTATCCCAAAACGCCTGATACAATGCCGCATTCATCAAATCATCAAGACATCTGCTCTCCCGTGCAAGTGTACATTACAAGACAGTCTGGGCCTGAGCCTGGACCACCTTCTCAAGGGCGGCAGACAGTTGCTCCTCCTGCTGCTTGCGCTCCATCTCGGCGAGGAACTCAGAGTACCGCGACTTCTTGTTGTGGATTCCGCACTCGGTCTTGGCCTGGCCCTTCCATCGGCCGGCACGCTCATCCTCGCCATCGCCGACGGGGACGGTCGAGTGCCAGTCGCCAACGGACTTGTAGCCCTGGTCAAGCAGGGCGTTGTAAGGCACGTCGTTCTCCTTGATATAGTTGTTGACCTGGGCGAATGACCAAGCGGCCATGGGGTTGATCTTAAAAACACCCCGCTCATCATCGAGCTCGATGATGGGAATAGATCCACGGGCAGCGCCCTGAGATCGACGACGTCCGTTGAGCACGGCAGCGATCTTGAGCTCTTGGTAAGCCCGCTGGAGGGGCTCGACCTTGACAATCCAGTCGTACATCTCGGATGAGTGTGTGTACATCTCCTTGCCATAGGTCTCCTCAAACTGCTCAACACTGTCAATGCCATCGGGCTTGAAGATATGCACAGGCACGTTGGGGTATCGCTCCTTGACTCTATCGATGAGCTGATGGGTCTCATCGAAATGATACAAGGTATCCAGGAAGATGAGGTCGACGGTCGGGGAGTTGGGCTGCTCCGACTGGATCTTGGACAGCATGTCCATCGTGGCGAGGCCGGTCAGGCCGAAGGCGGTCGACTGGTACAGGTTGGGGAACATGACCTTGCAAAACCGGAGGATGTCCATGGGGTGCATAGGTTCCAACATGTCGTTGAGGTGGTTGATGTGGGCCTTGGTGAGGGATACCTGAGGGAGGATGGTCGATGACGAGGGCGAGGCGTACTCTGATGATTGGCCAGAGGCATATCCTGACTCGCACTCCATCTTGATGTCCGCGAAGGATGATTGGGAGGATGACTGAGTGATGGTGGCTGGCATTTTTGACGACTGTTGAAGGGTGGCCACTGGAGAGGTTTGTTGGGTGAGGCTTTTCGAGGGCTGAGACGGGTGAGGAGAGAGTCTCAGGAGAGGGGGTGAGTTATAACAGCCGGGGTCGAGGTGAGAGATGGTCTTTGTGCTTTCGATGACGCAAGCGGTTTGCTGACTTGATACAGAATACAGGACGAAGCACGACAGAGAGAAGGGGAATGGGCGATGATGTGATGACAACAACAGGCACAAGAGCAAGCGAGAGCAGTCGAAATCTTTAAGAGAGCCCCGTTGTGCTGGTGAAGGGGGTGCTTACATGTTAAGCCCGGGCGACCGCCCGCACCCCCCCGTTCCAGGCAGCCTTAGTAATTGGGAAAACACATGCATTGAGCCAACCGGACCCGAAAGCTACGACGGTCCGCCGGTGCCTATGATGCGCTGGGCAAGAGGAAGAGGGGAGAAGCAATTGCGCCATCGCCGCCATGAGAAGTGTCAGTCTCGGGTTGTGTCTGGGTGCGATCACATCATCGACGCTATCCCTTTCGCGATGGTGGGTGCTGCGGCTGATTGGCCTGCGCACCGGGCCTCAACTGGGCGGCTGGTCGCCGGGACATGGCTCGCCGCGCTGTCGGCAGCAACCGTACCACTACAAAGCCGCCGAGCCGGAGGTAGCGAGTACATTTCCTGCTTTCCTACAACCGGGCACCCCCGTTGCCTCTGTTTATTTGGCGGGGACTGAGCGGTGGGCTCTTTTTTTTTTTCCACGGCGGCGTCGGAAGGGTTTTCATGGGAGGGGAGTGGATGAGAGCTAACCTGGGATGGCTCAGGCCTGGATTAGAAATGGGGCATGGTATCGGGCGGCAATTGGAAATGAGATGATCTCATGGAGGAGGGATTGGCAGTGGTCTCGCTTGCAAGAGCCGTGTTGGTTGCCAGATGCTGTGAAAGGCGCATGAAGGCGTGAGCATGCATGGTGGATCGTGGACCCCCAAAGTCTCCTCTCTTTATGAAAGGCAAAGGGGCACGAGGACGACTTCCCCGCGAGCATGCCATCGCAGCCCTGCGTTGCGTCTTCCTCGGCGTCCAGGCTGCAGGTCTGTCTGCCGTAAGGTGGTGTCGCCAGAGAATAGCGCAGTGTCGCCACCGGCTGGGCTTTGTTGGGGGCCCTGTACGCCTGGTCTTGGCCTTGGATCGATGTTCCGTAGTGCTGCAGTTCTGGCCGTCTGCGCTGTCGCCATTCTGTCGCCACGGCTCCGATGGCACGCATATGCGTCCGGGTCTCGACCGTCCGGTAACTGGCAACGGGATGTGATACGTCTGAAGTCGAGGCGCCCATGAAGTCGCTCGCTCGGATACACCGTCCATCGGGCGGCAACCAGCTGGTGAAGTCATTGCGGCATCTCGCGCCTGGGCCGCCGACAGCCCGACCGAGATAGGGCGTCTGCCGATGTGCCGATGCAAGGCACGAGGGTGCATTGGAATCCCCCACTATCCCACCGAGTCCACCGCCGGTCGGACCGTATTTTGTGGGCGAAGCGAAAATGAGGGGATGGATAAACGTTCCTCCGATGCTCGCTGCCCTCTTATTGCTTCCACTCTGTCGCTTCTTTCTCGCCTCATGCCTCGCTCTTCGGATGTCCCGGCCGTCGGTGCCCGGCAGTCCGAGTAACCCTGTACGGAATCTGGATCTTGAAGCATCTTGAAGCATCTGCATCTGCCCGAGCAACTGCCTCAAATCCGTGCTTACCTTAGCACTGCCGGATTTGTCAACAGCGACATCCGCCTGCTTTCCAAGCGGCCTCGATGACGTCCTGATGTCATGAAACACATTTCAAACAAGACTTCACTGAATAATGCGAGACATTCCATCTTCTGACATGTCCAGGTTCGTGTCATCGACATGATTACCAACCCTCGTCCCTCGCAGCATTCCTTATCGACACTGCATGAGCGGACAGGCCAGGCATGCTAGACTCTGCATCCACCTGGTTAATTCTGTAAGCCTGAGCCTACACCGCAATGAGGTCTGAACTCTACATTCAGCACCCAGCATGGCCGTTCACATCATCATCGCGAATAGCCTCATGGAGCCTGCAGACTGCGAGTGTGCGTGACATGACCTCATTCAAAAACCGGATGGATTTGGCCAATCATGTTGCACCAAACAGACGACGCCGCACGAGCCACCGACATCGTCAACGGGTTTAGCGGGGCTGATTGAGGGAAACGTCCGGGACACAATCACTCCTCAACCCGATATTTTGAGATCGACACCGCGGCTCTCAGGTCTCTGTGGCTCCGTCAACCCGTAGTTTCGCGAATCTATCCGCTGCCGTCCCATCGCGCTGCCTGGATACGCAGAGCTCGCTATAGCTTTTTTCCCTGGGCGACCCGGTCAATCTTCCAACGCTCCCGCAAAGAGACAACAGAATTCCAAACCCCCGCTCTCGCCTCGCACAATGGACGAAGCCAACCCCGCCAAAACAAATGCTGCTCGCCCGCAACTGACGAGCTCCATGAGGAGCAGCTCCTACCTGAGCGACCACCAGCAGTATCGGCCTCCCAGGCAACCGGACCAGTTCCAGGGCATCGACACGGTAGTGGAGGATCTGGGCAATGCCAACATCTCCTCGGCCCGGCCCATCCTGCCGTTCAATGGCATCCCATCCGAGGAGAACCCCCCCACCGTCGTCGACAGCGGGCTGAGCCATGCTTACTCCCACCCCAACTGTGCGCCTCGCGCCGGCGACAAGTCGGATCGCCTCATCGCCACGCTGTTCTACAAGGGCAAGGGCGGAAGCAGCTCGCCCGTCAAGTCCAGCTTCACTGACAGCAACGAGGCGCTGCCCGCCAACCTCGCGCCCACCACCGACCCCAAGGAGTTCCCGCTCGAGCTGCCAACCCAGGAGTCCGAGCAGCTAGACCACATTTACGGCTCCTACATCTCATCGCTGTGCATCGCCTCCTTCCTCCATCTTATGTCCACATTTCCCCAGGAGCGAGATGCTGCCGAGCCGTACTCGTCACATCGATGCCTGGACAACCACGAGCACCCGCGCGTCGTCGAGTTGACCCTCTCCCCGGTCCCATCTCCTCAGTACCTCAGCTTAAATGATTTGCGGAAACACGAGATGATTTACCGCTTCGAGCAGGAGTGGAATGTCGACGTCGTTTTGCAGACGGATGCGGTTTGGAGGCGACACCCTCGCTTGGTCGTGTTCGATATGGATAGCACCCTGATCACCCAAGAGGTCATCGACCTTCTTGCCGAGACTCTCAAAGACCCCCCGAATCTGCATCAGCTTGTAGCGGATATCACCCATCGCGCCATGATGGGCGAGTTGGAATTCGAAGCGTCCTTCCGTGAGCGTGTTGCTCTCCTGAAGGGACTCCCTGCCACCATGTTCAAGGATCTTCAGTCCGTTCTTGATGTGACCAAGGGTGTCCCCCAACTGATCAAGGCTTTGAAGCGCCTGGGCGTCAAGACGGCTGTCCTCTCTGGAGGCTTCCAGCCCCTGACTGGTTGGCTTGCCGGCGAGCTGGGCATTGATTACGCGTACGCAAACCAAGTCGTCGTCGAAAACGACAAGCTCACGGGCGAGGTCGAGGGCCTCATTGTGGGCAAGGAGCGCAAGCGTGACTTGCTCTTGGAGATTGCCAAGAAAGAGGGCATTGACTTGTCGCAGGTCGTGGCCGTCGGCGACGGCGCCAACGATCTCCTGATGTTGGACAAAGCCGGACTAGGAGTTGCGTGGAACGCGAAGCCGCGGGTGCAGATGGAGGCGGACGCACGTTTGAACGGAGAGAGCTTGCTGGACCTACTGCATTTGTTTGGTTTCACGGGTGAAGAGATTGAGGCGTTGGCTGCATAGTGGCGTTGAACAAGAGAAGGACCGCAAGGGAAGAGTTTGAAGGTTTGAATGCTTAAAATACATGAGTCAAGCAAGGTGTTGGGCCATTACGATACCAGGCAACAGAAATACGAAATATGAAAATGATCGAGGACATGAACGTTTGGACTTGTCAAGTGTGATACTGATACATCTCTTCTTAAGTCATTGCCCTTTGAGTTAGTGGGTAAGCCTTCATAGCGGCGACATGGACATCGCCCGGTAGTCCGAGCTTTGGGACTACCAACCGAGGATACATGCAATCAACACAGCAATTGGCAACAATGAACTCGGGAATATAGACACAAAGCTAGAAAATCTTGTGGTGCGCCGTGGGTCAGGTCAAACATATGTAATCCAATGCTCGAGCCCAGTACGTCCATCATCTACACAGCGGGAACGAGGACCTAGTCTCTCCAGCTCCTCTCCTCTCAATTCACCAGTCACAGCTGCATGTTTGCGCATACAGTCTCGCCATCCGTCCAGTCTCGCGATTTAAGGGTAGCCCTCCTTGCCCCACTTGTTGTACTTCTCGTGGAGCTCGGCGGGGAGGGTAACGTTGGGGACAACGACGACGTTGAGGGCGCTGGGAGCATCCTTGGGCGCCTGGCTGGCATCACCACCGGGGTGGTACTTGTACTTGCCCAGAGTCTCGGACTCCCAGGGGTGACCGTCCTTGGCGATGTTGACGTGGGTCTCGGAGGTGGCGCCGGTGGGCGATCGGCCTGGTGGTTCGCAGCATGGTCAGCAATTTGCGTGGTGGTTTTCGAGGTCATCGTCAATGGGTCGTCATACCGAAGTAGAAGCCAGCGCCGCTGAGGGCAACAACCATGACACCGCCGAGAATCTGCAATTGAGCCATACACGTTAGCCATTGTTCTCCAAGATGGTACTCCGTCGTTCGATTGAAGCAGGCCACGCCGCGGGCGTTCTCGGGCGGGCCGAGGAATTATGACGCACCAGAGTCTCGGGGTTGCGCTTGGTCTCCTTCTTGAGCTCGGCCTTCTGGGCATCCTGAAGGCGGCGGGCGGTGGTGGAGAGAAAGCGGCGAGTGACTTGGGAGGCCATTGTGACGGGATTTGCGGTTCTGCGGGTGGGAATGCGAGAGTGCGGGAGGGTTTCGTGATGGTGAGGTTTGAAGCTGGAAGTTCTCGTATGATTTCGCCGGAGCATCAGCGACCCAGTTTGCAGAGCACGCGATTGGCCAATCCGATGGGAGCTTAATCACGTGGGATATCACGTTTTCGAAAGTCGGATGACGGTGACGTCTTGGGTGGCATGGACCAGGTGATGCATTAATCATCGGCGCCTGAGGATTCAGGCTTGACAAATTCCGGTGGCCTGGATCGCGCTGGTGCTTGGACCGCCGTCCTTGGTCCGTCCCGTCATGCAGAGCTGCAGAGCGGAGACTTGTCAATGCCATCTCGAGGAATGACCAGCCTCCTATGCAATGACGTCTACCTGTGTTCTTGTGTGCACCGCTATTCGCCAGGCACACGACGCCGTGCTGCAGACGATTCCGTGGCCGCGGGAGCGTGACGTTTCCCAGCATAGCCGTCGATCTGGAGTACATACACAGAGCAGATACCTGGAGACCCTCCAGATCCCTGGTTCCCTGGTACACCCGGCACATTGCACTGTAGCAGTGTGCACTGTCCGGGAGGAGTGCACCAGGAGAGAAGCGCATGCCATTGGCCTGTTAGCGCTAGGACACCCACCCTTTTGTGCAGTCAAAGCAGATTAGGTTGGTTTTTCGACGAGGTCTGGCCCCTGACATGGGCCCTCTTGGGCGGACGGGACGGGTCACTTCAGGCCTCTCGCACCAAAGAGGAGAGGGGACGCGGGTGTGCACGTTATCCCCGATGCAGTAGCCCAGCCTACTAAAGTTCGCAAAAAAAGGAACGAGCATCACATCGTCTCTTGTTCATCTCGAGTCGTCGTGTGTTCTCGCCGTCTCGTTTTCCCTTCGTCCCCCTCATTCCTTTCTTTGTATCCATATCGCTCAAACGAGCCCACTCTGACTCTGACACACTCCTTCCTCTCATTTTCTCCTTCCCTCCCTCCCGTCCCCGCCTCCGATTTCTAAGCCCTTACTTCGCCCACGGCCACTTCCACCTTCCCGTCCGTCCGCCCCTTAGACTTTGTCATCCTGCAGTGCAACACGAGCCCACTGCCGATCCTGCCGACCTCAAGGTTCATCGACGCGCCAACCTCTCTGACGAGCTCATTGCCCACGAAAACCGATCGAAGAGCGATAATCTCATGCGATTTTGAGAATCCATCGAACGCGTACTTGCTTCCCACGCTTCCGGCCGCGACAAGCCATCGCATCTCCGGGCGAACCACCTGCGACGACCACCACGACCACCAACCATCGCCATGGCTACGAAGAAGGAAGACGATGGCTTTCCGACGCCCCAAATCCCCCGTTCCGAGGTTCCCGGCCCTCCCAGCATAATTTCCTCTCGGATGACGGACATTGCCAGTGAAGATGGACACGAGATGGACACGAACCAGCACAGAATGAGTCTGCCAAAGAGCGTAGACGTGGGATCCCGACCTGGTACTGCTCGCACTGGAGCCTCTTCCAGGGGCGCATGGCAAGGTCAATCGCCGCGAAAGAACTACGTCGCTGGTGTCGCAGCCAAGCGTCGAAGTACTGCCAGCACTACCGCTGGATCTACCAGCCAGACCCCGAGTCTTTCCAACCGCAGCCATGTCCCTTCACTGACATCGCACGCCTTCTTCCGCCCTATGAGCTCCCAGAAGCTGCAGGCCCAGCGAGGTGGCCCACCGCGTCCGCCCACCATGAGCCAACAAACGACGACTTTCGACGACAATGCGACCGATCTGGGTGGTAGTGTGGCACGCCATAGCATCAACTCGAACCCGATTGCCCAGGTCCAGCGTACTCTGACAGACGAGGAGAACATGCGACCTCCGCCATCCAGAGGCACCGAGATGACCGAGCAAGAAACCTTGGACCGAATCACAGCAAATACGAGCCCGAGCCATGGTCACTATCCTGCGGGAAGTTTGACGGATAGCGTCCGTCCCCTGCAAGGCAAACTAGATCACAAACAAACCATGCAGCACCGGATCAACGTCGACAAGAGTTACAGAGATATGGGCAATCTACCTAGCCCTATGAAATCCCCCCGATCATTCCGATCTAGCTTCCTCATCCCGACCAAAGGCGACCCAGGACAAAGCCTCCCAAACCGAAGTACCGAGGGCGCCGAGAAGCTCCCATCGTCAGCGTCGTCACCGCAGCTTCGACCAATGGATTCGCAAGGAGAACGACCACAGAGGGCTCCCCAGCCGCAGACTCAACAACCCAATCTCGGCCGCGTGCACCAGTACTTTGATGGAAACACCATATTCTGCCTAGGTGGCCGATGGCAGAACACCAGACAACGGCCTATCAACGTTGCCACCGGCTTCGCCATTGTTATTCCCTGCGCCCTC
Organism: Ilyonectria robusta; assembly: GCF_021365365.1. Taxonomy (NCBI): domain Eukaryota; kingdom Fungi; phylum Ascomycota; class Sordariomycetes; order Hypocreales; family Nectriaceae; genus Ilyonectria; species Ilyonectria robusta. The sequence continues at coordinate 746,613 of NW_025764453.1, read as the reverse complement.
TTCTTCGCCTTCGAGGCTCCATGGCTATGGAAGAATATTTCACCAGCAATTCCAGTCGTCTTTGCCTACCTCGCCTACATCTGCTTCTCCTCATTTATCCACGCCTCTGTTTCAGATCCAGGAGTGAGTATCACTCTGCAACCAAAATGCATTCCGCAACTGACATTCAATAGATTCTCCCGCGAAATCTTCACCGGTTCCCGCCCTTGGACGAGGAGGATGATCCCCTGCGGCCCGGCCCACCTACTACCGACTGGGCTCTAATCAAATCAGCCGAGTCCAACACGGCGGCCATGGAAGTCCCAGTTAAGCACTGCCGAACTTGCAACATCTGGCGGCCGCCGCGTGCTCACCACTGTCGCCTCTGTGACAACTGCATCGAGACCCACGACCACCACTGTGTGTGGCTCAACAACTGTGTCGGAAAACGAAACTACCGATATTTCTTTACCTTTGTTACCTCTGCCACGATTCTCGCTGCCTACCTCATCGGCACGAGTCTCCTCCAGATGCTCACTTACAAAAATCGCGAGGGCGTTTCATTCACCAAAACCATGCAGCATTTTCCTGTTCCCTTTGCGCTCATCATTCTCGGTTTCATCTTTTTCCTCTATCCTGCCGCGTTGATGGGATATCACATCTTCCTCACGGCCCGTGGCGAGACGACACGGGAGTACATGAACTCCCACAAGTTTATCAAGAAGGAGCGGTTCCGGGCGTTTACTCAGTCCAACATTGTCCGGAACTTCATCGTCGTGATGTGCCGTCCCCGGCAACCAACCTACTACCGGTTCAAGGGCCAATACCAAGACGGTGACCAGCGTCTGGGCATCCGGAGGGACAAGCGCCCTCGAACCGACTCTTTAGAGTTAGGCAGCGTGAAGCCGGCGGCGCCCAGTTTCCAAGGCCCGGTGTCATTGAGGTCCGAAACCCATGGGTAATTACGGCGCATGTAAACGGGACGCTCTTGTTTCTTTCCTTCTTATCTGTTCTTTTCTTGATAGGAAACGGCGTGACTTCTGGGAAGCATGGGCGATTTTTTCTACAACAGTAAGGGGAGAACCCCCTGTAATGTCTTTTTCTATTATACCCTTGACAGTTGACCTCATGTATTTTTTCTTGTATCATGTTTGATGGAATGCAGGCTTTGCCGGCAAAAAGGGCGTTGACGCCACAGGGTGGAGGGAGGGTGGGTGATATGGAGCTACCTAGGTATTGGCTTGGTATGCAGTACGTACTTAGATCGTAATCCAGACAAGCTGGGCTTCATTGTCCCACGTGCTGGTTCATTTATCGGAGTCGCATTGCAGTGAGAGCTTGATGTCTCGTGTGAGATCTCGTCATTGATGATGCAGGGTGGCTTGCATGGTGGGTTTGGGAGAGGATAAGCCAAAGCACGCATGTTCTTGGCACAACTCTCACTCAGCTTATCAGGCACATTACTTTTACAAGCTACTGTAAGACCAACGTGGAGAAGAGTAAATAGATAATAAGAAGAGGAACTCCCAAGAAAACGACAGAGGTGGCTTTACCACGGAGGAAAGATAGAATATCAACAGTACAATCAGATTCTTCCAGTTTTCACATGCGTCTCGGCGAGTGTAGGGTAAGCGGTGGGCTGCCAGTGATGATGGACAAAAAATGCACGTGGAAAGCGATTGGCCAGATCGATCTCGGTGGAGCGTGCCAGGGATCAAACGAGGGGCAAGCGGGGATGCCGGGCGATAAGGCATTGTTCGGCTGGGTTTAACAGGCTGATAAGAAAAAAATTTCAGGCGCTGCCACAATTGCTGACCATTTACTGAGGCAGTGGCGGCAGCCCAACCAAGCGAGTCCCTGTCTGCCACCTCCCACTCCCACTCGCATCTCCTATCTCACGGGCCTCGCTGGTTTTGCTTCCTCCCTCCAGCGTCCCAAGGCATATCCAGACTGATCGAGGCGCTCTCCCATCGACATCGCAATCGACGCTGAATACTGCCGCGATGCCTCACCCCGTCTCGCCGCCGTCGGAGCACCCGACGATGGTCTCCAAGGACGCCCCGCCCCCGCCATCGCAGGAGACGGTTGCCGACTTGCTCAACACCATCTTCACGGCCAAGACGTCTGCCGTCTCCATCGACGCCTGCTACGCGCTGTGCGAGCTCCTGCTGTCGTCGGTCGGCTTCGCGGGGCTCACCCAGTACGGCATCCTCGCCGAGGTCAAGAAGGCCGCTGGCGATAAGAAGTCCGGGCTCCGCCGCGAGTCCAGCCAGAACCTCCTCGGCGCCATCTTTGAGCGCTTTCTCCCTCGCCAGCCCGTCAGCGAGGTTGTTCTCCTGCTCGAGGATGGCGGCATGGTTGCCTGTGCCCTCGACGCCCTCGCCGATAAGGGCGCTGTGGTCCGCGATGCCGCCCAGTACGGCCTGGACGCCATCTTCACCAACCTCAGCTCCGAGGCTCTGGTCGTCGGCCTGCTGCCCGCTCTCACCACCTACCTGTCTAAGAGAACTGGCAAGTGGCAGGGCACCGTCGGAGCCTACAAGCTGATGCAGAAGATGGCCGACAAGGCCAAGCTCACCGCTGGAGGCACCAAGGAGGAGGCTATCGAGAAGGATGTGCTCCGCGAGGCCATGGGAGCCAGGCTTGCCGGCCTTATCCCCATCGTCGAGGGTGGCATGCACGACCTCAAGGCTGATGTCGAGAAGCAGGCCGTCCTGACCATGACTTCTCTCACTACCCTGCTCTCCAACGACGATGTCGCTCCCCGAATCCCTCTTCTCATCGACACCATGCAGCACCCCTCCACCCAGACCCTCCAGAAGGCCATCCACGCCCTTTCCATGACCACCTTTGTCGCCATCGTCACCTCGCCAGTCCTGGGTCTTCTGACTCCTTTCCTCGAGCGATCCCTCAACACCCCCAGCACAGCCCAGGAGGTCCTGCGCCAGACCGTTGTTATCGTCGAGAACTTAACCAAGCTCGTCCACGACCCCATCGAGGCTAGAACTTTCCTCCCCAAGTTGACTCCTGGTGTCAAGGGTGTCTGCGACCGCGCCTCTCTCCCCGAGGTCCGAGAGCTCGCTGAGCGTGCCTTGGCCACCATGGAAAAGGCTATGGGTAACGAGGAGGACATTATTGCCCGCACTTCTGGTGACGATGTCGCCAAGATCCTCGACGAGCAGATCAAGTTGAACAAGGGCCTTTCCGGACACCTTGAGTTCTACAAGGTCGTCCGCCCCTACATTTGCGACATGGTTGCCATCGATGTCAACTACCGCTTTGTTACCCGCATCGCGGCCCGTATCGCTCCCCATCTCAAGAGCCTGATGCAGGATCCCGAGGCTGCCCAAAAGGTTGCCGACGCCGTCCAGAAGCACTACGTTGAAGAGGACGAGAAGCGCTACGGCGTCCCTGAGAAGGAGGACGACGGCGAGGTCGAGATTGTTAACGCCGACTTCTCCCTGGCCTACGGTGGTATGCTGCTCCTCTCTCACACCAACCTGCGACTGCTCAAGGGTCACCGCTACGGTCTCTGCGGCCGCAACGGTGCCGGAAAGTCCACCCTCATGCGAAGCATTGCCAATGGAAAGCTTGAGGGCTTCCCTCCCCAGGATGTTCTGCGAACCTGCTTCGTTGAGCACAACCAGGGCGAGGATGCTGACATCAGCATTCTCGACTTTGTTGCCAAGGATCCTGAGATTGCTACTCAGGGCATGGAGCGCATCTCCGAGGTTCTGACCGAGTTCGGCTTCAGCGCTGGTCCCGAGGGTCGACAGGCCGAGAAGGTTGGCTCCCTCTCTGGTGGTTGGAAGATGAAGCTGGCTCTGGCCCGAGCCATGCTCCAGCGTGCCGACGTTCTCCTCCTGGACGAACCTACTAACCATCTCGATGTCGCCAACATCGCTTGGCTTGAGACCTACCTCAAGACGCACCCTGACATTACCAGTCTGATCGTCTCTCACGACTCTGGCTTCCTGGACAACGTCACCACTGACATCTACCACTACGAGCCTGGCAAGAAGCTGGCCTGCTTCAAGGGCAACCTGGCTGCCTTTGTCGAGATCCGTCCCGAGGCCAAGAGCTACTACACTCTGTCGGCCTCCAATGTTCAGTTCAAGTTCCCTCCTCCGGGTATCTTGACTGGTGTCAAGTCGTCGACTCGCGCCATCATCCGCATGACCAATGTCAACTTCAGCTACCCTGGTGCTCCCAAGCCATCCCTTTCGGATGTCTCTTGCCAGCTTACCCTGTCGTCCCGAGTTGCCATTATCGGCCCCAACGGTGCCGGCAAGTCGACTCTCATCAAGCTACTTACTGGCGAGACCATTCCCTCTACCGGAAAGGTTGAGAAGCACCCCAACCTCCGTATCGGCTACATCAAGCAGCACGCGCTGGAGCACGTTGAGATGCACTTGGAGAAGACTCCCAACCAGTACCTCCAGTGGCGATACGCCCACGGTGATGACCGAGAGGTCCACATGAAGCAGACCCGCATGGTTTCGGAGGCCGACAAGGCCCAGATGGACAAGTGGATTGACCTCAAGGATGGCCGATCTGCCCGACAGATCGAGGCGCTTGTTGGTCGACAGAAGTACAAGAAGACTTTCCAATACGAAGTGTAAGCCACCGTCATACCCCCAATCATAGAAGGCCTTGATGCTAACATAATGCAGTAAATGGCGCGCCCAGCTCCCCAAGTACAACAGCCAGATCTCCCGTGAGACTCTCCTCGAGCTCGGATTCGACAAGCTCGTTCAGGAGTTTGATGATCACGAGGCTTCGCGTGAGGGTCTGGGTTACCGTGAGCTCCAGCCCTCGGTCATCTCCAAGCACTTTGAGGATCTCGGTCTCGACCCCGAGATTGCCAACCACAACGAGATCGGCTCTCTCTCCGGTGGTCAGAAGGTCAAGGTCGTCATTGCCGGTGCCATGTGGAACAACCCCCATTTGCTGGTGCTTGACGAGCCTACTAACTTCTTGGATCGTGACTCTCTTGGTGGCCTCGCTGTCGCCATCCGCGAGTTCAAGGGCGGTGTCATCCTCATCTCCCATAACGAGGAGTTCGTCGGCGCCCTGTGCTCCGAGCAGTGGCTCGTCCGCGATGGCCGTGTCGCCCAGAAGGGCAATACTGCCATCAGCCTCGACCGCTTCGAGGACAGCCGCCCTGGCAGCGGTGCCACCAGCACCGCCGTCAGCAGCGTCGCCAACACTGCTGCCAACTCGGTCGTCAGCAGCGCTTACAACTCCGGCGTCGAGGACAACTCGGAGATGAAGTTCAAGGCCAAGAAGAAGCGCAAGATGACCAAGAAGGAGCTCAAGGAGCGCGAGGTCCGTCGCCGCCTTCGTCACATCGACTGGCTCAACAGCCCCAAGGGCACGCCCCATCCTCCGGATACCGATGACGAGGATAACTAAGGCGCACACCGATTTAAAAGCTAGTCCGATTTTTGTTTTCATTTTCTTTCATGCTTTGCGACTTTCTCGGTCTTGGTTTTCGGGTTCCGTTTCTGGTTCGAATTTGTATGTGACGGATGACTTGTCTTGATGCATCTGCACGGTTTTGTTGCATCATAGACTCGTACGCATCCTGTTGGATGTCTCAACGTGTCGGGGCTGATGCATCATGATCCTGAGACGCTGAGTTTGTTGATAGCATGCACGGTTGTGGATGCGCACGTAGAAGTAGATACACCAGACTACGGCATTTAGACTGCTCGGGCGGGCATAGAGGCGTTATTTGTTATATAGACAGGCTTGAATGAACATCATTCTTACTACATCTTGATCCTCATAGACTTGACATGGTAAATTGTCTCTCGCTCTCTTGTTTCATACATGCCCGTTGGCCTGTACGTCAAGTAAAACCGTTCGACATTGTATGAATTGGACATTGAATCTAATGTTTATAAGTATTATGTATGAGTCGAGTTTGTGACTACTTAATGAATCCTTTGTGGTATTCCACGACAATAATGACAGACATATGGAACCCTTCCGGCCTGTTTTGTGGTAACCTAAAACTCCCACTCCGTCTATAACCGAATGCTGTGTATATGCCCTGTCTACTAAAATGATATGGCAGATGAAACTAAAAAATAAGAGACCGCTGATTTGAATACAACTCATCTCCCTAAGAGGCAAAGGTCATGAGAGCAGGGTTGAGGGCCAAGGGGAGAAGGAAGTGGCTAGCGGAAACAACAGACATGGGTAGGATTGCGGCAAAGTCGGTGATCCGCCAGTCATACGGCACAAATGGTGCGATAGCCATTATGATGATGGCAACTATGAAAAGCAGAGACATAGTCATCGAAAACTTGAACTAGAGTAAACGAGTTAGTAAATATATTCTGGGAAACATGGATGATACTAGGGTAGAACTCACCTTCTTCAATACCTTGGGCACCTCGATAAAGAAATTGGAGAATTCAGCCTCCTTGGATGTAGCGCCCCAGGCCATGTCAATCTCAAACATGTGAGCTAAGAGGGCCTGGCTAATATGGAGCGACAAACCTCCGAAGAAGATAACCAACATAGCAGTCCACTTGAAGTTCTCGAACAGAGATCGAAAGAGGCCCCTCTCACCAGCCCGGGACCGCATCACAGCCAAGGCGATGTTTCCGAGTCCATTGAATACAATGATGATAGAAAGCCAAATCTTCCATGAGTTCAAGTAGTACTTGTCGAGGTAGCCATTGTACCAGCCCATCAAAAAGTAGTTGATAGTGGTTAAAATCCAGGCAGCACCAATGGCGTAGTAGGTACCGACGTAAGAGATGATGGTAATCTTGGAGGTGAGGCGAATGTTGGAGAAGAGGAAACGGCGGAAGAGGGGTGTAAAGGGGCCCCGCCAGAGCCAAGTGCGGATAGGGTTGAATAAAAGCTCGTTGCAACCATAGGCGTACTTCTCCCAGCGGGCCAACTCGTCATACACTGTTAGGGACACTCCTTCCTTGAAACCATCGCCGGCCCAGGCGGCCATGCGAATGATGTAACCATTGCACTGAAGACGAAGAGACATATCGAAATCCTCAGAGACGTGGCTCTCTGACCAGAACTTGTCATAGCCGTCTTCATCTTGGTAGGCAAGCTGCTGAATGGCAGACCAGCGAAGAATAGCGTTGTGGCCGACAAAAGGAGAAACATCGCCGTTGGAGACAGAGTAGCGAATGGCAGAGTAGACCATGTTGGTGAAGAAGCTGATGCCGTTCTCGAAGTAGGTCCACACGACTTGCATGACACTGGAAGAGAACTGCAGGATGCCGACCTCTGGGAATTGGTCCATTTCGGAGACAGCATCGAGGAGGCAGTCGGTGGGAACGCGGGTATCAGAGTCAACCAAGAGAATGTAGTCACCGACACGGATGTTGCCATCAGCCCAGGCACGGCCATCCTCCTCGAGGACTTCCTTGAGCGCTGTCTCATAGGCCAAGGCCTCATCACCCTGGCCCCAGTCTTCATTGCGATCGAGTAGCATCAGTTTGTCCTCGACGAAGCAGGATATCATGAGGCCGTAGTTCATGTTGGAAGCCTTCTTGAATTTTCCCTTGCGTAGGAAGCCGTCTTCGCCGTGCTTTGGACGCGCGACCCAACCAATACTGTTTTCGGCGTAGAAATTTATGCGGGCATCGCGTTCCTCTTCAGAGAGAAGTTGAAGACCGTCATCGTTAATAAACATGTTTACCGAACCACCCTGGAGTTCGTAGGTTGACATGGCCTGCCTGAGAGACTTGACAGTGGGCATGATGACACCGTTCAGACCCTCCCTGTACACAGGGCATTGGATGGTGACATGAGGCAAGGTTGAGCTCTGTAGTCTTGGAGGAGGTCGTGCCGAGAAAAACTTGGAGTTAGTGGTTAATTGGGAAATGGGCCCGAAGATCTGGGCTAGACAACCAATAATGACCTGGCCGAAGAAGAGGGTGAAGAAGATCTGGATGGGGGTAAGGCAAATAAGAGCGAGGCGATTGTAGTTACCGTCGACCGATGCCTCAATGGCCAGCTGCCTCCAACCAGCTCCGAGAGCGGCAGTGACGAGGATGACCGTGGCGGAGACTATGAGAGTGTTTTGAAGATGAACTGGGCGCTTTCCAGGCTTGATCTCGCCACTTTCCTCATCAATCTCGTATTGAACATCATCTTGACCTTCAGCACCGTCTTCCATATTGCCTGAGTTCCACACTAGATCCATGAGTTCATCCTCAATGATCCTGGCTCGAGATATTAGGTTGGTAGCTTCATCGTCCCACACAATGAGCAAACCAGCGTCAGCAATGAAGGCTGCACACTGGTGCTTGCGTGCTCGAGGAAGATCGGTGACACTGGGAAGAACTTGTACATGAAGGCCATTCTTCAGAGGAACATCAACGGTATCTGGAGACCACCGGAGAAAGGTCTTTATGACTCGAGAGTTGACAGTCATGGCACACTAGGAACTGGTAAGCTTGGGATTGATTTGAAGCTCGAGTGTGTGTCTAACCTGGACATCGAGAGCGGCGCAGGCGATGGCAAAAGGCGAGATGCCTAACTGTGGGGGGCAAGCCATGTACTGGCCTCGGGCTTTGCATAGGAGTACACCTTCCAGTTCACCAGTATCGTCGCCCACCCAAAGTTGGGCGCATTGCTGTTGGTAGAGATAGTTGACCATAACCTCATGTTTGAGTTCGTCGACCATCGTTGTGCTACCGTTGAACCACGTCATCACTGAATCGGGCCTAGGAACGAATCCAGGAGGGAATTCCGGTGAAGGAGCTTGAAGATCTGCGACATTGGCGGTGGGAGCGACTCTCTTTTCGTCATCTATCGGGGGCAGTGGCGGCGGCGGGAGCGACATGCGGGACACGCGCGACATGCGTGACAAACGTTTGCTTGCCCTCTTGGCCTCCTCAGCCTCCTGCTCGGCCGCAGTGGGAGCGATAATGTAGTTGCGGATACCCATTTTGAAGGCCGTGAAATACCAAGAAGGTAAGCTGAAGTGACAATTTTGCTTCCGGGGCGGACCAAGTCCAAATCCCTATCTCGACCGGGACGAGAAGTTCGTGTAAGAGCGGAACGAGCGCCTCGAATTCGAAGGTGGAAAACGTCGATAAGTGGTTTAAAGACAGTGAATTTGAGACGCTATCCGAGTCTCAGTATGGAACAACTTTTTGGCGCAAGAGAGAAGGTTGGCGCGGGTGGTGATGGGGTGGATTGGAGTAGAGGGGAGAGCAAAAGACGTTGTACAGATGTGAGTGAGTAATTGGTGCGAGGTGATGAGTATGTCAAAGTTGAAGATGCGACTAAGACTTACAAGGGATGACGAGTCTTGTGAGGAAAGACTGCCCCGTCGAGTTGAGACTTTGCGGCCTGGAGAGTAGGAGAGAAGAGGAGAGCGACGACCAGGTTAGGGAGAGATTAAGAAGTAATGTCAACGAGGGCGGGACGCCACCGCGGCGGACCGAACGAGTACGAGGACGGACAGGGTTACGGAAACCAGCGAGAGGCGGATCGCGAAATGCGTATTAAGCAATTATCGACGGATAGGCCTGGACCCAAGCCTGGCGTAGGTCCCTGATCAGCACCAAGCCGGACCAGCATGGGAATCGATGTGCAAAATCGAGCACAATAGAAAGGGAGGGTGTGAAAATAGACGGATTCGGCAACGCCCTTGGGGTCTCGGTATTTTGGTGTGGGCGAGTGCGGCGCCCGGAAGGATGCATGTGTTGGAGCCAGGACGCATTGAGGATCTGGAGGTGGAGAGGATAGCCAAAAGGAGGAGATGGACGGGTCCAGCCAGAGGTTGAGAATTATGGCGCCGGGGAAACTGTACGCCAGACAAGCCCGGGGCACTTAGAGAACAGAGCCAATCGATGGGAAGTAGAGGCGCTGTGGCGGCGTAGGATCATTTCCTCGCTCAAACGTGGTTGAGTCTGTCTTGATGGTTCTTGGGGGACCCTCGTGGCTGCTGTTTCTCCTTGCAGCCGATCGTTGGCTCTTGTGTGTCTCATCGTGGGGGAACCATGTTGGGACCATTGTACTGGGGACGTCGTACTGTGGCCATCGTACTGGGACCGGCCATAGGGAAGTATCGGGAAAAGGGGAGTGGGAGTGGGAGAGACAGAGGCGACGGGTGGCGCATGGTCCAATGCCCTGATAGTACAGTCGTGATTTCTGTTCCGGGCGGAGGGTGGAGGGCGGATGCCGATGGCTAGAATGGGCAAGATGCAAGTCTGAATGTGGCCTGTTTTTCGCGAGTTGAGACTAGAGCCTCTAGTTTCGACAATGGTGGTGAAGTGGATGCGTGAGGGAGGACTGGTGGTGGCTTCAAAAAAGAGTTGAACCGGGACCGAGCAAGCTGAGAGCCTCCGACTTGGACGGAATCGGGGCAAGTGCCATGGTCTGGACACCTCCTTCCTCCACTTTGACAATGTGGGTGGCGTTGAGTGTGGCCCATGCTTCCGGAAAAGATTGAAAGCGGGACGGAAGTCGCGATGCAGCAAGACGAACAATAAGGCACTGTTCAGCTTTTTTCTTATATTGTTGCTTATCACCTCCCTCTCTCTTGCGACGAGGCAAGCGTAAACACCAGCAAACACGAGATGCCTGCCACTCGTCGAGAACTTGGTGGAAACTGGTTGGTAAATGTCGAAGCTGTTGCTCAAACGAGACATGATTAACTTAATCCAGCCATCCTCCTCCTGCACCACTCGCGACGTCCAATTGCATCAAACCCCACAACCTCGTAAGATCGTAAACCGGCATAGACATGGGTGCTAAAAGTCGCCATCGAAAAGTCCCTTCTCATCTTTGTTGCCCCCATATCAACCTCAACCATCAGGAAGATGCTCTTTCTGGGTCCTCTCATTGTGCGCAGGAAGGTGGCGCATTCCTCGGCCGTCGGCTCCAGCCTCATCCTGGCTAAAGTTGAAACTTTCAAGCCGTCGTCTCCGTCGCCGGGCACCGTCCGACCTGGAAACTCCACTATAAAAGGTCCTCTGAAGAAGGTTTTCTCCTCAATACGGAAAAGCCCAAAACCCTCTTGGAGTGTGTTGGCCGACTGGTGTAAGTGGGCGAGTGGCTGTTGGATTGCTTAAAGCGGCTTGGAATCCAGACCCACACCACTATTCTCCGCTGTACAGGCTCTCCATGCGCTAGCATCGAGAATCTACACCTGTCCGCTGAAAGCAGAGAAACGACAGAACGTGTAAGGGATTAGCGCCTCAAAGTGCACCATCGGGAATCGCCAGCTGCCTCAGTTGGAAAGTCAGAAATGGCGGATCAATTTTCTTACCAATCTGGGTATAGTCTTACTCGTCCATCGGAGGAGATTCCTTTAGCCTTTCGATCCAAGGGTGACTAGGCTGGTCTCGCGACTCTCCGGGCCCACTCCATTTTGTAATCGACTCAGTTCCGGGCCTCCCGCAAACGTTCCAGTGCCCAGCTTCTACATAATCCCGACAGGTAAGACATGTCAGCAGGAGGAGGTCCGGGGACTTAGTATCTCACAGCCTGTTTTCTTAGCCCGGCGGCCTGACTTCGAGCGGCGCCGCAACGCTCGCGGCAAGGTTAGACGGACAATGTGAAGGTTGACTTTAAGTATGGCGACGTGGGCCGAGAGATCTAGATCAACTAAGCTCTATCTAGGATACCGAAATGATGGACCATTAATGAGCTTCTAATTTGGTATCCGACTGATCATAGAATTCTAGCTCCATCCAGGGGTCTTAACTCTCAGGCTGACCAAATGCATATCCGGCTAAACTCCTCGTGCTGTCCATGATACACTAATGACTGAATATAAGACAGTCTCATTCAGGGCAAGAAAATTAGGGAAGCGATTTGGCACACGGATGCCAGAAAATCATGCGCATCATTTGTTTCTGGAAGACAGAAAAATCAGCTCCTCTTTGGCATACGGCGGTATTGAACTTGCTCTGGATCTTCTATTGCTTGACTCATCGATCTTAATGGCTGCCAATGGACATTTTTTAGCCACTAGAGTTGTTTAATTCACCATAATTCTTCAGGGAATCACACTTCTTTTACTCAACGCTCATGCCCGTCTCACAGTACTTCCCTGTTTCACATTGAACACTTCCATTGTTCTAGCTTTCAACCACCGAATTGTACATAACTTCTAGCGTCTCACCTCGATTTTGGTATTTACGGAAACCGCCAAACGGTTGACTCGATAGTCATCTTCCCGGCGTTTCTGCCCATCGTCTAGATTCCCAATATCATGCTTGGGGCACTAGGTCATAAAGTTCAGACAAACGCTACATTAACAAGCGGGAAACGATAAACATTGCGGTGCCGTTTGGGTTCTCTACAAAGGACGACGCCACAGAGTTTCTCCCCGCTTCCGATGATCCCGGAGCGCGGCAGCTGTAGATCCCAGTCATCGGGCTTCGGCACGTCCGCCTCTAAGACGCGGGCGGTTGCGAAGGTAGAGAGCTATCATTTATTTATTTGTTCTTGATCCATATGAACTTCTTTGAAGCTACAAAGTGGCTAAGTGTTCTGGCAAAGGAAGCGTGTACACCAAACCGAGAGCGGTTCGAGGCAGCCGGATAAAACCATCGCCTTCAAGTAGCAGAAAAACAAAAACAAAAAAGAAGATACACATGTCTCTGTGCGGATCTGCCGGCTAGGCACTGACCACAGCTTTGGTTTATGTTTGCCAGTGCGACTCGCCTTGAGCCCTACATTAATTACACATACAATCAACTTAGACGACTTCCAGCACTACCTCTCACCGCCGCCGCTAATAATCTCGAAGAAATCCAAATTAGAGTCAGAAAAGCAGGGGGGGCAATTCACTGAATAATGGCCACCGTCACCAGCCTCCAGTCTTGCCTTGCTGTTGTGGATGTCTTCGATCGATCAGCCCTAGACTCAATCAACACAAGCTCCGCCTCGCCCCCGAGGTTAATGGGTCACCCATATATTCCCACTTTGATCTGGATCAGCACTTCGCCACCGGGCTAGACTTTCTCGCTGTTAGCTAGTAGCCAAGTCATGAGTGACTGCATAAGATCTTTAAAGACCCCCTAAACTGTGCTTTATCCCAGGTGGTGCTACAGACCCGCTGGGTCGAGCTTGTCGGTTTCAGTTGGACTCCATTGACTTTGCAGCAGCGAATTCATACAAGATCGCAATTTGGTGGAGTATGGCGTACGCGATTAAAATATTTGATTGAGAAGAAATGATGTAGCTGCCTATAGTGATAGACATCTCCGGTGAAATCGCTGACAATGAACCCTCGCGCAAAGGTTCCAGCATGAGTCCCTCTTGCCCATAGCTTCTAAATCCCCAAATATTTGCCCCCCTCTGTATTGTGTCTATAATTACTCTTTCAAAATGGTTTGTGCAACAATTAAAATCAACGATTGTAGACTTAGCTTTGAGCTCTCTACAATTCCTCGTCGCCGTCACACTGCTGCAGCATGACGACCCGAGAAACCTCGAGCGTCGGCGACTTCCATGTGGGGTACCACTGATCGCGGGCGTCCCAAAAGTCCTTCTTGGCAGTTGTCGAATTGTCTACCCACGGCTTTCCAGACTTCCCGTCCTCGAACCAGCCATTGGTACCGCCAACAGCAACATTTATGATCAAGTAAAAGGCCTGGTCAAACGGCGCATTCTTATGTCCCGTCTCAGTCCAGGGGTCGGCGAGGTCGTCGGAGAATCCACCGCGTTCCGCCATGGGCTTATTGAAGTTGGTGTATATGACATGGAGGAGACGGCTGTTGACGTAGGTGAAGAGATACTTCTGAGACCACTCTAGGCCAAACGTGTTGAAACCAGCGCTGTAGGTGGTGCGCAAGGCCTTGAGCTTGCCATTGGCCTTGGACCATGCGTCGTTGGCCGAGTTGGGACCCCAGTGCAAGGCAGAGGAGACGATGTTATTTCCTCCCTGGGCGTAGGTGTGGTTGTTTCCGCGAGACTCAGCTATGTCGATTTCTCCAGAACGGGGCCAGCTGCCGTAAAGACTGTCCACAGGCATCATCCAAATGGCGGGCCATAACCAATCTCCTTCTGGAAGTTTTGCAGTCACTTCGACACGTCCGTATGTGATGCTAGCACCCTTCTTGGTGTTTATACGGCCAGACTTGGCTGGGGGCACGACGCTCGAGTTTCCGGCAGTAGAGTTGGTTGCGGCCACACAGTTCTTCCAACTGTTGGAGGTGCAGGTGCCGTCCTTGAGCAAGTTCATGACGTTGTTCTTCTCCATCAAATTGGAATCCTGAAGTGTTGCCTTGATGACCAATCGACCGCCATCTATGTATACATTCTCATCGCCGCCAGTGGTTTCCTGGAATTCACCATTGCTAGAATTAAGCAGTCAGTAACATATATAATAGGCGTGACAGGTGTGTAAGCTTACCCGTAGCCACCGACTTCAACTTCCTTGGTCCAGACTTTGGGATCCAGGCCGGAGGCGAAGTTCTCATCCAGTACAGGGCAGTACCTGTGATGGGCGACGCTTCTCACTCCGTCCCAGATGAGGAATGCGGCGAGCCCGAGACCGACGGCCAGGCCCAGAATAGGCAGAATCGTTAACCATTTCTCCTTAGGGTCCTTTTTGTCCAGCCATGGCTTCTCAATATCGCCTGGTTGAACTCGCCTTGAGTGAAAGAACCGCGCCGCTCTGGTGTCTTGTCGAGCTCCAGGGGTGATCTCTGATGACCTGGTTGATCTGACGCCTGAGGTTGGCCGTGATGAAGCACCAACACTAAATCGATTTACGGCGAGCCTCTCCCCCCGGGAAGACCCCGCACCGTCAGGGAATGAAAGTATAGAGTCTCTCTCTGGCCTATCTGACCTCGCTGCCATCTCTAGCTGGGCTAGAGCCTCAGACACGGGCGACCGAGAACGAACAGGTGTGGTAGTGGGCGAGCAGTCGGAGCCGGAAGGGCGCCGGTCCTTTTCGGATGAAAATGAAGACAACCGTTTCTCCATGGCGAAGGTAGGTATCGCGAGGAGGGGAAATTCTCTGGGCGGGAGAGAACAAGATGGAAGAGGATCGGGAGTTGGGAGCAGCCGAGGTCTGGGTCGTATCCTTGGCCAGAGGGAGCGGACACGGCCAGCAAGTATTGGCTTGCGGTTGGCCTTGGATGGCTTTCTATACGCAGGTAGGTTGACTTCAATTCCAGTATATCAGGTATGGTACGGTGTGGAAAATGATGAAGCAAGTTGAATGAGGTATACCAATGATAAAGCTGGTCTGGAGTGGTGTAGGCCAACGTGGTGTGGGTGGCAAGGACAACAAGAGGACAAACAATGAGAGCAAGTTAGGTTCAAGAACACGAGGGTAGGGCAAAAGAAAGGAAATTCGGCTCGATTTAGTGTGTGTCGATATGAAGCCGGAACAGTTCATAGTCAACTGGTGTCGGTGGTACCGGCCGAGGACGGAAGTGTGGTGCTGGTACAGTGAGACAGCGGATGCATTTACACAGTGCACCATGTCAACCAGAGGGCCCAGCCAACACTGCTTGCGCGCTACGTTGGATCCTCAATAGCGGCCTCAGGGGCTGTAATTACCGTGCCCCGCTTGAACATGCACTGTAGCTACAAGCAGCCAACTTACACGCCCCGTCACTAATGATGCTGCAACCGATTTCTCCATTCCAGTCCATTCCAACAACGTCTTACATCCACGCTACACCCTCGGTCTATTGGAGTCTCGGTCCAGAACATTAGTTAGCGGACAGACTTTGCCTAGTCTCTTCTTCCCTGCTGCGGCCGCTGTCGAGTGTTCCAGCCCATTCCAAACCGCCTCGTCGCCCCCAGCTCGGCCAAGTGTTCCTTAACGTTCTTGTTGATCCAGCCAATCGATGGATCTCAGTGACCTGCCTTGTTTTGATCATTAATCACAAAATGAGGGAAGCCTGGGGAACTCAGCAAGGTTGAGAAGCCTAATCATCCTGGATTTCATCATCGTAATTCCTGGTGTCGACATATAGAGAGATAGTTTGCTCCGATTTGGGATATATAGGTACTTAGATCGCTAACAGTGGTGAAAGATCGACATAGCGTCTAGTCCCTCACATTACTGCTGCTCAAGTAATCCACCTGGCTCTCGATATTAGACGTACATGAGGTGTTCATGACAAAAGCGGCAACAGAAATGGCTGTGACTGGTCTCATGGAGGCCCAAGATACCCTCTCCGCGTATTTAATAATTTGCGGCGTCTTAGTCCCGCAGTTCCCAGTCGTTCTGCTTTTGGCATACACCTTGTGCTTCATATTTCGCATTACATCGACCCCTTGTTCTAAGCCCCTTACTCCGAGGCCAACCCTGCCGGTCAGGTACCTACTCACCATGAGATGAAACGGCTTCATGGCAATCGACAAGATCCCCATGATGCAAACCAAACTGTTTCTGGGCTTCTTGGAAGTCCCCGTCGTCGAGCAATGAAGCACGGTGCCCACAAAGAATGCGAGGCTCTGATATCGCGAGAGCGGCATTGAATAATGTACTCTCTACTATTCATTGCACCCCTTTGCGTTTTAGCATTTTCTGTGTGTCGGTAGAAGCAAGAACGTGCTGGAGTTGACGGTACTGCGTCACATCCGCGACCTGATTCGAGCCTAAGGGGATCGTCTTGGCCATGTGAGTGTGACTATCGCGTGGATGCCATTTGCATTCCTATGTCGCTATGCCATCTAATTTTCAAAACCTCCACGATATTCAGACCACAAGTTGTGGGCTGACGTCCCCCTTTCGACACCCACTCTGACATCGTCGCATCTGGAGGTAACTGTATTAATATTTCTGATGCAGATATCACGTATTATTTTAGAATGACCCACTCGCCAAAGACTAATCGTATTTCCGGACAGGATAGCGATGGTAGCGACCGCGGCATTGCAAAATGGACAGTATGGGCCACCCAGATCACATAGAGCCAGCAATCAAGATTGCTTCCCCTCCTCGAGGTGGGGTCTGGAGATATATATCGACTCAACTTTTTCGTCAAGACCCAGCAATAGGAAGCTCCACGCCCACTCACGAAATTTTACAGTGATGCCTCTAGTAGATATATTCAGCTCGTCTTTACCCTACGATATGTGATGCCATGAAATCGGGGTGGCGGATGGGGTTGACGGCAGCCATCCTCTGACTGCAGCATGACCACTGCGGTATATCTGGCACAGAATGTTCTAGAACCAGTACATCCAAACCACCAGGACTTTTACTTCCTAACGCCCGTCGTGAAGGGAAGGGACTAAAGAGGCTGGAAAACCAGCCCGAGTCACTAACACGAGAGACTTGTCGTCGACGAGCAGCTGCGTGCGGCTCGTGCTCGTTCCCCAATTCGGAGTCATCAACCCTGGTCACACACGATTAGCGATCCAGCTAGCAGGGTTCAGGGGTTTGCGCTTCACCCGATCTACAGATGCAGAGGCGGACGCCAGAGACAGTCGCAATGGGGAGATGGAGGCTTGGCGTTTGCCCTTCGATCTAGCCGGCAGCGCCGGGGCGATAAACGCGCTACTTTGGCTTCGCGGGCTCTAGTTGAGGCTTGGGCAGGAATCTACTGGTTCTTCGGACGGGCCGTCAATAGTTGGCTCGCCAGCCATCCTCCGGGTCACATCCGGGACTCCCGGGAGGCAAACTAAGCGTAGTTCGAGTTGTCAAGGCCGTAAGAGCTTCTCCTGACCTCCCACACCAGTACAATTATTAGCTTAACGAGTCACCAATACAGCTTCTTTATCGGCAGCTTGGTGAGTCTATCTTTCTATGTCCGCATCCGTGGGTTTAACAGCACCATCCATCCCTCCCTGAGCGCTACTCGGCACCGTTCAGTCACTAGCCTTCACTCGCCTCAAACGGTCGTGGCTTCTACATGCCTTTCACGTTTGGTACTATCCTCAATTATATCGTCACGCGGAAGTGGAAAGCAATGTATTCTCTCGCATAGGATGATAGTCGAGAGTACTTTTTAATTACGTTGATGATTGGAGCCCTCCAGCTGGATTTGGACGTTATCTAGTAATAAGAGAGCTTCAACCCTTGTTTCTCCTTCCTTTATATTGTGAACGTAGACATTTTTATGGATTCGAATTTTTGGCACCCGGCGTCCCTTCCTTTTCAAACAATTCTATTCTCTAAGACCCGCATCGGCCTGTATGTATGCTTCCTCGGTTGTGGCCAACGGCTAGGAAAACTAGGCCCTTGAAACTGTCTTGTCCAGTTACAAGACGCTCCTCATTCATACCCAGGCGAACTAGGATTCTCTCAGCACTCTCGTCTACGAAAAGCACTGCTAGTGGGGCCCTTTAGAATTACCCAATATCTTACATGAGTTGCCAAGCCCCGACGGTATCCGGATAGATCTCCTGATTTTTGTCTTCGAGTCGTCACAGTACCCCTTTCTCGTGACTTCACCAACTCTCAAGTTTCCCTGCAAGTTTGGACCATGAAACCATATTTCTATTTCATTCTAGTTCATTCACTCCAAATGCTTATGCCTTGGAGAAATTCTTCTGTTCACTTCACTAGATGATATCTAGGATCCTAAAAACAAGGAGGTCACCATCCTCCTGATCCATTATCACATCCTTCAGGGCACAGTGGACACGGCACTTTCTTCCGAGGTGGATTCCTTATTCGTAACCCTATCCAAAACGCATATCATGCTCGATGTCCAAGACCTCAATAATATCAGCGGCTTTGCTTCCCAGACAGGTTTTCGGATACGTAATTGGCAGCCTCGGGGGACTGCTCCGCCGACGAATTGGTCAAGGTCATGAGCTACCCCATCGTCCCTGGCTAAGTCTTGACCTTGTCAGCCTTCACCAACAACAGCTGGTGACACTCGGCCAGAACTCGGCCGGTCAGCAACGTCGGCTGCGGTCCACTTGGTCATCAACAGCAAGTTCACCAACTCAGTGATTCTGCACCAAAGCGGCATCCTCCTCGCCAACGGTATCATACACACCTTCCCAAACCGTCTCAAGCCGAATGACAGTCCGGGTATACGCAATGACTCTTTTGCAACCCAGCTTCCCGTCTTCCCCGCAAGCAAGGAGGAGCACTTCACCTCGGCAATTTCGGGCAACTCTGCCTGCCCGATCATGACTCGTCCTTCGGCGGCCACTCACTCGTCTCGAGGATGAGCGTGGCAATGGCCCCCAACATAACTACGGGGCGCTTTGGCTAGCTCAAGGCTGGGTATGTACGGATTATATATGGTGGGTCTCGGAGCCGACACGGCTTTGTTGTAAGCCGAGAGGCGCCAGCGGATATGTACTACATCAGCGAACCGATAGATGGCGATTCCCTGAAGAGTCATATTCTTGTGTCAAGACAAGTGTCCATTTGGTTGCAGCCCGTGCACCTGAAAACACCAGATGTCGTTCTGTTCGGAGATGGCGGGCGTTGTCTGTCTCGGAGCGTCGGCCCTCAAACGGAACGGGTCCGAGATTCTCTTCCGATAAGCGGCGTAAGTTGATGCCGCGCCGAGGCTGCCAGCGATGGCATGTCGGAAAACCAAAACCCAGTTCGGATGGAACCTGGCACGGGGCAAGTCTAGCCGGGGAATTACGGATTGCGGTTTAGGGATTAGGGATTACGAATTACGACTTACGGATCGCAGATTGCAGATTATCTACGGGCTGTGGTTTGTGGGAATTTGCATCACTGGCGTCAGCCAACAAAAACTAGAGATGCCGCGATTTAGTGGTGAGTGTCAAAGCGCTGAGGAGTGAGTGAGGGGCGTGGAGAAATGGTGGATGAGAGCTGAGAGATGAGAGATGAGAGCGGCCCTGTCACTAACTCACTAGCTCACTAGCTCACTAACTCACTAACGTACTAGCCGTCACTTACTGTCACTAGTCACTTACTATCACTACCTAGTCACTTACATACCGTCACTAGTCACTTACTGTCACTAGGCCTGCTAGCTAACCGCCGGATGAACCCCATCTTGGGTCTAGGGTAGGAATGGGATTAGTGAGGGGCCGAAGCTTGTGGAGTCACCAACGATGGGATGGAGGGGGGCCGAAGAGAGAGGCGCAGGGCATCTGGGCGTCTGGGCGTCTGGGCGTCTGGGCTGTGGTTTGTGGGGAAGCACAAGGCGAATCCGAGCTGCAAAAGGACCAGATACGCACGAGATATGTGCAAGATAGATCCCCTCGGGGTGGTGAGAGGGTGAGAGGAGTGGGTAGTGGGTATTGGGTAGTATGGGGTTATCAAGCAAGGGTTGATCTAGCAATTGCTGCGGCGCATCCGGGATGTCTTCTCTACAGTAGTGTTGTGGGACGACATCTGGAGATGGAGGCGCTGCGGAGACGCTGTGGAGACGCCCTTCAAGATGCTTGTGTGACGCTCTCGTCAGACGCCCGACACGCCAGAGACATACATGATCATGACATGGATGATGGACATGGCGTGGATATCGGGATGAAGCTCGGCTTGACCAGCTTCGTCTGCTTTCTGGTTATGATTACCCGGGAGTGTATCTTATCTGCTGGACAAGACAAGATCCATCCATCCATCCACCATCCCATCCATCCATTCATTCCTATATCCACCTCTAAATGAGGTCGAGGTGCGAGCCTCGTCCCCCTTCCTCCTTCCCAGAGCCCACCAAGCCCACCCCCCTTGACCCTTGAAGCATGAAGCCGTGGTCCACCACTCCGATATGAGGTGGATTAGTCGAATATCCCAGCCGAGGCCCCCGTAAGAAACGCACGTAACAATGAAGACACAAGAGATAGCCAACATCCAACAAACAACAATAACAAAATACAGCAAAAAAAGATAGACCCAACTCCGACGACAGCCTGCCCTGTCCCATGAGCCCCTCCTCCCCCTCCAAGATACTGCGTAGTACAGCACTTAACTGCCCTGTACCCCAGGCCCAACCCAGCTCATAAAACGCCCGATAATTGGCGCTACAGGGATGCAGCGACGTTCATGCGCCAAGCCTCTTCACTAGCTGCAGCCCATGGCCCGCGGTTGCAGTTGCAGGGCGTGGGCCGGCCCCCGTGGGTCGCTCTCGATGGATCCCGCCCCCACAAGTCCCATCAGCAATTCATCCGCAATCCCCCCAATCACGCAGATCTCGCAATCACGGCCTCGATCCGCGGTCGTATCCCACCCCTCCGTTGGAGGGGCCTGAGGGGGCTGAAGAGGGGAGGGGGGGCTCATCGTCGAACCCTGGCGTGATCGCCCCACGGGAAACAAGGTCATGTCATGGCCTTTGACATGGAAATGGAAATGGAGAATGGGACAAGCAACACTGCGACTCTGCGAGGTGTTGTCGTTGTTTGCCTTTCCACCCCTACCCCTCCCGTCCCCGTCCCCGTCCCCATCCCCCAGCCTCTTAGATCCTGCCCCCCTCCCAGCGACTCAAAGTCTCCGGGTGGGCGGAGTCAGGGGCGTAGTCTTGGGGAGGGTCCTGGTGGCAGGAATAGAGCCCTTGCCGGTCCGGGGAGCTCGAGGCTTGGTACACAAGGCGGCGGCCGATGAGGGTCGGCGCTCAACGGCCACGCAGAACCGTCGAGATGGCCGATGTGATGGCGATGGCGATGCAACGAGAAGGTGTGCGGAGGAGACGGCGGCGGGTTGGGTTGCGGAGGAGGCACGCGGGGTCCTCCTGGGGGCGTAGGCGGAGGGTCTGGATCTCGGGGCTCAAAAACAGACGGATATCGAGGGATGGGCATGGGCATGAGGGAGGGGAGGAGAGCTATCTCTGCAAGCATGGCGAGGTTGACGGAGAAGAAGAGGAGGAGGAGGAGGAGGAGGAGGAGGAGAAGAAGAAGGACAAAGAGCAGATGGGACAAGAAAGGCCAACAACGTCAGGGACGACAGAGTACATAGGGGGACGGAGAAGGAGGGGGAATCAATGCGCATCTAGAGGCTTACACCCGCGCATCATCCGCTGGACTCGAGAATGTGAGGATCCGGGGAGACACGCGCGCCTGCGGGCGCGTGAGGTTATATTCGTCTGCCACCCTCCGTCCCAGGCATCGCAGAGCAGATTCCGGATGCGACGCACTTCCCAATGAGGCTCACATCTCGTCCCTCCGCATCATGGCACGACTCGCAGCTCGACCAGGGATGCCCTCCTTGCCCTTCTCGAGCCCAGCCCGTCCAGCAATTATTCCCCGGCTACCCGTCCTTTCCTCAACGCGGTCAGCCGCGCATGGCTTATAGCCCACGGCCTCCACACACCCGCCCTGCTCGCTCGCTCGCCGTACCCGCCTGCCATACCCGCACCCCGGAACCACGGATCCACGGATGCTGCGCTGTATGGGGGATCCGATTTCTATACCCGAGGGCGTGGTTCAGGATATGCCAACGCCCCGGGGGGGCCCATCATGTGGCCCGGAGAGCCGGCGAGCATGCCAGGCAGAGACAGCGGGCAAGACACCATCTCAGTCGGATGCGCCGACCCGAGCAGCTGGGTGTGACGAGAGGCCCGAGTGCATAGTGGCTTGCGATCATGGTGCTTGAGGCTCACTGGCGTATCCATCCTCCCGGGAGACACCATCCCGCCGTCGGTTTTCAACTGGCCATGTATGTCTATCTGTGACTGAAGCGTGTGGGTGGCGCCTTGGGGCGTCTAGACCGTCCCGCGATGTGCGCCAGCGCAGATATGTGACGTGCGTCTATCCGCACATGCGCCAAGCGTCCTCACGGAGCTGAGGTCGCCCCGTGATGGTGTGGTTCACAGCCAAATAAAGCCCCCCCCCTCCCCCCAAGGCAGTGGGGCTGCCATGGTGGGCTGGGCACCAAGAAGAGCAGCGCTAGGATTCAGTATGAGAATAGACCCCAACCAGCTTCCGACTACGACGTCGAGAGACATCCGCTGCTTGGTTGGGAGATGAATAGAAACACATACTTAATCTTCCCGCCCAAATGCTGGTCCTCACGGCGACCGGACAGCCGAGCCCGCACGAACAATATACGCCACCTTCCTGCTTCGGTCGTACCATGCAGGACTCCTGAAGCGGTAGCACGGGGAAGCGGTTCGGAGAAGCCGAAAATAGACCGGCCCTGCCCGTCAGGCTTGTTCGACCTTTGAAGCTCCATGCAGAGCCCCCGTTGATGCAAATCCCTGGAGGGCTGGAGGAGGGGGAGCTCTGCCTGCAACGCCGGGGAGACAGGGCCACGGGTGCCTCTGCCATACCTGATCCCGGCGGCTGCCATTGGCTACCATGCAGATGGATCACATGCCATGGACGCTGCAGTAGCTTCTGTAGCTGATGCCCGCGACCATGGTTGGCAGAGGAGGTCGTTGCCCGAATCGTAATCGTCTGGGTGATACGTGGTGACGATGTCCTGCTGAAGCCGTCCTGGGAAGTGGCGACTCAAGCATGAGGCCGCGACAACCTCAGCGCATCCTGGCGGCCAGACGCCGTCAGACTCGTTCCCGTGCAATAGTCTATAAGCGCTCCTCCCATCGACCATTGACCATCGACCGCGAGTCTACCGCCGCCGGCCGCCACGGATGTGGAAGCAGCCGCTCGCCGTTGCTTGACCGAGCAGCCAAGGACCGGCGGGGTGATGACGAATCGTCACGGTATGAGTGGCACTCTGCTCGATGGGACTCTGCTCGATGGGACTCTGCTCGATGGCACGGCCCCGTCTCAAAAGGCCCCCCGGCTCAAAGTGGCATCCAAAACTATCGGCCGAGTTGTGGCCCTGGACCTTACCCACAGCACGGGCTCCGTCGCGGGTTCGCGGCTGGGTAGAGGTGACGATATCACTCAGCCCTATAAGCCCAGCCAACGCGGGTGAGCTGAGGTCATGCTGCTCTGCAGGTCGCACGTGGTGCTTGCGTCACGCCGCTTAGTCTTGTCATTGATGCAATATTATCCTTATTCAGGGCGTCGCCAGCCTCTCGCGAGCCGTTACGGCCAGGCGTGAGAGCAGCTTCAGTTCTAGGCCCGCCAAACGTACCACATCTCCACACCACTGTCCGGTGTGGAGAGCCAAATGACAAATAACAAATGAGATCTGGGAATCCTGGAAGGGCCGATACTTGTTCGCATGCTGAGGGCTAATGCGGCTGCGCGGCGCGGAGGAGATGTGACCATGCAGTGCAGAGTGCGGCAGTGGTGGGCTTGGTATCCGATGATCCACGCCAGATAAGATGAGAAACAAGCACTTGCAAGTCCAGGGGAGATATCCATAACGGCGGCTCAAAGTAAAATTCACGCAGACAAGGACATCATTTGATGGAAAGGGGAGGTGATGGGGCGTTAGAGCAACTGAACTGAACATAACAGGAAATAGGTCCGAGCTGAATTAGGAGGGACCAGGGTTCCGGGAACCATCTTGCGGAAAAGCCCCCCCTCGAGACTTGTGCATCATTCTCCATCTGGAAAAGTGTTAGCTAGTCGAGGATGAAGCGTGTCAGCAACCACAAACTTGTTGGTGAGCTAAAATAAATTTCCACAGGACCATCTTCCTTGTCTGGTCGTCCTTGTTTGGTTTGGTCTTCCTTGTTGAACGCCACCCGTAATCCCGTTTTTAAAATACACCTTGGCATAAATCTCTGACCAGTCTCTGACCGGTGCATCTCACCGGTGGCCTCGGCCCCGGCTACGAGATCGGCTTCTGTTTCCGTCGCTGCTGTAGCTGTTTCGGCTCGCACTGCGACGCCTCGTCTCGTGTTCGTCGTGTCGGCCGCCGCCCCGACGTCTTGGCGCCCCCGGCGACCTCGATCTCGACCTCGACCTCGACCGCGACGAGTAGGACCCGTTTGAGTGGCTGCGGTAGCGACTCCCACCCCCGCGCGACGCTGGCGGCCCGCCGGGTGATCTTGAGGGCGAGCGGGATCCCGGCCGGTAAACGTCCGACCTTGGGCCATACCTGTTCCCTGGCGACATACGACGACGGCCACCTCCGCCAGCTACATTCGCGGCGCCTCCAGTACCCGCTCCAAGAAGACCCCCACGTGGCCCCGCGAAGGGGATTCTGGGGTCGATATTGGCGCCACGTCTGGCGGTCGGGGGAGCAGGCGAGAGCTTGCGACGGGGCAACACGATGGAGACGTTGATAGTTGCGCCATCTACCTGCGCCTCGTGCATGTGCGCAATCGCCGCCTCCGCATCGGCCTCGTAGTCGAATAGGATATAAGCCGTGCCGCGGTTGGTTCCAACTGTGACCAATGACGATTAGTTGATGTTCAGGGACCAGGGCGTATGCGATCTGGCTGGGACCAACTCACAGTTTCGGTTGATAGGTAGATCCAGGTCCTTGACACGACCAAACTGGCCAAAAATCTCATACAGGTGTTGCTCGTTGATGTTCTTGGATAAGCGCTCCACCACAATCTGTCGCGACCCCGTCAGTTCACCGGATGTCCACGTTCCAAAGGGGAAGACCTCCTACCTTGGTGCTCTTCGTCTGTGGGGAGTCGCCGCGGTCTCTGCGGTCGCGATCACGGTCGCGGCCTCGGCTCCAGCTGCGAGTGCGGCTCCGGAAGCGGTCGTTGCGGCGGCCCGGTGTAGGCGATCGGGCAGGGGATCGTGAGTCGTCGTAGCGGCGGCGGCGATCGGGCGAACGCGAGGCGTCGGATCGTGGAGTCAGCGAGCGCGTGCGTGTGCGGGAGCGCGAGCGATTACGCCCTCGGGGAGGCGACGGCGATGCCATTGTAGTTGAGCGCGTTGGCGTGGGTGCGACGTGTCGTAGAGGTTGGAGAGAAAGCTGCTAGGCAAGGTAGGTAGGTGCCTGAGTGAGCCTTGACGGGTGGTCACGTGCAATTGTCGTTGGGGGTGAGGTCGCGTTTTGGTCCAGGGTAGCCTGGTTTGACTTCACGCGAATCTGAACCAACTTGGTCTGATGCTTGATGCAACTCTCAGTTCTCGGCCTATCCCGGCAACGTGCTTGACAGCGCCCTGCATGTACTCTATTTAGCCCTAAGACCCTGGAGACACACCCCCAAGGTTCCCCAAGACGCCAATGCATGTCCCCAAAAAGTGTCCGAGGCGGACAAGGTTGTTGTTCTAGTCGGTTGCCCCTTAAGGCAAAGTAGATCCCCCATGCCTCGAGGCAACCCAATGCCCCTGATGATCAAAGCCTGGCCTCCTCCCTGAGCCCTCCTCCCTGAGCCACGTTGGGAGCCTCATTCTCCATGGTCTGATTCCCTGACCATGGGAAAGATGACGACCAAGCCTGACCCGCTATCACGAAGCTCCGTTCCGTTCACGCCAGTCACCAGTGATTGTTTCACGCAGTCTTCCATTTCTGCTTACTCCCCACTCCACCCGTTTACTTGAGCACCGCCTCTGCTAGCTGTTTATCCTCGTGCTCCGGGCTGTGCTGAGAATGGTGGTTGGTGGTTGGGCACGTTGCTGGGCGCGAAGCCCTCCTCCGGCGCTGTACTCACAATCGTTAGGGCCGCCTTTCCGCACTATTTCCGCGTTTCCTCACACACGACTTACCCCCTTTGTCGGTGTCTGACATCTAAAAGTAGCGTCTCGTCTCGGGCTCCCGATCGCCTGGAACCGTCTGCTGGAGTTCCAGCGCCTGGTCTTGCTGCTGAGGCGGATCCTCCGTCCGCCCGGCCCCACCCTCTTCGGCTTGCCGCAACGCATTCTTGACTTTGGCACGCTGAGCACTGAGACGGCAGAAGAAGGTAAAGAGAACGATGATGACAAAGATGGTGACGCCGCCGGCGATGACCCCAATCTCGAGCCCCGTCATGTGATGAGTTCCCAGGCCGCCGTCCGACAGGGGTTCCTCAGCCGTGTTTTCGTCCGCCATGGTGGATTTCTGACACTGAGAGAGGACCGTGTGGGGAACTTGTGATCAAAGAAGACTCCGAGAAAGCGCAAAGTGCTGATAATGTCGAGAATGCTGACAAAAAGAAGAGAGAAAGCAAAGCAGCAAAGAGTGATGAAGCCAGAAAAGGTAAATACAGCAGCAAGCAAGGATTCCGGCACAATAGCTTTTGTCGCATTATTCTTCGCGCCTCTGCCTGTTGATGACTTATTGTTTGACGCTCAGCTACGTACCTCTATGAGTGACCAGAGGAGTGGCAGCTGTTTGGCAGCTGGCAGCCCCTGAACAACAGCCATTGTCACGGGATCGTTATTTGGCCTTGACTCACAAGAGACGGTTTCTTTTTTTTTTGACTACATATTATCCCACAACGACTACACGACCAAGGAAATACGGCTTTGGATCTGCGGGCCAAACGAAACTAAACGGTTTAGGGACTTCGTGAAACCAGGGGACCGATCCTCCGATCCTCCCTCTATTTACCCCCCCTTCCGACACGCCTTTCACTTCCTACTTCCTAACGCACCCACGCTTTAAGCCGCTCGCATCTTCACCCAACACCCCCCGACAATCTTCATCGTCGTACTCACCTCCTGCAACATCGGCCCATCGTCTATAGCCTCAACCTCGTCAAACGTTTGCAGTAGCCTCGTCACGAGATACGACATTTGGGTCAGCGCGAATTGCTGCCCAATACAAATTCGCGGCCCGCCGCTGAAGGGCAGATACTCCCACCTGAACGAAATCGATTCGTTAGCGACAAGAGAGGGACACAATAAAGGATGGTCATCGGGGAGGGAAAACGTACGTTGTTCGAAGCTTTTCCCAGCGTTCAGGTCGAAACTCATCCGCGTCGTCGCCGAAGATGTCTGTCCGTCGGTGCAGGCTGTACAACGACCACCGACATCCTGTGCCTTTGGGGATGAAAAGGGGCGACTTTCCATCTCGACCGCCTCCACGAGGTAGGATGGTATCAGCTGTGGCCGTTCGCATGTTTGTTGACACTGGCGCCCATAGCCTCAACGCTATTGACCCGATCAGCATCACATCGCCGACCTAGTTACCGGGGGCCGCATTCAAACCTTCTTTTAGAACCATGCTCAAGTACTTCAACTCCTTGAGCTCCTCCCAGCTCGGCCTCCTCCCCTCCAACCGTCCAACCTCCTCCCTCATCTTACTCAACACATCAGGCCTCCTTGCCAAGGTCCAGAACAGCGAACTCAGCGTGCTCGCGCTCGTGTCCCGCCCACCCAAGATCATCGCCAGAAGCTGGTCGCGGACGTACTCCTTCGATGCCCCCGTGGCAAGCATCTCGGTCATAAAAACATACGGCCGCTCCTTGGCCCGGTCCTCGCGCAGCGCCTCCTCGACGTACCGGTCGATAAAGCGTTGGCACGTCGCAACGCTCTGATCGAGCTTCTTGTCCGGTACCAGGAAGGCGATCCAGCCGAGCCGTGCGCGGTTAGCCGCAGAGAGGAGTGCATAGTCGAAGGATACGGTAAAGTCAAGGGCTTCTGGTGTTGGGTTTACCAGCGTTTCGGTGGAATATCCGAACCTGAAGCCCGTAGCCTATAAGTGATTGTCTTCGCCATTCACGAGTGACACTTACATGAAATCAGTCGCAACATCCATCGTAAACAGATAGAACAGCTCCTGCAGGTCCACCTTTCCCCCATCGCGGGGTATCCTGTCGAGGAAGTTATCCACATGCCGATCCGTGCACTCCATGTCGGCAATCTGGTTCCGCACAAAGCTTGGCCGAATCATGGCTCTCGCCTCATGCCACTCTCCGCCATTCACTGAGAAGATCCCCTTGGGCCCGACGGCGAGCTGGATGACTTTTTGCCTAACGCCGAGGATCTGCCAAGTATCGAACTGACCCGATAGCAGCGCCTTGACGTTGTCAGGCTCGTTGGTCATGATGATCCAGGCGCCAACGTTCTGCGCCCAGTACGTGCTCCCGACAGTACCGAAGAGTGAATCCCAGACCTGCAGGATTTTGTACGCCCGTACGGCCTTCAGCATGTCGGTGATCCAGTCAGTGCCGAGAATGGGGTCGCGATGAGGGTAGGTAGCTGCGGGCTGGGTGTTGTGAATGCGCATCTTGTAAAGCCAATAGTGCTTCGAGCGGAAGTAGAGAGCTACGGGTGTCATGGGGACAACAGCCCAGAGCGGGAGAGGCGAGGAGACATGGTCGCTGCTTGTAAGCCGTGACACCAAGTGTCCTCCAATAGCCAAGGCTATGGACGTCCCGGAGACGAGGGCAAGGAGGAGATAAGTGAACTCGTTGGCGATGTTGGACATATTTCATCAGCTTAATCGATGAGTTTAATTGAGGTCGATGTTGTCATGCCTGCGCTCGGGCATTGTCTACATTATATGTACTCCGTTACTCCCGGTTAACTCAAACCTTGACCACCTCATCGAAAAAGGCAAGGGCTTCTCCAACCCCCCCATTCTCCCATTCTCCCATTCCCCTATTCCAATTCCTCATCTGGTGACTGATTCTCACTGCGCTGGCTTCCCTGTTATACACTTATAGGTCATCCCCCCGCTATTGCTGCCCGCTTACGTCGCGTAGCGCCGTGTCACCCGTCGAATGAAACCTCGTGCCGGACCGCCTCGGTCTAGATCAATTCTTCCCATTCTTCCCCGCCATGGCGTTGGTGTCCCGTGGGCACCTGTAACGGAGTTTCCCACGTACACAAAGACTCTGGCATGTGAATATCGACATCCCCACACACCTATTTTGGACGTCAGAAACAGCTAGCGCTGTGTTACTATGACTGATGTGAGCAGCTGAAACAGTTTAGAATATGAACTAATATGGCCCCCTTCTCACGCATACTCATCAACTTCGGACTCGATGCTAGCAATATGCCGTCTCTCTTGGACGCATAGGTAAGAGCTAGGAACAGCGGAACAGTAACATGTCCAATGAGATTGATCAGGATGTAAGCCGTCTGTACCTTGACATCATAGTCTATAAAAGTCACATTCACACAAACCGAGAGGTGCGCACAGCAGACGAATAAATAAATGAAAAATAGAATCCATACTCGCGATCACGAACAAGTGGCTGCTACCGGACGCAATTTATATACAACAGTGAATCTGAACCCAGACCTGGGCGTGACTAAGCTTATAATAATCTCAATGAACTCCCATGGACAACCCCATTCTAATCCTTACTCTTGACGCCCTTTACATAGTAGGGATTCCCTCGGGCTCTACGTAGCCTAAAGTAAAGTTGATGAAGACAGGCCTGGGCGTGGCTAAGCTAAAAATAATCCCGATGAACCCCCGTGGATAACCCTATTCTAACCCTTACTCTTGACGCCCTTTCCATGGTAGGGTTTCCCTCGTACTCGGCGTACCCTAAGTGCGGCCCTGGGAGGCACTGAGGGTCTTGCTAGTGGACTGGGCAGCGCTGCGGAGGCGCGCCTCAAGGTCTGAATCACCAAGCATGGTTCGGCCGTGTGCGATGAAGTGCTCGTAGGCAGGGGCCAGGGCGTCGGAGCGGAGGTCGCAGCCGTAGTAGAACAGGACGCTGCCATTCTTATTGAGGCTTCCGTCAGCCTTCTCAAAGAACCATGTCAAATTCTCGTCCTCTTCGCTGACGGTCCAAACGAGGCTAGGGTGGTCCTTCTTGATGGCGTCGAAAACATTCTCGGCAATGTTGCTGAGCCAGCCAGACTTGGTGATATTTAGGGTAGTCAGAGTAGCTATTGGTCTCTCATCACCAGCAGGCAGGACGACGGCTAAGCACTGCATAGCGTCATCGTAGTAGGCATTGAAGGGGTTAGCCTTGAGAAAGTCGACGAAGCGGTCGATGGTAGCCTCGGCATCCATGCCCTCGCGGTCCCGGAGGAGGGTGGCCTTGAACTTCTCGAGGTCCTCAAATTCATCAATGGCAGACGCCTGCTGAACGGAGTCACCCCGTCGAATCAGGGTACCAGCACCAGAGTCGGTGAAGAGCTCCTTTTGCAAGTCACTGGGGTGGATGATAGCAACAGAGGAGGTACGGGGCAAAAACTCGAGGAGCTCCTTAATTTGACAGATCTTTAGTTTCGTTCCATAGCGACACCAGGGCTGACGTATTAAGTCATCGAACTCGGCATCGAGGTTGATGTGAGAGATGTGCTTGCCATCACCGTTGAACAGGCCTCCTTTTTCTGAGAGGTACACAACCTTGAGAGGCTGAAGGGCACGGGCGAGCTCGGCCGCGGCAACATCGGCATTAACGTTGAGAAGGTGGCCGTCCTTGGACTCAGCCATCGAGGTAAGAACCGGAATATAGCCGGCCTCAATGGAGTTCTCGATAGCCTCCTTGTTAACCTTGGTGATCTTTCCGACGTATTGCCACTTGTCCTTGTCGAGGTAGTCGGCCGTAAAGGCACCGCTGATGGATCGAGTGGCAACACCAAGCTCATCGAGGCGGTCGATCAGTCGGAGGTTCTCCTCAAGGAACAGCTTGCGGGCGATACCGAGGGTCTTGGCATCAGTTACACGGATGCCCTCTTCGAAATGAGGCTCGACGCCAGCCGACCTTCAGCTAGTGTTAGCGCTGGAACCATGTAGTCAACATCTAGGCGGTGGTGTGATTACGAACTCAAGAATGTGGTTGAGCTGGGGGCCTGCACCATGGACAATCACCGGGTAGAGGCCCAGTTCATTGAGGAAGAGCAAGCTGCGGCACAGCTCGTCAAGGTACTCAGTGAGGATGGCACCACCGACCTTGATGACGGCGAACTGCTTGGAGGAGACGGAGGTGAAGAGCTTGAGGTACTGCTGACCCTCGCGCTTGCTGCCGATGCTGCTGACAGCCTGGGCCACGATCTCGCGGGTCCTATCGCGAGCGGGGGGCATGGTGAGGGCGCGGGTGGTCGAGAGGGCTCGGTAGTCGTTGAGGCATTGGGTCTGGGCCGACAGAGCTCCAGCGCGGGCGACGGTGCGGGCGACGGTGCGGGGAGCAGCTCGGCGGGCACCAGCCCGAACGGCCACGGCGGTGGCGGACAGCATCTTCCTCGGAGGTTACGGGACCAATTGGCTCGGCGGCGGGCCGGTCTGGTGCGGTGAGAGGCGTCGATGCGGTGGGAGGGTTGATTGAAGGGAGGATGATGTGGGAGGCAGGTTGGCGAGAAATGGCGGGAAGGTCAAGCCTCAAGTAGAACTGTGGGGGAGGGGCAGAAAAAAAAACCGGGCACCCCCGAGACCGCTCTCAGGCTCAGCGGACTCACACTCTGCTAGATGGAGGTACCTTGAGGTCATAGGCGCGGCGGTACCTCGCATTTGCAGCCACGCCGGCGGGCCCAGCAGGTACCGAGGCCTGTGAGGGGACTGCAACGGCCGAAACGATGCCCTCCCGGTTGACTCATGGCGGGCTAATAAACCCGGCCCAGCATATTCCCCTGCTAGCAGTCTTCTTAGGAGCAGCTTGTTGAGGCTTCTACTCGTGCCAGAGGGGAAGCCAGTAAGTTACCTTGTGTCGCCCTATTTCCCACGGACAGGCACCTACGTGGTAGCATGGAACACGCACGCATGTCGCATCCTACCCACACCACATAGATTCCGGCAGGCCGACCAAAAAATTTGCACGCTTTTTTTTTCGATGCGGTGGAGGAGTCTCTGTTGTAGGGGGTGGAGAGCAGCAAACTCTTTGCACCGACATGGATGAATTTGCCAAAACTTTTTCAAGCCGTCCGTGGGGTTTTCTCATCCATCCATCGTCCTAGCCCTGTGCCCGCGGCTCACTAGAGCTGCGTGTAATTCCCAATTCATGATGCCCGGTTCCCGGAACGGCAACTGGATTTCCGTTTCCATGCCTGGGCTGAGACGGAGACCATGTACGGGCTCGGTAGTTGGTGTTTCGTCGCGAACCAACACGACCTCCTCTCGCTCTGTTTCCCGCCCGCCACTGGGGATCCCGTGAACCCATCACATCCGTCCGTCCACCCAGGATCCAAGACCCAAAGTGCCGGGAGTAGTCGGTTATCCCTCCCGAGCTAGGTGCAGATCGGATGAGGCATTATCAATCAACTGGCATTATCAATCTCTGGCACCCTGCAGCCAGTCCGGGGCTACTCAACGCCCGAGTCCACCTAGGAATGACGCCAGTGCAAGAGACCCATGGCCACGACAGGCCACGACGGGCCTTGACGGGGTCACGACGGGCCATGGCGTCTTCTCTTTCGCGTCCTCGAGAGCCGCGAATGCAGAGAAGTCCCACCTTGGCCACGCCTTCGTGGTGGGACGTGGGATTTAGCCGCACTTGCGATCGGTTCTCATGCCTCTTCCGGCCAATGTGTTGTCATGAGGAGCGGCATATATATGGTCTTGTATGTGTCTGGGTACCCAGCTAGCAGTTGCTTTATATTACTGAGCCAGATGCAAGACCCGTGACTGCAAAATGTTCCAGCCTCAAGTCCAACGACACACCAATCACCATGATAGTAAGGCACTGGTGGAACTGCTTTGCACACACGAGACAGACGAGTCAAACGAGGCAAGCAAGCCCCCACTCCACACTGTGTCACCGGTCTAAGGGAATCGCCAGTGAAAGGTATACATCTCAATTAATCGGGGAACGCCTAACCTCAATCATACATGAGGCCCGGTCTGCATCTCCGGGATCAACGCCGAGATGTGTTGTCGGCGCCTCGGCCCTGAGAGCTAAGTGGCCCGCATATCATGACCGGGCCCTACGTGAACAAATTCCACCGTGCTTAAAAACATATTCCCACTGCAATGATGGCCCGTTGCCCAAAGTTCCCATTTCCCATGGTCGTAGCTTTGCGATATTCGATGTCGTCAAGTCCCAGAATGATTCATGGGGACCGAGTTACCCAAGAACGGCGTGAGGAATCAGCGAGTAGCAACAACTATTGCCGATGGTCAGTATTTGCACAAGGGTTCTGAGGATATCAGATTAAGGCGAGGTAACTTACCGGCTGGAACGATAATGATGACGAGCAGAATGATGATGCCGACAATTAGGCACATTCGCATCTTCATATCCTTCCACCACATCTGCTTGCGGACTCTGTTGGCTCCGCGACGGAAGCCCTGTGCGGAGACGGCCAGGTTGTCCGTCTTGTCCTGGAGAGCATCGAGACGTTCGCCACGCTGAGAGACCTTGTTAATGTTATCGCGCATCACACCAACGGTGTCATCGATTTGCTACCAGCATAATGTCAGCACGTGTCACAGAAATCCCATCATGATGCGGTCAACGGGAATGCGAGTGGATTGTGAGGCGTTCAACGGGACAGTGAAAGAAGCGAGGCTGAGCGGAACGTCCACGAGAGAGCCTGGCACAGCAATCAAGCTGATCGTGCTGTATGATTGAGCACCTTGCGGATTGAGCTGTCGCAAAATGGTAGAGCATCGCATGCTCTGGGGAGCTCGGTCAAGGCGACAATGTGCATCGCATCGCTCAGGGAAAGCTGTCTGGGTCGATGCGAGGATGCCGCCGTTCCATCTCGTCCGCAGAAGTCGGTCGGGTGATGGCCAAGTGGCAATTGTGTCGTCATCGTCTCCCGGGTCTCGCAATCCACACAGATCTCCATCGCTCGCGCAGCACTGAAAACATCAAGATCATAACTTACAGCCTGCAGCGCCTGTGTCCTCGCGGTGCCTTGACCCTGCTGTTGCTGGCCCTGCTGGCCACTGGGAATGTAGGGGTCGTAGGGGGCTTCCTGCTCAGGCATTTTGGCGGTGGTTTGGGGTGATCGGGGGAGAAAGACGGCCGGCACGGCAAAAAGAGGTCGATGGGCGAACGATAGACGGCGCGCTGATTGTGTCGAGGTGGTTTGCGGAAGACAGAGGCTGGAAGTGCGAATACGGGTGATGAAGGTGGGAAGTTGATGTGAGACGTTGCGCTGGCCTAGGCGAAACAAGCAGGTCAAAGGGACGAAGGTGGGCTGGCAGTGAGGCGCTGCACGGGGTGACGAGGCACGGAGGCAGCGGGACGGGGGTCCTTGCTGACCATTTACCGGTACCTACAGAGCACTATAAGGCACGGGCTATTGTGCTACGGCAAAGCCTCCTGCTACGTATTTGGGTTTATTTTTGGCCTGATTCCAGGCTTTACTAGCACGCAGGCGCCTGGAGCTGAGCATGCGTCGAGTGGTAATTAGGTGCTATTGATGTGACACGGCCTACGCCTCAGGTGTTGTCGCTGCAATCTGCACAAGACTGCCTTCGAGGGGGTCCGGTAGTCTCTCGAATGCGAGGCTGGTGACGCTGTTCATGCCTCAGGTGATGCCTCAGGAATTGTTCGGCGCCTGGAAGGGCTGGTGGAATGGAATGCGCTGGGGGGCTAGCCTGGTTAGGTACGTAGCGACGGCTCCCCAGCCTCCGTCCACCAATCCGCCCGACCTAGCCCAGCCCAATTAGATGAGCCGGCAAGGTGGCTTGGCTCTCTTGGCAGGTGGGTGGCTGGCTGGCGAGATGATAGCACGTGACTAGCATTTCTAGCTGTCTCTTCTGTCCGCCTCTTCCGCCTGTCTGTCTATACCGGTTTTTGGTAGGTTGCCGTGGTCGCCGTGGTCGCCGTAGCGGATGGTAGCTCATGAGAATGTGGCGGGTGAGCACTGATCCTGGTCTACTCTCCACCTGGTCCTCTTTCGTCATCCTGCTCAGGAAATCCAGCGCAGACATGATCGCAGCATCCCCCAAGCTCGGAACCAGACGAAAAATGGAGATTTACATGTTATGATGACACGGCGGTAGGTTCGTCGTGGAAACTGGTGCCGCCCATGCCACCCCCACCATGGGTTCTAGCAACCTGTAGCACGCCCTGTACTGCTCCTCTGGCGTATCTGGCCTGTGGAGTGGGGGTTAGCACACAGGAGCAGAGCAGTCCGTCCTGTCGGAACTGACGTTTCGGTGGGTGTATGCGCCTCGCCGTGCCGACCGACACCGACAACGGACGGGAGGGGTTGATGGAGGGGTGGAATCGTGGGTTGGGGGGAGGCAGGAGCGATCGAACGAGGGGAAGGAGCCACGGACACGGACGTGGCGAGTCGGTCACCCATCCCAACCGAAACACTTTTGGGTCTGAAAGTTCCCAGTCTTTTTTTCCCTCTCCTCTTCTTTTCCTCCTCCATCCTCCTTCTTACATCTCCATCCATCGCCCATTGCTCCTCTCTCACCTTCGAGAGCTTCGCCGCAAAAACTACCACCATTCCTCCTACCGCAATCATGTCCACCTCTCTGGATCAGCTCAAGGCTACCGGCACCGTATGCAACCCCTCCATTTTGCCCCTCCATCACACAGAGCTACGCCGCGAGATATGCAATCCCAGAGCTTCAAACTCGACGCCCACCGAACGAGCATCACACCTGGTGCAGCTTCTCGGTGTAGCTGATTTCGCTGAGTCTGCTTTTGCCGTCTCCTCGCGCACGCTCACCCCAACAGCTCCGATCATGAGAACCACTTGCTGACTGCTAGCTTTCTTTGCGACTTGTAGGTCGTTGTGTCCGACTCTGGTAATTACCGCACCCCCCTCTCCATTTACCTCGCATTGCTAACCATCATTACACAGGTGACTTTACTTGTCAGTCTGCCCTTCCTCGGCCTCATTGGCGTCATCGTCTCGCGATATCCCGACAGCGCGCCACGAAGCCATTTTGCCTCATACCCCACCTCTCCCCCACCATAACGGCTGTTTTATGAGATGTTTGAATCGGAAGCTTACAATTTACCACAGCCATTGGCAAGTACAAGCCCCAGGATGCCACTACCAACCCCTCCCTCATCCTCGCTGCCTCCAAGAAGCCCGAGTACGCCGTCTTGATCGATGCCGCCGTCGCCGCTGGCAAGAAGGACGGCAGCACCATCGACGAGCAGGTTGACGCTGCTCTCGACCACCTCCTGGTCGAGTTCGGCCGCGAGATCCTCAAGATCATCCCCGGCAAGGTCTCCACTGAGGTCGATGCTCAGTTCTCCTTCGACACTGCTGCTTCCGTCAAGAAGGCTCTCCGCATTATCGAGGTAGGTTTTCTGCTTCCCACTTTTGCAATGCTCAGGCTTGTGAAACGCTCGTTCTGACACACCTCATAGCTCTACAAGGAGCAGGGTATCGAAAAGGACCGCATTCTCATCAAGGTTGCCTCCACCTGGGAGGGTATCAAGGCTGCTGAGATTCTCCAGCGCGACCACGGCATCAACACCAACCTGACCCTCATGTTCTCCCCCGTTCAGGCCATTGCTGCCGCTGAGGCCGGTGCCTACCTCATCTCCCCCTTCGTTGGCCGTATTCTTGATTGGTTCAAGGCCCACACCAAGCAGGAGTACGCCAAGGAGGCTGACCCCGGTGTTTCTTCCGTCAAGGCCATCTACAACTACTACAAGAAGTTCGGCTACAAGACCATCGTCATGGGTGCCTCTTTCCGCAACACTGGTGAGATCACCGAGCTTGCTGGCTGCGACTACCTGACTATCTCCGTAAGTCCCCAACTTGCCTGCACTGACGTGTGACTACCACCAATATGAATGTGTTACTGACCTTGTACAGCCCGGCTTGCTCGAGGACCTCCTCAACTCCACCGAGGCTGTCCCCAAGAAGCTCGACGCCGTCGCGGCCGCTTCTCTGGATCTTGAGAAGAAGACCTACATCAACTCCGAGGCTGCATTCCGATTCGACTTCAACGAGGACCAGATGGCCGTCGAGAAGCTCCGTGAGGGCATCAGCAAGTTCGCTGCCGACGCCGTTACCCTTAAGAACATTATCAAGGAGAAGCTTGCTTAATTTAATTCTCGCGGTTTAATGTCTTACGAATGGGTAATGAAGGAAAAATGAAGTAAAATATGGGCATCACTGATCTTGGAGTCCAATGTGAATTGAAAAGTTTCAAAACGTGACTGGGGTTACTTGGCTTGGGCGGGAAACTGTCAACCGGGTTTGTTCATTCATTGGATTGAGCTTAGATTGAGAAAGGGATACCAGAATTGAGTGCCTTGAATTAGGTGGATCTCGCCATAATCAGCGTGAAGTACCCAGGCCCCGACGGCATGGACGGGGTGGCAGGGAACACAGCATTGGCGTCCACGTAGTAGGGCCGCCTCGGGAGATTCTCCCAGGTTTCATGAATCCGGAACTGCCAGACCGGGCTGCTGCAATTCCTGGGTGGGGAGCTCCGTGGGACACATCTGATGCTTTGCCAGGCGCCGTCAGTTCATGGGTATCGCCATTTTGCGCCACCACGGCTGAGGGAGACCGGAAATGTCGGGGTTCTCTCCGCCGCGGCACCCGGAAAAGCGAGATTCCAGCATTGTTAGCCGCAAGTGAGGGGACTTGGGATACAACGGGGATGCGGCGGGCGGGCCAATTCAACGGTACCACCGGAGAAGGGCCTTTAGGACCACGTGCGGCGAAATGTGGCCGTCAAGGCTATGATGGATGGCTGTTGAGGTGAAGCAGGTTTGGAGAGGGTTACAAGCGCCCCCTCCACCAGAATCCCGGTTCGGAACGGATCTCCCGATTAAGTCATCCAGCATAAGTAAGGCACCTTTCACCACCTCATCCAACATAGCCAACTTGCCAACCCATTCATCATCATATCAGATCAGCCATCCGTCATCCTTCATCAGCAAAAATAATGGCACCAGCACCGTCTAGCGCTGGAGTAGTCAGCTGCCCCCTGTGTGATTTTCAAGCCCAGCCTCTGAATGCGTTTTGATTGGCTTCGTGGGTCTTCGTTGTCCCGTGCTGAGAATCTGGGACAGGAACGAGGGTATTATGCACCAGGGAGACCCAACGCGTGTATCAAATGAGTCGCCAATTCCTTGGTAAACTCAATGTCAACCATAAAGGGCCTGCGGATCAATCCAGGAAGCCTGGTTGAGCCATTAAGTTAACCGGGCGTCTTGGACCCCGAAATCAGGTGACAGCCGACTGGACCAGCCATGCGGTCATCCCCCCTCCCCGCGTCGGTGCACGCTGCGCCGTACTGTTGCACTCACATGCAGTGACGTACAGCGCCTGTACAAATAGAGCTGTCAGTAGTATGGATGTAGCAGGCACAGAACACGAGTACTATTCGTACTCCTTATCTGGTAGCGAGCGGTTTACGAGCAGAGCGATGGTGGTGGTGGTGAGGATCGCGGGAGTGATTGGATAGTGCCGAAAAGAAATGCACACGAAAACACTGAAATCATGTGCCTTTGCCACAGACTTTTGCTTCTCGTCACCGACTGGAACAGACATGGCGTATATGGTTTCTTTCGTGACCAGTTGCATCTCACAACTCAGGAACGAGCCTGTCGTGCCATGTCTCTCGAGAATCTAGTGCAGGGGCAAGGTTTGAGGCAGAGACACGCAGATGCCATAGATGCAATACAAATGCAGCTGGTACCTTTCGTGTTGCTTCCCTACACGAAGCATAGCCTCGTGAAATACGTGGCCATTACGATAAGGGCATGATTGATGATGGTGATGGGAATGCTGATGACGATCCCATCGTTTGTGGGCTCAAACGCAATAAAGTAGCCAGCCCGTTTGCCACAGGACCAACGTCCGTTACCCGTGTTCGGCGTGGATCCGGCGACTGAGGGGACACTGGGCCAAAACAGGCTAAACTCGGATTCCGCTCACAGCGAGTCGGCTCGACTGGGATGTTTGGGATGTCGCCTCGTGCCATGAACGATTTCGGACAACCTTGGCCGGGAGTCTGCTTGTCGCTGTTGGCCAAGTGCTGACTGTGATTTTATTGTGCCTGTCAGCGACTGCGATTATGCGCGGTCCGCCGATCCTGGTTTTGTTTCTTTTCTCTCCTTTTCTCGGGGAGCCATGTCTCTCGACGGGGAATGCCAGGATATTTCCCCATACCCAGAGACAAATGTTTAAAATATGTAGTTTGTGACTGGCATATGGTTCCTGGGTGCAGAGGACTAACAGGTGGATCGAAGGGCTCCACGTTCCACGCGACTCGGGAGTCAGCGCCGAGAATTAAAGACGAGCACAACGGACGGGGGCGGACGGGTGAAAGACAGACATAATTAAACGGTATCGTCGCTACGGAGGGCTCTTTCAAAAGTCTTGTCCAAGCGCTAGTAACATCATATCCATTTATCCCTGCCGGTTACCTGAGATACATAAAGCTGTCACAGTCTCGTTAAACAGCCGCTGTAACTTCAGGAGTAGTACGCTGCTGATCAGGATATAGCGGTTGCTGTATGCTGTAGCCTGCTATCCTTTAGGGCCTATAGAAATCAGAAAGTACTTCGTGCACTTATTATCTAACCTAATAAGTAGGACTTACTTCTTATAGACAAGACTTTTGAAAGGGCCCTCCGTACGTTACAGACGGGTTCAGCTGGGTGACGGAGACGGCAGAAGGCCCAAATTTCGCATGGATGTTTATGGCGGCCACTCAAGTCAGCCCATGTCATCCGGCATCGTCAGCTTGCTCCAGTAGATCCGCACGTCTAAACGGACTCGGGTCTTTGGCCCCGCCACCTTCCTGTGTCGGTCGTGTATGCTTCGCTCTCGTTTCCTCGCCTCGCCTGCTCCCTTGCAGCTTGCAGTCCTGTAACTTAGGCTATTAGCCCTGTCGTGTAGCTTCTGAGTCGGGCTTCGCGCTGGGGACATGGGGGAAGATCATGGCGGCTTAACTAGACCTAGTTAGCAGATGCCCACATTCGCCAGCGAGCTTGGCCCATTCTGGGGTCGCTGGGCAGCCCTGTGGCCCGTATCGGCGCTGGACCGTGGACCGGGCTGGAGAAGCTCGTATTTGGATTCAATCTCGCGGGCCAAGGCCGCCGGGGGCCTGGGGGGAATGATGGGAAGGTGAAGCTGGTGGCTGTCAAGCGCGTATGGGGAGCGGCCACGAAGGTCGTCTTTGGCGCTGTCGTCGGCTTCGCATGCCAGCCGTTGCGAGCAGCTCCACCAGCCTGCCATGTCAACCATGGTCGGCGTGATGAAGCTGCAATTCTGAGACGGTCTGCACGCATGTGGACTGCATTGCACGATGCTTCCGCAGTCGGCTGGTACCTTACTCAGGCACAGGCACAAGTGCCCATACGGACATGGCAAGATCAGCCGCAAAGTCCCAAAGTCTCCCTGCTTCCCCTCTCTGACGTTGGGTGGGCTCGTAAAACGGCCTTGATGGCCCAATAGCTTAATGGGATTGACCCGCTGCCGAGAGTCGTAGCGTTTTTTTCCTTTGGCCTGTCGTCTGGGGACGGTTTGTCTGACGACGTGAGATGGGACAGACGAGGCTCAACAACACGAACCATACCCGATTCCGCCCACACACACTCACAATCACACACCTCCCCATACTCTCGTTCTCTCATCTCTGTGCTCCCTCCCTCCCTTCGTATTCTCCATCGCTCCATCGTGAGATTGTGCCCTAATATCCTTCCGTCCGCCTCTCGGCGCCTGCCACCTCCTCTCCCTCCCTCTCCTTCGCGTCCACCACCTCCGCGGCTCCTCCTATCCGCCACTTCCGCTGTCGCTCGCTTACCTACTCTCCTCGCATCCTGTCACCTCCTATCGACTCCCGTTGCTCTCAGCCTCTCCTCCGCTCGTTTCTCCCCATGTCGCTCAATGCACCTCGCCGTCGCTGAGCTCATCGTCGCCCAGGCCTAACCATCGCCATGCTCCCGACGTGGGGATTGGAGCCAAGGCTCAGCTTTGGCGGGCTCGTTGCAACCCTGCTGCTCTCCCTCAGCAGCTTTGCCAATGCCTACGACTTGAATCCCAACTCGACCCGTTCGTCGCAGCTTTTCCCCGGCCTTGATGAGGATGCATGCTGATTACCTTCCCACGGGCCAGAGTCGGTCACGACAATTGCAAAGACCATGGTCACAGACCTCATGTCCTTCTACAAAGGCGACCAGCCCGGTCACACGCCTGGTCTGCTTCCTGACCCGTACTACTGTATGTCCTTTCTCGGCCCCTTTTTGGTGACTCGGTCACCCTCAGTTTCGTTGCTAATCCTTCTCGTAGGGTGGGAGGCCGGTGCCATGATGGGCACGCTCATTGGTACGTATACGCATTGCATTTGGTCGCCGACGCCGATATTAACCTGACATGTAGAATATTGGCACTACACCAAGGACGATGCATATGTCAACGCCACCAAACAAGCCCTGCTTTTCCAGGTTGGCGAATACGACGACTACATGCCCATTAACCAAACCAGAACCGAAGGAAACGATGACCAGGGCTTCTGGGGTCTCGCCGTCATGTCCGCCGCCGAATACAACTTCCCTCACCCTAAGGAAGACGAACCGCAATGGCTCGCCTTAGCACAGGCCGTTTTCAACACCCAGGCTGCCAGATGGGATAATGAACACTGTGGAGGAGGCCTTCGGTGGCAAATTTTCCAGTGGAACACTGGGTACAATTACAAGAACTCGATTTCCCAGGCGTGCTTCTTCGCCCTCGGCGCCCGGCTCGCCCTCTTCACTGGCAACAAGACCTATGCCGACTGGGCCGACAGGTCGTGGGACTGGATGGAAAAGGTCAAATTCATCAACAAGGACAAGAATTGGGCTGTTTACGACGGCGCACACATCGAAACCGGTTGCACTAACATTGTCCCCTACCAGTTTTCGTACAATGTCGGCGGCTTCATCCTCGGCGCGGCAGCCATGTACAACTACACCGAGAGCGCGGAATGGAAATATCGCCTCGACAGCTTGATTGAGGGTGTCAAAGTCTTCTTCACGGGTCCCGACAAGGACATCATGGCCGAGGTCGCCTGTGAGCCCGTCAAACTTTGCAATCTCGATCAGCAATCCTTCAAGGCCTATTTGAGTCGCTGGCTGGCTGTTACTACCCAGTGGGCCCCCCACACCGCCGATATTATCAGGCCACTATTGAGAACGTCTGCTGTCGCCGCTGCGAAACAGTGTGTTGGAGGTGACAACGGACACATGTGTGGTATGATTTGGACCAACGGCAAATACGATGGATCGACCGGTGTAGGACAGCAGATGGCCGCCTTGGAAATTA
Organism: Ilyonectria robusta; assembly: GCF_021365365.1. Lineage (NCBI taxonomy): Eukaryota > Fungi > Ascomycota > Sordariomycetes > Hypocreales > Nectriaceae > Ilyonectria > Ilyonectria robusta. The sequence goes on along the minus strand of NW_025764453.1, from coordinate 703,944 downwards.
CACTCTCCTGTATAGTTGGACAACGACCCGCCCCTTTGACAGCCGACACCGGAGGTACCAGTAAAGGTGACGCCGGCGCTGGTTCCGAGGATATTGGACGGACCGAGCCGAACCGGAATTGGAAGAAGATAACCGCGGGCGACAGAGCAGGGGCCGCCATCCTTACCGCGCTCGTCATCGGTTTGCTCCTCTTTGGCATTGGATGGCTAATGGTCGACGAGAGGTCGGAAAAGAGTGCGATGGAGCAATTTAACGGTTCCTACGTTTCGACGATGGCTACCATCGCAGCCTTTGCTGGGCCTGGGGCAGTCGCCGCAGCTCTGCATCGGAAGGACGCAGCAGTAGTCAGAGAGAAAGCTGTTGGATCCGACTCAACCAGCGAACGCAGTGGCGAGAAGGAAATTGCTGATCTCCCCCCTGTTGTGATTGGAAACGTGCGCAACCAGGAGCCGAGTCTACAGCATCGTCGGGTATCAAGCATGCCCATAGGATGGCCACATAACCCATCTATGAGAGGGAGTGTCATGTATGACCCTGATGGCATTTATCCTGCGTCTGGAACTCAGTCTAGAGTCGACCTCGCAAGCCTCTACAAAACGCCGAACTTCTCTCGACCGGATCTGATTTCAACGGAGAGACACAGCCAAATTTCCGAAAATACAAGCCAGATCGAGGAAACAAGGCGCTCTGGAGAGAACTTCCACGACTCTTCTGAAACAAGCGGATCGACTGGAGAAAAGAACCAAGTGGTAGACGGCACCAACAGTTCCACAGAACACGATTCATCTGAAGGAACAACCAGTCGTGATGTAGAGGAAAACGATCGACCGGCAGAAAATAGCGTCCCTTTGGAGGACAAGGGAAAGGGTCATGAAGCTCCTATCGAGGACATTCATCACAAAGAAGAATCCGACTCGCCGCCAAAGGAAAGCGAATCGTCAGGAGAAACACCTATTGTGACGAAATAATCAATTGCCCTATATGTATGGGATCTTATGAAGGTTGATGGGTATTAAATATTGCTTGGGACAACATGGCGTTGGACTGCAGCATTTCTGGGTGGCGTTTGACGGAGGCGGCGCAAATCGATTACAACAACCATTATTGGACCTCAACACGAACATCTTATCAAAGGATGAACACTGGCTAAAGCTTGACAGGCATTTGAAAGGACTAGAAAATGAACCACATACCTGTAATCCGATGGGCTTGTGTGCATGTTACCCCTCACTGGACTTGTGATTGTTCGTGAAGGGCTCGTAGGGCGTATTGGGCGCCTATTGTTTGGCCGAGGGCTTGGCTTCTGCCACTCTCCACATGGGACACTTGGCCCTATGGAATGTGTTGAAACTATGCTCCAGATATGGTATTGAACCCTTGCGTATGCATTTATCATACTAAGTTCGCGAATGTACTAGTCCTTTGTCTGGAAGTCCAGCCTATGACGTCAAATGTTTATCACAAAGCCCAGCTGCGTGGCGAGGCGAGTTAGGCATGATCGACCGTCAGATCCAGGCCCTCCACCTCAGACTAAGTTAACTCAATCAGGAATCTGATTCTCTTTTTAGTCGGGGCGGTTTCAACCACCAATCCCGCATGAGCGTTGTGGCCTCCTTTGGCTTGGGCTGCAGAAACCCGTCAGCGTGGCTTACGGTAGTGTGAAGTCTGAGGTGAGATGGATTCTGATTTGTTATCCCTTGGAGCTGGGGATATGGGGTGTGTCTCTGATGTGGCAGCTATGCGAGAGAAGCCGCCATGGAGCAGGTTAAAAGACGGTAAAGCCCCAGGTTTGGAACAGTGAGCAAGCAGCACAAAGCCCATCGGAACCAGAACTCCACCAGCACATACATACCAACCACACACCTAAACGACCATGATCGTGGACAAGTATACGACCCTGAGAAAGGCATTGGTCAAGGGACGCCTTCTCCTTCCTCATGATGAGGGTTACGAGGAGAGTCTGGAGCGATGGAGTCTCACTTGCGTGAAGCCAGCCGTGAGTCGTTCTGACAAGCACCTACACATTCCCGTATCGAGCTTCAGAAATTAGCGATTGACCTCAAGTCCAGGCAGCTGTAGCCCAGCCGGCAACCGCCGAAGAAGCCAGTGCGACTGTCAAGTTTGCAACCGCCAATGGCATCGCCTTCAATGTGAAGTGCGGCGGGCATAGCACCGCGCCAGTGTCGAGCGCGCCCTCCCCCGAAGGTATGGTCCTTGACCTGTCTCTGATGAGGGACGTCACCGTGGACCCTGACGCGCAGACCGTGTCTTTTGGAGGAGGCTGTCTCTGGAGAGAGGTTGACGAGGCGCTGTGGAAGCATGGTCTCGCGACTGTGGGCGGTACTGTATCGCACACCGGCGTTGGTGGACTCATCCTGCATGGCGGGTACGGGGCCCTGACGGGTCGTCGTGGGTTGGCGCTGGATATTTTGATCTCTTGTGAGGTAGTCCTAGCCGATGGAAGCATTGTAACGGCTTCCGAGACGGAGAATCCAGACCTGTTCTGGGGTCTGCGTGGCGCTGGCAGTAGTTTCGGCGTTGTCACCAAGTTTACCAGCAAGGCGTACCCTCAGGGCGACATCTGGGGCGGCATGTTCGTCCTCCCTTTGGACAACCTCCCTGCCGTTGTTGACTTCATCAATCACTGGGACGAGACCAACGATGGCTATCAATCCTTTGGAGCCTCCTTCACCCATACACCTCTGTTCCCAGGGGCAGACCCTGAAGCGCCGCGTCCTCCCGTGTTGATTCTAAACGTCATGCATACCGGTAGCGACGCGGAGACGGCAGGGCCAGAGTACTTTGCTCCGGTACTGAAGTTGGAAGCCTCGATGAAGCATGTCGGCCCCATGCCGTATCCCGAAATCAACAAAGGGGCCGACGAGATATTTTGTTCGGGCAAAAAATATCTATTTGGCGGATGCAACTTCACCATTCCGCTTGAGCTCTCCACAGCAGAGGCTTGCCGAGACCGATTTATCGGCTTCATCGAAGCCAACCCGGAAGCCAAGGGCAGTGTGTGCATGCTCGAGTGCTTCTCCAAACGCGTGAGCGGGCTGGTCCCGGCCGATGCCACGGCATTCAACAACCGAGGCAACTACTTCAACATTGGAACCTTGTGGACATGGAAACATGACTCCCTCGACCAGGCAATCCGCGACAATAATCGTGCGTTTCAGAAAGATATCCGCGAACTTGGGTACAACGACACGGACCTGAAGGACGGCGTGGGCCGGTATGTGAACTACGACGGCGATACGCTGACGGCTAAGACGGCCTTTGGGTCCAATGCCGAGCGACTGCGGGAGTTGAAGGAGAAGTATGATCCCAAGAATGTATTTGACAAGATGTGGAAACTTGGAGTTCAAACTGAAGGTCAATGATCTCAGGCTTTGGTTGGACGATATCAAAGTATACGCAGAGTTCAGTCAATATATTTGATCATCAAGTAATTGTCTGGAGTAGGATCCACGGAACGATACCTATTTGTCAGAATGCCTCCCCTCCTAAAACAAGCCCCTCAAGCAGAGCTGTTGTAAGTCGCATCCACTGCCTCCTTTTCCCTGACCAGAAATTCCTTGAATGTGCTCATCGGAATTCCCCACTCCTTGACCTCGTGCATGTTCACCAACCGGGACATGTCCCGCATGACAAGCTGCCCTCCGATGAAAATGTTAGTTGCCTTTTGCTCCTCAATCTCCGCATCGGTAAGATACACGGCCTTCAGGTCTCGCCCCGTTGCCTTCGAAAGCTCCTGCAGAAGCGCATCTATGCTCACAAGCTCATCCGCATAGCTGATTTGCTTGCTACTGAACCGCTCGGGCTCCAAAACTGCCGCGCAGGCGAAGAGCCCGATTGTCTTCGTGTCGACCATGGGTAGCACAGTCTCTCGTGTCATGGCTGTGGTCCAAACACCCTGATCGACAAGCCCAGGGTACATTCGCACCAACGGCTGCAGGAAGTTGGCCATGAAGTTTCCGGGGCGGAGAATCGTCCAGTGGTCGTAGCCTGCGCCTCGGACCTCCTGCTCAATGCTCTGCTTGGAGCGCAGGACTGTGGCGACGATGCCTTCCTGGTCCAGGAACTTTAACTTTTCGAGGTTGTCGGAGCTAAAGCTGCTCGAGTAGATGGCGTGCTTGACACCGGCAGCTTTGCCGGCTGCGAGTAGGTTCTTAGCCCAGACCATCTCGGTGGACAGATCTTTGAGGTTGGGCATCAGGTTGATGAAGATGGCATCACAGCCAGCGATAGCGGAGGCCATGGCTTCTTGGTTGTCGTAGTCCCCGTGCCATAGCTTGACACCGAGAGCCTCTATGGCCTTGGCTTTGTCGGAGGTTGGGTCTCGGGCTAGTGCGTGGACCTCGATGTCCTTTGCGCGAAGACAGCGGGTGAGGGAGCCGCCTTGGGTACCCGTGGCACCGCAAACGAAGACTTTAGAGGCAGACATGTTGAGAGTTGCCGTGGTAGATTTAACAATTAAGTGATTTTTGTGTGGTTGGATGCAGTTTTAAGGGCAATTTATGTGTAAGTGTAGGTGTAGGTGTAGATGAAGGTGTGTAGGGTGTGATTTGGTTGTATAGTTTTTGATACCTTTTGAGGGCTGACCATCATAGTTATTATATAGGCAAATTGATGGTAAAGTGATATTAGGCCTCATCGTATCATATCGTTACTGCCTCCCCGGTGAACAGAGAGTGGAAATCTGCGGACACACCTCCACATCTCCGCATGCCGGGGTCTCATCCTCCAGGTATGCGGCAGTCCGCCGGGCGGAACTCCGCCCAGGCCCCACAATTACCGTCCAGCTCCATTCTGGACGTCGTGACTGAACTTCACACATCCTCTTTTACCGCCCACTTCATCGGATTTCCGCCCTCGCATTACTTCTCTTACGAATACAGATCCATTCTATCATTTGAGGGCCATTGGGAACTCGTGTCCTCCATCCAGCATGTCACTCACTGCGCGGGAACGACGAAATCCTCCGCCGCGGCGGAAGTCCTGCGCCGCATGCATCAAGGCTAAGCGGCGCTGCGACATGGCCGTCCCAGCGTGTATGCGATGCTCTCAGCGACGCGTGCATTGTCAGTATCCAAACCGGGGCATCCAAAACCAGAATCCCGTGAGGTCCCAACCAGACCCGATGTCGGGTCTGTTGATCGGGGATGCGATGTGTCTATCGCCATCAACAGTGGGGCAGCTTGAGGGAAGCAACGGCGACTTCAACTCGGTTGCGGCAACTATCGATGCGGCGAACATCGATCCAAGCGTCAGAAACTTGGCGCCTTTTGAACTTCCGATCTATGATGACACCTTGGATCTATTGGATACCCTAGATATTTTACAACAACAACCATCAACGCTAGTTCCTCCATCAACAAGGGTGTTTGATGCGGTTCCAGAGACAATCGCGAATCGGTTGCAGTGGTCCATAGACGAGATCCGCAAGGCACCAAAGAGTATGGTTCTAGAAAACCAGACACCTTGGTGTCATCCAATGGTATACAAGGATGAGATGCCTCGGTCTATGCAAGGCAAGCACCTCATTCCTCGTCTAGACAACGTCAACTGACACTGTATTTAGATGCCCACGCCTGCTGTGCATTGTACCTAGCAAAGAACCGTGTGAATGCACCTATCATATTTCGCTCCATCGAATCCCGGGTCAGCGATCTCCTCCGTTCGCCGGCCCCGAACGCTCCCAAGGAGTGTCTTGCACACACCCAAGCCCTGCTACTCTACCAGATCATCCGTCTCTTAGACGGCGACATTGGTGCTCGGGTCTCCGCCGAGCGTGATCTCATAGCTATTGAGACCTCTGCTATTGCCCTGTTTGCATACGCCCAGTTCGACCTCGACCCAGCCGCAAAAGAGCTGCCGTTGTTTCCCATCACACCCACCAAGACGTTTTGGATCGAGTGGGTCCTACAAGAGTCGATACGCCGCACACTCCTCCTAACATTCTACTTCTTGCAAGCGTATCGAATCATGACGCTCCAAAAGGGGCTGCAGTGCGATGGAAAGTTGGGGCTCTGCCACTCATGGACGGTGTCGTCTTACTTGTGGCAGGCGCGGACGCCAATGGAATTTGCAGAGGCATGGACGAAGAAAAGGCATTTTGTAGTAACGAATGCTAGCTTTACTGAGTTGTTGCAGGAGGCGATGGCGGGTGATATAGATTCGTATGGGAAGATATTTATCACATCATTGATGGGGATTGATGAGGCGGAAGGATGGTTTGCAAGTCGAGGGGGCAGTCTTTGAAAGAGCTGTAAACGATGACTTTCATTAGGGGTATTTACCGATACGAACGCCAATTTGCATCTGCCCGAGTAGTTGAATGAGCAACACGATGGATATAAGATCGAATGCATTACTCGACGGCGTCATGCCCGCCAATTTTCTCAGGCAAGCCCGACGCCAGGCAAGATAGAGGAGCGTTTATTGTAACACGGCGGCATTGATTTGCGTACTTCAGAGTTCCCACTGAGAGCCCCCATTAGCCGGACAGAATGATTTGCATACTTAGCATGACTTGTGAGCTCCCTTCCCAATCAACACGCGGGTTTAGCTCAGTTGGGGTATGTTTACACATTAATCCCTCACTCAGGCAAATCACTAACCTTCACTGGCAGAGAGCGTCAGACTGAAGATCTGAAGGTCATGTGTTCGATCCACATAAACCGCAAGGACTTATTTTTTGCCGTTTTCCACTGCTTTTGCCTGATCTGAGGGACCACACCAGGGTGGCATGCTATGCAATGCAGACATGGGTTTGGTGCGGCCTACTTTTTTGGCGGAGCGCAGGGCAGATGTGGATATTCTCTGGTGGTGTGAGATTAACTTTAAACAAGGAAATACATCCGCTTGGTAACAAGACAATATTATTTATCTCAAACAAAGGGATTTGCGTGGATTCCGTTGATTAATGAGACTGAGGAGCTGGCATGAATCCCCACCAATGTAAATGTCGCCTGTCTCGTCGTGCCATTTTAGAAACATCGGCCGTGTGTCAGACGGCTTCACCGGAGCCCGGTGGATATTTACCCCGGTCTCGTCCTTGTCCGTCCTTGTCCGTATAAGCTTATCGAGTTCAATGTCACCATTGCATCCCCTTTCCAAGCAATCGCGACTTTTGATGCGTGCCATTCCATGTGTCTAAGAGGCTTGTGAGGGCTTTTGAAAATGTCTCTCAATCTTGACACGAATCCGCCCAACGGAGGCAGAGACAACGCCTCTCTCCTGTCCCCTATTGGATACGACGACGATGCAGCATCCCTCCATTCTCGAAGCGACCAAGACACCGATAGCGACGATGACCAGCTCATCTCTCGCGCAAGAAATAGCCGCGAACTCCGCGCCCACGATCGCATTGTATTGATGGAAGAGGAGGAGACGGACAAGCTGGTCACCGACACCCGCAAGAGGCAAGAACGAGAGCGTCGCGGATCTGGACTGGCCGTCCCCAACCCGCTGAAAATGTTTGGCCGGCGCCCTGGCTCTTCCCGGGGTCTAGATCCCAATAGCTCGACTGAAGACCTGGTATCCGAAAAGAGGATCGCCAGGCGCACGAGGAGACAGAAGAAGCGCGAGCGGTTGCTGGACGATGCGCAGCATGGCGAGGACGGAGAGCTGATGTACGAGATGGAGGAGGGAGGTATGAAGGAAGGCAGCTCGACCGGAGAAAGCAGCGAGAGGGACGACAGCGACGAGATGGATAGGCTACATCTCAACATGATGGCCGACGCAAAAGCCCAGCGAAGACGGAGTTGGCGTCGATGGGTGTTCATTCACAGCCTCATCGCCATCGGTTTCGCAATCCTGATCCTGATCGCCTGGAAGCTGTCGAACAACCGAAAGAGAGTACAGCCCAAGATGCAAGCGATGGTGAGCAATGGCACTGCGCTCTTTGCGCCCACCACCATCATCATCAGCCTGGACGGCTTCCGCGCCGACTTCCTCCAGCGCGGCCTCACCCCCAGACTAAACGCCTTTGTCAAAGAGGGCGTCTCGCCAAAGTGGATGCATCCATCATTCCCGTCAGTGACCTTTCCGAACCACTACACGCTCGCGACTGGACTGTATCCTGAGAGTCACGGCATCGTTGGAAACACCTTCTGGGACCCCGAGCTTGGAGCTGAGTTCTACTACACCGACCCTGCGCGAAGCCTCGACCCCAAGTGGTGGGGTGGAGTGCCTTTCTGGGTGACTGCTGAGGAGCAGGGAGTCCGGAGTGCCATTCACATGTGGCCTGGCAGCGAGGCGCATGTTTTGCATACGGAGCCGAGCATAATGGACAAGTTCAGCCGAGAGGACACTCTCGATGGCAAGGTTGCCAGAATCTTCGAATTCTTGGACATGCCAGGCCTGGAGGACAAGTCGGTCGACTTCAAGGATACACGCCCTCAGTTGATTGCGGCCTATGTCCCCCATGTTGATTCCGATGGACACAAATACGGCCCAAACAGCACCGAAATCCGCGAGACTATTACCAAGGTGGACACGATGATGGATCAGATCTTTATGGGCCTAGATGAGCGCAACTTGACCGATATTGTCAATGTCATCGTCGTCTCGGATCATGGCATGGCGACCACGGACATCACCAGGCTGATCCAGCTCGAGGATCTTATCGACACCAGCAAAATTGAGCACATTGATGGCTGGCCGCTGTACGGTCTCCGTCCCAAAAACCTCGAGGATTTGCAAGGTCTGTATGACGAGCTTGTAGAGCATTCAAAGTCAAATACCCACTTCGAAGTTTACCTTCGTGACGTCAACATGCCTGAGCGGTATCACTTCACCAAGGACAATCGTATCGCGCCTCTGTGGATTGTCCCTGAGACGGGATGGGCGATTGTCACCGAGGATGAGTTTAATGTCAAGGAAGGACTAGAGAAGGGACTGATCTACCATCCTGTTGGCCTGCATGGGTATGATCATGAGCACCCGTTGATGCGGGCCATCTTCATTGCTCGGGGCCCTGCGTTCCCCCACCCGGCAAACAGCCAGGTCGATGTCTTCCGTAAGTGCAAGCAACGCGGGGGTGCCGAGAACACGTTGACTAACATTGCACAGAAAATATAGAGGTATACAACCTGCTGTGCGACTCAATCGGCCTCGAGCCACACCCGAACAACGGAACCTTGCGGTTGCCGCTGAAGCCCATCGGACTCCACAACCCCGAGGAGTCGCCCGATGTACCGGCAGATCCCGCGGCTTCAAATAAACCAGAAGAGTCGAAGAAGCTGGAGCAACCAGCGGTCCATGAGGAGCCTACACAGCCGGCGCGGCCGACCTTGCCTGTTGCGCCCTCACAACCAGCTCGCCCGACGGCACCCGAGAAACCAACGGAGCCGGCAAAGCCTACCAAGGTGGCAGAGCCGACCAAACCAGCAGAGCCGACCAAACCGGCAGAGCCTACCAAGCCTGCCGCCAAACCGACATCTGGTAGTGATGATAAAGGTGACGGTGACGACGACGACGACGACGACAAGAACTGGTGGGATTGGCTGACCGACAAGGTGGACAAGGCATGGCACAAGATCACGGGATCAGGCTCTGATTGAGAGCGGACACGTGTCTACTTGTCGCCACCGAGCGTGTGCGACATGAGTTTTGTGTGTGTTTCTTTTCCTCGGCGTTCCGGCGGGTCATGGGTATATGGGCAGTGTTGAGCGGCGTTTGACTCCCTGTGCATAGAATGGTGGCTTCGAGCTTGTATCAAGAGACTCTAATATTGCACATTATTCCGTCCACCCGCAGAGTATCACGATTCTCGCTGCGGGGATAATCCATTTTAGTTTTGCACTTTCTCATGCACAAACCAATAATTCCATGTACATTTGTTGTGGCGGGTGGCCTCATTCAGAACTTGGAGGCGTTGACTGTTCCAGCTGATTCCAGAGGGCCGGGATGTGCGACATGATTCGTTGCCTCGTTTGAGAGGAGTTTGAGCCGTGGCGGGCGATAAGCACATTGTGCATCATGGAATAGGCTGCACTGTCATTAGCACGCAAGCCATTTTCTGGTTCGCCTCACAATCCACTGTTGGGCTTGTTTGCTCTTGCATGCGGGCATCCACCCGTGCAGAGGCGGGCTGATGGCATGTTGTCTGCACACCCTCTGAATGCTGTTGTTCGTTTGCGGAGTGTTTCCCGCTGTTTAGGTAGCTAAGCGCATGTCTACAGGTACCTGCCCGTTTGCTTGGGCCCTTGTTCAGGCCTTTATTTAGGCCCTCCCTCACCGGGCGAGGGCACTAAGGCCCCTAAGACATGGCCTATTCCTTTCCTAGTCGCGGCTGGGGCAAACAGCTGAAAATAACCCGCAGCACCTGCCATTATTACGGGTAGCGTTGCCTTACAGTGACCTTCCTGCCTCTCTAGCCCCGAAGCCCAAGGCTTTCTGCTCCTTCCACTCCCGTCGGCTCGGCATCTAAAACGTTAAGAAACTACAACGCGAACGCGTGACGCGGCTCTTTCTCTCCCACCACTACACTAACAGATTGCCTGAAACGGGAACTTCGGGATACCTCGTCCCCAAGCCTTCCCCAAGCCATCCCACCAAAGGCGCCCTCCCTCATTACAAAGTCACCCTGCAGCACGGGGCCGGTATCACCAACTCAACGCCCCCCATCCACTCATTTGGGCCCGTTCACTCTACCCCCGACCACGCGAGCGGCTCCCTGCCTGTTCGGCGTCCAGCACTGACCGCTGCCGCTGTGCCGCTATTCCTGGTGGGTGCCTGGTGTTCAAGATCAAGATCAAACCTCTTGGTACACTGCTCGCCTCGGCGCACCACCCGCACGCATCATGGACGTCGCCGCGTTGACGGAGGAACTGACCATCCAGAAAGTCATCCTCGACTCGCTGCAAAATGAGACATTCGAGGGCGTCGAGGAGGAGCGGTTCGAGATTCGCCAGGAGATTGATCGCCTAAAGAAGCTCCTGCGCTTCACCAAGCCGCGGGATCATGCTGACGGTAAGGCTGCCTGCTCCGCCTGCTTTGCTTGCTGCACCAGCTCGGATACATGTTGGTGGATGCGAATTGACCAAACTGATAGAGCCAACGCTCCCTCCCGCTCTGCCCACAAGGCCTCGCGCCAACCGGACGCCTGTTGGGCCATCTCCAGGTATGAGCCGTTTGTGTTTCATTTTGTTTCCTCGGTGGCTTGGTGGTTCTGCGCCTCACTCCTTTTTGTTTCCTTGCTTTCTTCTTTCTACCTGGATCTGCGTTTGTCGCACATGACCCTCTTCAACCCGCCTTTTTCAACCTGCCTCTGCCATCGCACATCTGTCTTTCGCTCGTGCTCCTAGGTCTTCGTTCGCCCTTGTACCAGTATCAAAAATACCTGTCCCCCCTCCTTCCTTCATCATCTTTATTCACACCCCGAACGTTTCGACCTGTTCCTCCCTTTGTCCCTGGCTCTCGCCTCATTCACATCGCATAAAAAACCCTCTCCCGATCATCCCTGATGTCTTTCTTCTACGATGATTATCTCATCCAACAAATGGCAGATTTCCCCGAGCTGCCGCTCTCTTACAACCACTTTCTCTCCACAACAGACGGCCTCTCGACTGACCTCATCCCACAAGTGTACGAACCCCCGGAGATGCCAGTAGCCATGTCAACGCCTGTCAAGAATAGCAGCGCATGGAACGACCTGGGGTCGCGTTCGGTGCCCAGTCGTAAGCGGGACTCTGAATCGGCTAGCCTCTTCGCACCCGTCGGACCTAACAAGTCTCGACGTACAACTCCCATCAGAGCTTCCGATCCCTTCTTTCATTCGTCATCTCTCAACGGTAACGGAAGCCACGTCGACGTCATCGACCTTACTGGGTACGTTTCTTCCATCCTTTACCGTAATTTCTGGCATAATTTTCTACGATGCCTGCCCTCGAGCGTACGCTAACACTAGATGACTAGGGACGATGATGATCTCAACTCTTATTTCGTTGCCCAGCAAATCAAAGCCGAGAAAACACGCAAGCAGGAGAGAGAAGACCACGAGTTGGCTCGCTTGCTTTCCAGCCAGGGATCTCCAGTCCCAGGCCCATCCACTTTACCAGCCGAAACCAATGCTTTCACTCGATTGATGGGCAGTCAGCCATCCGGCATCGTTGAAACAGACCTCACGGATGGAGATTCGGAGTCATCGTTCGGAGCTCCTTTCACAACTTCTGTACTCGGACAGTCTACAAACCAAATGCCAGGAGGATATGATCCAACCTGGGATGCGACCGTTCCTCTTCGCCAGGCCTCTCATATGCCCCCGGCAAACTCCATGGCTAGAGGCTATGGGCCCGTCGTGACAACTCCGCAGGCACCTACATTCGGCGCCTATGGGGCCGCTGGCAGTACGGTGCCTTACCCTACCTACCAATCGGGGATCCCGCCGCAGAATATGGGTCAGATCCCAAACCAACTCTCTGGCCCGACTCCTATCCCGGGCTACAAATTTGAGGGTCGACCTGGGCCGACGTTTGGGGGGTCTAGCAACGCATCATGGATTCCCGGCTCTCGTTCGACTCCTATTCTTCCGAGTCAGGGCATGTCAGGAGGTTTGGCTGATATTATCACTAAGACGAATATGTTCGACTACACAAATGGCATGGATGGGGCTGGCAATGCTCTGCCCGAACATTTGACCAACTTTATCCAGGATGCTTACCACGATCCTAGAATGACCGATCAAGACTTGGATAATCTCTTGCAGAACATCCGCCCGGATATGGACATCCCGGAGAGAAACCGAGATGGAACGCCGGCTGGACTAAAGAGGCCGCTGTACCCCCATCAAGAAGTAGCTCTCACCTGGATGAAGAAGATGGAAGAGGGAACGAACAAAGGTGGCATTCTTGCGGATGACATGGGTCTCGGGAAGACCATATCCACCCTTGCACTTCTCCTGTCCCGTCCAGCAACCAGCCGTCCAAAGGTGAGTTCATACCCTCTACCTCATGTTTTCTTGGCGCTAACCTTCACAGACAAACTTAATCGTGGGCCCGGTTGCTCTCATCCGGCAGTGGGAGGAAGAGCTCGCCACGAAGACAAAGCTCTCTCACAGACTATCGGTTTTCCTATACCATAATAAAAAGGCAACGACGGAAGACCTGCTCAAGTATGATGTCGTTTTGACAACGTACGGTACCATCGCTCAAGAGCTGAAACGCCTCGAGAAATATCTCGAGGACAACAAGGATCGCAACATCGACTTCAATGACAAGAGTTTTGCCGTCAAGTGCCCACTGCTTCATCCGAACAAGGCAAAGTTCTATCGTGTCATTCTCGACGAAGCGCAATGCATCAAGAACAAAGATACGAAGACTTCAAAGGCATGCACCAAGTTGAAGTCAACCTACCGATGGTGCTTGACCGGAACCCCAATGATGAATGGTGTCCTGGAACTCTACTCCTTGCTCAATTTTCTTCAGATCAAGCCGTATTCCGCATGGGAACAGTTTCGCCAGGTATGCTACAAGCGCCAATATTTTGCCCAGACTACTAATATTTTTCCAGTCATTCGGTGTTTTGTTTGGCCGAAATGGTGACCCGAAGAGCGTGGCCATGAACCGACTCAGAGCACTACTCAAAGCCATCATGCTTCGACGCAAGAAGAACTCGCAGCTCGATGGCAAGCCAATTCTCAAACTTCCCGAGAAGATTGAGCAGGTTGTTTACGCCGAGTTATCCCCTGAGGAACACGACTTTTACAGTCAGCTGGAGAAGAAGTCCCAAGTGCAGTTCAGCAAGTATCTTCGAGATGGGAGCATCGGCAAGAATTACTCCAGCATCCTGGTTCTTCTACTTCGACTACGCCAGGCATGCTGCCATCCACACCTCAACTTGGACGTCGATGATGTCAGCCCTGTTTCCGACGAAGAAAAGGTGGACTTGGTCAAGGCCCTGGATGTGGCAATCGTGGAGAGAATCAAGGGCATTGAGGCCTTCGAATGTCCCATCTGTTACGATGCGGTACAATGCCCCACATTCTTCGTCCCCTGTGGCCATGACAGTTGTAACGAGTGCCTCTGCCGTCTCACTGAAAACGCTACAGTGCTCAATTTGCAGGAAGGAAACGAGGGCGGCAAGGCTAAGTGTCCTGTCTGCCGTGGCACATTCGATCCTAGCAAATGTTTCAACTACGAAACCTTTCAGAAGATTCACATGCCGGAATGTGTTGAGAAGGCAGAGTCTGGTGGAGAGGCATCAGGTGACGATGATGATGAGGATGACGAGTCTGACTCTGATGATTTTATCTCTGATGATGAAGTCGATAAGCAGGGCAACCTCAAAGGCTTCATCGTAGCGGACGAAGACGACGATGACGAAAAGCCAGACAAGAAGGCGCTTGACAAGGGCAAGAAGAAAAAGAAGAACAAGGGAAAGAAGAAGGCATCAGACATCCGGCCTTCGATGCTCAAGACCCTTCGCAAGGAGGGCTACAAGAATCGAGATGCCTTCAAAAAGTACATGCGATACTTGCGTAAGACGTGGATGCCGGCCGCAAAGGTAACCGAATGCATGAAGCTCCTGACGACGATCGCCGAAACAGGGGAGAAAACGATCATCTTCTCCCAGTGGACCCTGTTGCTTGATCTCCTCGAGGTAGCAATGTGGCATGAGAAGATGGCAAAACCGGAAAGATATGACGGCAGCATGTCAGCCATGCATCGCAACATTGCGGCTCACAATTTCCGAGACCGCAAAGATGTCAAGGTGATGCTGGTTTCCCTTCGAGCGGGTAATGCGGGACTCAACTTGACAGCCGCGTCCCGAGTCATCATCATGGATCCTTTCTGGAACCCATACATTGAGATGCAGGCCGTTGATCGTGCCTATCGTATCGGGCAGCAGAAGGAGGTCAAGGTTTACCGTATCCTAACCAAGGACACGGTCGAGGATCGAATTGTCGCACTACAGGAGAAGAAGAAGTCGATTGTGGAGGCAGCCTTAGATGAGGCTGAGAGCGTCAAGATTGGACGCCTAAGCACGAACGAACTGAAGTTCCTTTTCAACGCGCGCGGTTAGACGAGATCCGATAATGGCGGCAGCTCTAGAGGCAGCATGGCCATTAATGAAACGGCATATGACAGTGATACAGGGATGTTTTGTTTGTTTGCTACCTTCCCAAGACCCGTGGCTTGCTGTGGAAGCAGGATTCGAGGGCAGGGGTGGGGCGGAGTTTATGGGGGATTCCATGATACCGAAAAAGAAGAGTCACACCTCGCGGTGCTGGGTTGACTGACGGACTGGTTGCTATGAAAGGAGATACATTGGTTTTGGTAATGAGATATGGGAATATTTCTCTCTCCCGCGGCGTCTCCGCGGAGGAGAAAAGATTTTGAGAGTAGAATGAGAAATGAGACAAATATTACAGAAGCAAAATGACGTGCAGTTTTAATGATAAATCATTCGCCTAGTCCTGTCCTAATCTTGATGTGAGTTCAACGACCAGAGCATAAACTCGAGAAACAACGGGGATGGTATGTTATTCAGACTCTGCCATTATTATTCAATACTTCGGATTCGGCCGTTCAGTACCATCCACATAACAAAATGAACGCGAAATATATTGCATCTTCCTTAATGTGAAAGTTGTAGCAGTTTCTTCAACTTTCTTAAACGTATTTTCATGATATAGTAAATATGACACACATCCTCAAAAACATTAGACTTAGCAGTCCGAGTTTGAGCAACTTGGCAGTTGTAGGTTGATGGGATGTGCTATATAACGAACGCTCATGCAAAAGTCATGCATCTTGAACGTGGATAGCCATCTTCATAGGGATGGCTAAAGGGGAATCACTTCCGGGTATATATTGCCTGCTATTTTTGCCACTCAACGCCGTAATTCGTCTCCTTGATGTAGAGATCCTCCACATTGTGATTCTAGTTTTCTTTCCTCAAGGGGGAGCAAAAAAGGAAATCAGTCGGTGTTTTTGCAATGATGCTCTCTCTCGAGTCCTCGGGCGTCCCACCCTCCACATCCAAAATCCAGTCACCAATACGGGTGCACGGCTTTAGGTGAATGGTTGCATCGAAATCAACTACGACGGCCGGCCTGTCTCTTTCCTAAGAGAGCGCCTGGTTGACGGCCAGGTCGACGATGTTTTCCACACTGGCGGGTTCGCTCGTCGTGGCAGGGTCGGCGGACCAGATCCATTTACTGCTAGAAGGCCGGCCGTCAACGAGGGAGGTACTTGTGACAAGAAGAGATGGTGCGGTGTTGACGTTGACGACCTCGAAACGAAGTTCGAAGTCCTCCCTTTCGACGTCAACGATGGAGGTGCCGCCGACGCTCTTGACCCATTCAGAGCCAGAGGCAGGGGCAGGAAGCTTGTCAAGGAAGTGCTCGGTCAGGACGCGCGCGATTGCGGTGCGGAGGTAGTCGGCGAGGGCCTTGAGGTCTTGATATCCGTCCTTGTAGGGTGGGCAGATGGACGCGAGGGGCGAGGCGGGCGGGAGGATGACGTAGAAGAAAGTGGCGGCAACGGGGAAGAGGAACGTGCGGCCTCGGATGGTGAAGGTGATATCCGGGAAGAGAGTGAGTTTGGTGTTGAAGTCGGTGGGTTGGAGCACGTTGCGGATGAGTGTCTGGGAGGACGAAGGCTGGTTAGGGCCACGCCCCGTGGTGTAGGTGTCGCTCTGGGATGGCGTGTGGAGGATGAAACGGGCGGGCATTCCGGCCTTTTGCAGAGACTGAACAAGAGCGCCGACGTGTTCGGTGCAAGCGTGGACGTTGCGAATATGCATCAGACGTGCGATGATGGGTCGCAGGAGAGCCGACGTCTGTTGGCCGCGGTTCCGGGTGATATGCGCAGGCATGGGTCGAGTCCTCATAAGTTCGTTGTGCCGGTGAGCATAGCTGAGAAGGATGTGCAGCGCGAGTGATATCGTCTCGGCCATGTTGTTGTCTGGTAACGCATCTGCAGACGGCTGTGAACCCAACGGCACCAACTCCACCGTCACCTTGGTCGTCGAGTCTAGGGCGCAGGTGAGGCTGGACCCGTTCGGTCGCACGTCGTATGCGGCGAGTGTCCGAGCCTCTCGCGTGAGCTCGTGCCACAGCTCTTGCGAGAAGATGGTGTTTCGGGCTTCAAGGACGCGCGCCTCGAGGGGAGCGTCGTCGGTGGTGTGTGCAGGCAGAGCAGAGCGGCCTGTGACCTGGCCGTCCTTTTCGTACGTTACTACGAGGCGCTCAGAGACTCCGCCTAGTCGGCCAAGGTCCAGCTGCACTGCGCCGTCGACACCTCGCCGCATGGGGGCGAGGCCGTTACTCCTGAACTCTGGGGCAGCTATCCACGGCTTGTCAGCATCGGCCTTGTAGAGGGCTGTCTATGGTCGTCACCTTCTGAGAAGCCAAATCGTACACCGAGGCTGTGTCGTTCCTGGGGGACCTTGGAGATGGACCACCCGCTCTTCTGGACCGCCACAATCTCCTCCCAGTACTTGCCCTCGGCGGCGATCTCGCGCTGGAGAAACGAGCTGGCGGCCTCGGCGGCGTCACGCGTCTTGTTGATCTCCATGAGGGTCCAGCCAATGGCCACCTCCTCCTGCTCCTTGACCTTGGCCGGGGTGATGTTGGAGTCGTCGAGCTTGTCGGCTCCCATGGTGCCAATTCCAACCATGTCACGCAGGTTCTGGGACAGCGTGACGCCTGCCTGCGTCGGGTTCTGCTTGGAGAGGAGGAGCGAGAGGAAGTCGAGGGTGAGCAGCGCCGTGTTCCCTGCGATGCTTGAATCTCAGTGTCAGCTTGAAATTGTCGACAGCGGGGTGCGCTCCAGAGTTCAAGCTCAAGCGCAGAGCAAGACATACTCGATATTCTTCAACACCTCCATCCGCGCCTCGTGGGGGTCCCTAGCCGCATCCTCGTCCTCTTCATCACCGCCCTCAGACATGTCGACGTCCTCGTCGGCCGCCTCGCCATTCGCATTGTTCGCCTCGCGCGTGCGGATCTCCTCGCGCAGCTTGTCCTCGGAAACGGCGCGGAAGCCGCCGGGCTGGGCGTTGACGCGGCCAATGAACTCGGCGAGGTTCTTGGGCTTGCGGTCGGCGACGGGGTGCGGCCGCAGGGAGAGCGGCGGGCCGTCGTCGCCGGGCGCCATGGTTTCGAGGGCGCTCTTCGAAGATACTTGAAGCTGCAGTGGGCTGCGAGGAGCGGAGTGGAAGTGAGTTGTCGCGTCGCGGGGTGATGTCTCGTTGTTGCGCCGTCTTGAAGCGTCCGTCGATGTAAGTTGGTTGGAGTTGAATTGAGGTTCAGCCTCGTCGGTGACCCTGTTGAAGTGGCGCGGGCGGGCAGCCAGTGGAGGGGCAAGTTTCGGTGTGGCGTTGCTCCACAAGGTGTGTGTCTGCCGATCTACAACTCAATTTGAACGTAAATCTCAGTGTGGGTGAGGACGGTGAATATTCTCGGAAAAAGCCTATCATGGATTTGCAGAAATAGAAATGTGTTTAAGTTAGGTCAGTAGCACTGGCTGTAAATTACGTGTTCGAGGCCCAGGCGCAAGCGTCCATCCCTGGTCTGGGCATGTTGAACAAAGAACGACCTTACACGGCACCCAGCTGGAGACCAGGTCAAGTATCAAGACGGCAGAGTAAGAATGGCTCGAATAAGAGTAGTTTGATCTAATTATAAAGGTTCTTCTTTATCTTCTCGCTATGCGCTGTTCTCCACAGAAGAAAAAAAATGCAATATGCTAATGGTACGGAAACAACTCCCTTTCGCCGTAATAATGATTTGATGTGTAGCCACTTCCACTTCAGCCTTCTTTGATAACAGGACTGGGACACGCACTGATAACTACGCTCGGAGCACGGCTGTGGCCGGGACGCTCTTCCCCCGCATCAACAACCGATCCCTCTGGCATCGTCGTCTCCCTCTTCAGCAGCCTCCACCGCCGCAGCTTCGACCGGGGGTTGTCACCCAGCATCGTCGGCATCAAGTCGTCCTCCAGGATGGGCACCTCAGAGAGCGGATCCAGCTGGTCGATGACATCGGCAATGTCCGGGGGCGGCGCCGCCCTGAACACGGCCTGGACGTCGCCGTACGGTGAGAAGCTCATGAACTGCCACTTGGACGGCTTCTTGGTCTTGGACGACTGCGCTGCGAAGCGACGACGCTCGAAGAAACTGATGAGCAACAGCGTGAAGAAGTTGAGCGTGCGGATCAGCGCCACGTTGATGATGTGGAACACGCGCGCCGACGCTACTAGCTTCAGTGGGAGGAGGATGACTAGGGCGACAATGTTGAAGGGTGGCGGGTAGGCGAAGATGGAGTCGCTCTTGACGCCCTCAAAGGTCAAAACAGCACGGCGGAACTGGATCTCGGCCGTTTCGTCGGCGATGATCTTGGAGAAGGTGTTTGTGAGCATGGCGATTAGGATGGTCAGGAACAGCGTGTTTCCCAGGAAGGCAAATGAGATCATAAGCGCCGGGCCGAGGATGGTGTGGAAGCGGACCGACTCCTCGATACCCTCGCCGTCCAGGCCGAACCAGATCCAGAGCATCCACTTGCCCACGACGACCCAGCTGAACTCCTCGCGGCCGTCGTTGCCCGCGGCCACGAGCCACTGCAGCGCGAGCAGGAAACCTGTGAAGCACCACGTTGCCAGGAACGTCAGCACAGTGAAGTCCCGCATCATGGCGTGCAGCGAAATGAAGACGATGTTGTTCGGTAGCAGGTTGAAGGCGACGCGGGTCAGCATAATCGGCGCCGCAATGCATAGAATGGGCAAACCCCATCCACTGTGCAGCTGGTCCAGCAGTAGGTCAGACAGGCGGGCGAGGAGGTAGGCGCCGAAGATGGACGTAAAGGTGATGTCGAGGAAGGCCCACAAGTTTTGGGCGTGGACTTCCCAGCCGTGCTCAATGATGGCCGCCACTTTCTCGAGGACCCAGCCGGCCGTGTAGATGATGAATGCGAATTCCCAGGGGTTGAACTCGGAGTGCCGGGAGACCATGGTCATGACGTAGAGGCCGAGAAGAATGGTAAACTGAAGCAGTTCGATGAGATTCCTCGTCCGGGGCACGATCAGCCGGTGATGGTTCAGGAGAGGAGCCTTGCGAGGGTCGTAGAGAGAAATGGGACGGCGCTTGTAGTGATCTGGGAGGATATCCATGAAGGACTGGGGCGTGTAGACGATCTCGCCGTCGTGGACCGCGTCGACGGCACGCTGGCATGCCGAGGAGCTGATGAAGGTCTTGCTCTCAGAGAGGATGGCAAGCTCCAGGGCAGTGACCTTCTTCTCGTTTCCGTTGTTCTCCTGGTCAGACCGTTGGGGCTTGCTCGTGCGACCCCGACCCCGACGCTGGACGGTCTCTGGGGCGCCCTGAAACGGATCGAACCCCTCGACGAGGATGTGAGCAAGCAGGAGAAGGCCCTTGGGCCCTGGGTTGTCCTCATGAAAGCGACGGAGGATCCGGCTTGCGAGCAGCTCACAGAGCGTCGCACGCGCAACGTTGACGCTCTGGTGCACCGTCTTTGACTGGTCTCGCAGGAAGGAGACGCGGTTGGCCATCAAGCAATAGACTGCGGTCCCATGTTAGATGAAGCTCGTGGGAAACATCACGAGTGGCAAACTCACCAACAGAGATATCATCGGGGTTGTAGAGCCTGTCAACCAATGGTCTCACCACAAGAGCGTTCATCTTGGGGTCCCTGAAATGCTCCAAGGTGTAAGGATCATCTGCAGGATTTCATTAGCGGCCATCGACTTTGACACGCAACACGAGGCTACAATTCTCCAGTCGCACGTACCGATACTCGCAAGCACTAGACGCCGGACTCTGCACTCAAGAGGTGTTAGCACGCTGGTTCCCTCGTCATCTCACGACTCAGCGGTAGTCACGCTGCCGCCAAGGTCTGGGGACGCGTCCAAGCTGCGTCGGAGGCGGGCAGAATTACCGGTGAATCGTCATATACACGGGAAGGACGTCGGGCACGAGATTGAGAGTCGACCTATTGCCATCGTCGAGACATCCCTTTGCCTCGGCGTCTTCAGGGCCGGAGAGGAAGGCCTCGTCCTCCTCATCGTCGACGGGCCGCAGCCAGTCGCCGGTGCGCTCAGAACTGGACCGTGTCATGGCGAATTTCAACAATTCTACAGCGAAGCCTCCAAGCCGAGTAGCGGGCCCTAATCAAGCCCTCTGACGATGAAAAGCGCCAGAATTCGATGGAGTTTACGATGCGGGAGAACAGGAAGATGAGACCCCGAATGAATAATTTGAAGCACGTTGGAACCCCTGAAGACGAGACCCCACGGTAGGTGGCCAATCGGCGACGCGCACTGCTTCATGGCCCGCCCCGCCAGTTCCGACAGATTGTCATTCTTGGTCTAGCGGCTGGAATTGCGATAGTGGGCTTCCAAGCATTTGGTACACACGGCCTCTGGCACGGTTTGATATCGTGGTTTTGAATATTGAGTGTTCCTCATTGACGTTGAGAGATGTCGGAGGGGGATCTGAGAACATCTTGTGAACCCAGGCGGCAATGCCAAGAGCCTGAAGTAGGCAGTGGCCAGCGCCTCGAAAAACCCACCGTCAGCACGCTGGATCGAGATTGGCCGCTCATGCCAAAGGTGTACGTATTCTGATCCAAGTAACAGAAGAGCAATAAAGAGTCATCTTATCACTAGAGTGGGTTGGCAACGCGCAGGCAACGCATGTACTGTGTACTGCCGGTAGTCAGTCCGGCCGTCCGGTGCCTTGAGCTTGCAAAGGATTCGGCACTCAGAAACCTTACCGCTAATAAATTCCTAGCGTTGGATCCTTACAAGGATTTGGCGAATGCTCCCATGGACAAGAACGGCCTGCCGCAGGTGCAAGACTGAAGACACCTTCCGCTGCTTGACGGCGATTGTTCTGGATTGTCCACAGCTTTGGTGCTACTTGGGGCGGGAGGCTTATACTTGAGGCCTACTCAAAGGATAACCGTCACCGGGTTCGTCGGCGACTATTGGTGCCTGAGAGGGTGACAACTTGGCGTCGTGGCACTCGTCGAGCTCGAGATAGAGCTGTCGTGTCAGGCCAAGTTTAATGATGGCTTACACTGCCACACAAGCCATCTCGTAGCTTGGTTCTAGCGCGTTACCGGAACCTACCGGGACAAGTAACAGCATGCTGATAACATGTACTCTACAGCGCAGTAATCCACGCTGCTAATTACCACAACATTGATCAGAGACGTGGACGACGTTGTGATGGAAGGGCCTAGACCTAACAGAGCGACAGCCCTATGGATCCGGAGTAGTATCCGCGGTGTCCAGTAGAGTAATTCCACAGACGGAAGCAGCGGCCACTTTGTGTTTTCTCGACCAAGGGAGAGGTGTCAGCATGACAGCCAACACACCCAAGTGGTATTTGAGCTAGGCTTGAGTCACTGAGGGCGGGTCATCCAATTCGACGGCACGTTGGCACTCTAGAGTGAGTACGTAACTGGGGGGGGATTGAAGAAGCATTTTGGCGCAGTGGAAGCTTCTCACCGGTATGGACCTAATTAGAATGCTGAGTAGGTAGCTGGGGAGTAGAGGCATGTACTGGGTAGTATCACAAGAGCCAGGTTGTCTCGAATCGTGCATGTGGCGTTAAACCCACTCATTGGCGGGCCTCCTATCCACGTTCGCGTCTGAACCATGTCGCCAAGTGAGGCTTGGTTGCTTGGGTCTTTGGTTTGGAGCATGGACGAGGGTGAGAGAAAGGGAACATGCTCGGCCACACGTGCTGCTTAGCAGATGCGATGTTGACGACACACGCGAGTGGGCCGATCCAGACCAGGATTCAGACGAGGCGATTGCACCGCATCGAGACAATCATGACGCCGCCGGGGTCCTCGCATCGGAGCGAAGCTGGGGGCGGATGCTCGATTTGGGAGGTTGTTTGCGCCTGCAGAGCCAGGACCAGCACAAGGTTGACGGCGGGTGTCCAAGCGGGCGGGGGATGTGCAAGCAATGCCGAAAATTAGCTGCTTCCGTGCTGATGCAGGCCCGAGACATTTAGCACCCTGTTGATGGGCCACCTGTTTGTTGATGGGTCGCCTGGTTCTGTGGGTGAGATGTGTCGCGGCTTGTCTTTGGACGTGCCAAGGGCCAAGGGCATCATCATCCTGGGGCAGTGCATTTAGAACCTCAAAGGACAGGCTCCCAGAGGACAGCCCCCCCAGAGGACAGCCCCCCAGAGAATAGCATTGTTGAGAAGGGGGCTTGGAGCAGCTGACGACCCGGTGACAACCCCAGGTCTTGGCTACGAATCGACGAATTACTGCGTCGAGATCCAGGAGATCAAGGGCTTGGCTCCGACGGCGTAGCAGGTTACCTACTACGTAGTAAGGTACTCTGCGATAGTGCGCGGTAGCAGGCCATGGATGATGGCGCGTCGCTTGGGGCCGTGACACAGACACATGTTGTTGGCAGTGACATGCAGGCATCGATCGCCTCGGCTGGATGGACGGGACAGCCGCGGAGCGAGGCGACAAGATTGCATCACATTGTGAGATGCTCACGGCTCGCTCACGGCTCGCTCAGAAGCGACCGGAGAGAAACCATCCAACGGCTGCACAGCAAAAGGGATGCGACCAGGGAGAGGCGGGCGCCGGTTGGGAACAAGCCTGTCGACCGATCGACCAGGCCCTCTCCTCCGTCTCCGTGCATCCGTCCCCGGTCTGAAGCTTGGAATAGACGGATGGAGGGGAGGCGGCGGCGGCACAGAAGGCCTCGGCGGCGCTGAAACCAGGAACCAAATCGTACGGTGACGGTGACGGTGACGGGCCCAGGAATTGACGCGTAGTAGAACCGAGTCGGAGGCAGAATCATAAGACGTGCGCTTGGAAATGGCTCCGAGTTCGCAGACTTGCTGCTTAGATCCGAGCAGCAAGGAAAAAGTGTTGGGGGAGAGATACACATACACGCTGATAGTACGGGACTTGCGGCACCGCTGACATGTCACCCTCCCACCATCTCCTCGACCTGGTATTGGACTGTCGCTTTCTGTTGGTGAAGTCAGGGGGCAATGGAGCTAAAAGTAAGTGTGGCGTCCGGTTAGGTATGGAGTACTTTGTATCTTCTGTCATGGGATTTTGTGGTTTTTTGATGGCTGATTCCCTTGGATGCCATTTTCCCGAGGCATCGTGACTTTCCTCTACGGCCTCGCCTCTCAAGCCCTCGACTCTGCTACCTCGCTCCGTACAACCCTACTTCGCGCATGCCGAGTTATCTCTCTTTTAGCTTGTGATTTCACCCACACTCTCGCCTGTGGCTGGTGTCCGCATCTCATCCTCGGCGTCGTGGTCAGCAAGGAGTCTCTGATGGGTCCTCGTGCAGTTAGTTGCATGTCAAACCCTCCTCCTACCAGACTACAGTATATGTAGTATGGGACTGGGGCAAAGTAACCCACAATGACGCGAGGTTCTCTCGGCCTTGGGAGCATCGCGCACCAGCCAGCATCTAACGGACCAACACCAGGGGACGTAAATGGCAAAGGCATTGGCGCTGGCAAGGATTGTGTGGATGGGTGCAACCCTGAAAAAGATCCATCCGCGACCCAATATGGAACCAGACGATGAAATAGATTGCATCAAACCAAACGCGCGAACTAGCTACTGCTACGTACGCTTGCCCACACCAACGAAAAGCCCAGCGGAGATTTCTATCAAGGGCGGCTGCATGACGATCGGCGGGCTGGCTTGTCGACACGGCCACGGCACCACGTACGCACATCACATCTCTCAAGACAAAAACTGGCTGCGAAGTCGCCTCAATTTGCAACCTCAAGTTGGGGTCTCCATCTGTGACGCAATTGAAAACACCTGCAGCGGGGCCAAGCTCCCCCTAGCTCCCCTGCCCGCCGGCTCAAGCAACAGTGGAGGTGCAGCTGGGGCCAGTGGATGCATTGGCGCATTGCGCATTGGCCGTGGCCTAGCCCAGGTGTCGCAGCTGCTAGAGCGTAGGTGCCTCTAGCGCATTGGAGGTGCTGCGTAGTGGGTGAGACCGGGACGTTTACTGTAGGTTCTGACGGCCTGATCTCCATGGCATCCGGCTCCACCAGCTGGCCGACGGCTGTCCACTGGAAGCGCCACGAGGTACCTCGTGTTCTTGGCCAGGTACCTCCCATGCCTTGGCAGGCCGCCCTGGCTCTGGGGGCGACTGGTGCTTCTGCACAGCACCAAGCAAGTTTAAGCACCGAGCTTAAGCCACCTCGCCAGCGCCACGAAACGACGCGTCGTGCCAGCTCAGATGTCGCGGACAACCACAGCCGTGGGCGGGACAACAGCGCAGCCCGTTGCACAAGATGCAGCATTCTCTTGCTTCCCTGCGTCTGGCAATTCCACAGCTCCTCAGCCCTTCTTGGCACGCAAAAGTCTCGGGCACACGCTGGCCTGGTCTCGTGCCGCTGGGGCCTTGCGAGCGGGCACCTGGGCCGCTGTGGCGTCGTCGCCTGGATCCGCTAAAAAGGTCCTGGCTGGGCCACACTCCACAACCCCCAGCAACCCCAGCAACAGGGCCGGCCCCAGGTGGAGATGCAGTACATGCGGTACTCGCGCAGGTAGCGGCCCGCGACTGACTTAGCAGGTACTCCGCGGCCGGTCAGGTTTTCGGAGGGAGGGAGCACCACCCTCAGCCGCTTGCTGTGGAGGGCGGGCCTACCCCAGGCCCCTGCGACCTAGGCCCTGTGGGCGACCATCTGCACTGTAGCATTCGCTGAGATGGGGGGCAGGGGGGTCTCTGACGGCTGGGGAGGATCAAAGATACCTCGCACCCTGCCTGAGGTACTTTGCCCAACCAACCTACCTACCTACAGCACCTTCCCCTGCTTTCCAGGTTGCTTTGCCAGTCTTACCTTCCCTGCCTGCGCAGAAGCCTTTTGCCGGTCTCGCCTCCTCGCTTGCCTTTGTCGTCGTGGTCTCCTCTTCCTAGTTTTATCTGCCTGCTCATCCACTCATCCTCCTCCTCCTCCTCTCCCTCCACAACACCAAAGATACCCCATTCCGCTTCTCATCATCTCCCTCCTCCCCAATTCACTTCTCCTGCGCCCATCCGACTCTCGGGCGCCCTCTTTTCCCCCTCCCCACTTCCGCAATACCCGGCTGCTCTGATCCGAGCATCCCGTCGCTGTCATCATGGACTACACAAAGGGCATCATGCCTTTGGGCCAGGTCCACAAGGCCCCATTCACCATCGAGTCTCCCGGCGCTGAGAAGATCGAAGGCGAGACCATCCCCCGTCGCCACCCCAAGGCCAAGGACGGCCTGCTCAGCAGCCCTGCCGAGGGCGTCCATACCGTCTACGACATCGTCAAGCGCAGCGCCCGACTTTACCCCCAACACACGGCTGTCGGTGCCCGTAAGCTCATCAAGCTACACAAGGAGACCAAGAAGGTCAAGAAGAACATCGATGGCGAGGTCCGGGAAATCGATAAGGAGTGGCAGTTCTTTGAGCTTTCCAAGTTCGAGTACTTGACCCACGGGGAGTATCTAGAGCGTGTTAATCAGATCGGCTCTGGTTTGCGCAACCTGGGGTTAACCAGCGCAGACAAGGTCCATCTCTTTGGAACCACGAGGTATGTTCTGAGAATGTCTTGGCCATAGTCTTTCTGGTCGTGGCCAGCTTGCCCCGAGCCGTAGCGCTAACTAGACTTTGCACAGCGTCGGCTGGATTTCCGTATCCCATGGATGCGCCTCGCAAGCCATTTCCATCGTAACCGCATATGATACTCTTGGCCCCAGCGGCGTCGAGCACTCTCTCGTCCAGACCAACTGCAGCGTCATGTACACCGATCCTCACCTACTCAAGACTGCTTCCGAACCCATCAAGAAGTCTAACGTCAAGACCGTCATCGTTAACGCGGCCTGCGTCTTCACCAAGGGCGGCGAGATTGAAGAGTTCAAGAACAGCAATCCTGATATCAAGGTTATTACCTATGAGGAGCTGCGCAAGCTCGGCGAGGAGACACCTGTGGAGCCCAACCCGCCCAATCCTTCCGACCTCTACTGTGTCATGTACACCTCTGGCTCTACTGGCCTGCCCAAGGGCGTGTGCATCTCCCACGAGGGTCTCGTTGCTGGAGGTACGTCGCCATTGTTACCCAATGCCTTCCAATCTGCTGCTTTCATTCATGTAGCCGAATTTTGAGCTAACCGCTGTCAAATAGTGACCGGTCTCTACACCTGCGTCGAAGAGTGTGTGAGTGACAAAGAGTGCATCTTGGCTTACCTGCCCCTGGCCCACATCTTCGAAATGGCCCTCGAGAATCTCGTCCTTTTCATCGGCGGAACCCTTGGATACGGCAACCCTCGAACACTGGCCGACAGCATGGTCAAGAATTGTTTCGGTGACATGCACGAGTTCCGGCCTACCGTCATGGTTGGTGTGCCTCAGATCTGGGAGACGGTGAAGAAGGGAGTCGTATCAAAGCTGGAGACTGCCAGCCCTGTCCTTCGAGGCTTGTTCTGGACCGCCTTCAACTTTAAGGGGTTCATGACCAGGAACAAGTTGCCAGGTGCGAACATCTTCGACAATATCGTCTTCAGCAAGGTCCGAGAACTTACAGGTGGCCGCCTCCGCTTTACCATGAACGGTGCTAGCGGCATCTCAGACGGCACCAAGAATTTCCTCTCGCTGGTCCTTGCTCCCATGCTGGCTGGATATGGTCTCACTGAGACTTGTGCCAACGGCTCTCTCGGTTGCCCCCTCGAGTATTCACCGAACGCCATCGGTCCTATCCCCTCTAGTTGCGAGGCTAAGCTGGTGTCGATTCCCGACCTCGGCTACTCAGCCGACTCGACCCCGCCTCAGGGCGAGATCTGGCTCAGGGGTCTTCCCATTATGACCAAGTACTGGGACAACCAGGAGGAGACGGAAAAGGCTCTTACCCCCGATGGCTGGTTCAAGACTGGCGACATTGGCGAGTTTGATGCCGACGGACATCTCCGAGTGTTTGATCGTGTGAAGAACCTGGTCAAGATGCAGGGTGGTGAGTATATTGCTCTCGAGAAGCTTGAGGCCGTCTACCGTGGCGCCCAGACCGTGGCCAACGTTATGGTCCACGCCGATCCAGAGTACTCTCGTCCCATTGCTATCATCATGCCCAACGAGAAGGTGCTTGTCGAGAAGGCTAAGGAGCTTGGTGTCCACGAGGATAACATCCACACTATGCACCACAACGCCAAGGTCCGAAGTTTCGTCCTGAAGGATCTCCAGACCGCAGCCAAGCGAGCCGGTCTCGTCAGCATGGAAACCGTGTCGGGTGTCGTCATCACGGATGAGGAGTGGATTCCCGATAGTGTAAGAATTCCTCGCCCAAGTTTTGCAGTACAAACCATGGCTAACAATGATTCCGCAGGGCCTTGTCACCGCCACGCAGAAGCTGAACCGAAAAGTAATCCGCGAGGCCTTCAAGAAGGACATCGACGAGTGCCTCAAGAGCACTGCCTAAGCGACGCCATACGTGACGTGGGTGATGTCGGAAGGGATAGGCGATCGGGACGCAGCGAGAACGGATGGACGGACGGATGGTCGGACGAGACGACGAGGGATACCAGGCGCGAGGGCTCTATGATTTGCGTGCGCCCAGCTTTTCATGTTGGCACTGATGGAGAGTGTGTTGGACTGTATGTACTGTAGCTTGTGCGGCGTTGGCTCCATGCTGTTTTATCGGATTTCATTTCAATGCCTTAAACCAGCCGCCGTCTCGGTTTTATGTGAATGGTTCCATATTTTAAGGACCCTGCTCGCTCTTGGCCCCCCGAATATCCCGGACAACGTGATCTGATGTGATTGCGCTCAGCTCCGTCTTGACATGTGAAAGCCCTCGACCAGGAACATGTCAAGCCTAATTCGTACGGTTGACAACGAAGCGCTGAGTGGGGCGACGAATGAACAGGGACGGCCAAGAGACGTGGATGGGTCTTATTTCTATCTTGCGGCCTCACTCGAACTCGTATCCACACATCCACGTATCCACGTCATGTGTCTCTTCAACACCTTTCAGCTTTGTGGTCTTTTTCTTATCGAGAATGGTCATGGTATGGTATGGTTCATGGTCGTGGTCATTATTTGACGGGGAAATCAGAGCATGCTGGTAAAACAGACTAGTAATCTCTCGCACACCGCCGGAAGAAGCAAAGCTCGATGAAAACGCCCACCCCCTGCACCGTGCCATGCTTGCTTGCCTGTTGCCTGCTTGCTAGATAGGGACAAAGAAGCACAAAGAAGAAAGGAACAAAAGCCAAGAGCTGGATAAATAAAGAAAAAAAGCAGTCAAAACGGATGATGCCGGTGTCGTAGGAAACACATGCATGTGGAAACAGCCGAATATGGGAGTTGATGAGTATTGGTTCTGCCTCGTCAGGGGTCAGGGGAGATGCGCATGACGGTATCCAACGAGGATGGGAGGAAATGAGCCTGATAGACGGGGGGCCTTGGAGGCTCTTCCGGATGTACCGAGGTTAATAATACGAGGGAGTCGTGGCAGTTGACAAGTCGACCGTAGGGGGTCCGGTCTCTCGGAGAGGCTAGGCGTGATAAGGCTAGGAGGAGACGCAAGGGACCGGGACGGGAGAGGCGTTCCGAATGTGCCAATACCTATCAGTCTCACCGCATGCCCTTGCGGCGGAAGAAGATGAGATAGGGGACTTTGTCACGGCGGGTCTTGAAGACGGCCTCCTGGACGTCGTCACGGTCGCCGCTGCCGATACGAACCTTGGTCACGCTCGAATCGTTGCAGTAGAACCAGGCGTAGGGGTCGTGCGAAGACGAATCCCGGACGTACGCCGTGTAGTGGCCGCTGTTGGTGGTGCTGCCCTCGTGGATGATGACGGCATACGTCTCGTAGCGGAACGGCGCCGCAAAGGCCGGGTCCGTGGGGCCCGTGGTCCCGTTGGTCGGGGTCTGGTCGGCAGACGTGAGGAAGTAGCGCGACATGTCAGTGTCGTTGAAATCCCATGTGATGGGCGCCGACGACTTGACTGACTTGCCATAGGCCGGCTGGTACTGGAAGCGACGGAGGCAGACGCAGAGGAGCGAGGGCATGCGGGCGAAGGAGAGGGACTGGAGGGCGCGGGTGGGACGACGGCATTTGTCGCAGGAGAAGTCGCTCAGATGGTTCCCGGCCGTGTGCTCTCCGAGAACCTCGTCGAGCGTCATGCTGAGGCCTCTATTCACGGTGACGGGGATCCATTCAAAGGGCGAAAAGGAGTACGTCTTGGTGTGGCACTCCTCGCACTTGACTGTCGACAGCTCGAGGCCGCGCCAGTACCGGTCGATGATGGACTGGTTGAGGCCGATGTGGTTGTGCCAGTACTCGCCCGCCGCCTGGAGCAGCGACTGGCGCTTGGTGTCGGGCTGTTCGACATGCCCCTTGCGGTCTCGCCGCGTGTTGGTCTCGTCATGGAGGTGAGTGAGAAGAAATGACATGAACTCCTGTGCGTCCTGCTGCTGATCTCCACCAAACGGCTCAAGGCCCTGGGCTTGTTTACAGAGGTGGCGCGAGTAATTCTGTTCGCTAGTTAGCCGAATTCTGGCATGTGTCTGAAAAGGGGCGCATAACTGACCATCAACGTCTGGGCTTTCATGACCTGGAACTTGCCAGAGCTCATCCAGTGAAACAGGTTGGTGATGATTCGAATCATCAGCTGAGGATGTTCAATCTTCTCGTCGTCCTTTTTCGGCGCCTTGTACTTAGATATCCAAGTCGAGTCCGCTAGCTCCCTTCCAAACTCAGGTGAGGCCAGGAGACACTGCAGGGTGCTGTTTGCGTAGCACCAGTTATTGGGGTTATTGAGTCCCGTGTAAAACTTAGTGTTGTCGACCGCTGGCGGTTGCTCTACGGCCTTCACGGGCGCACGGGTTACCTGCCGGTTTGTCGGCGTTCCGTTGGCTTTCCCGTAAAGCTCCCTCTCATCCGCACCCTCCGTCAGACCATTGTAGCTTGGCCGTGGCAGGGCCGGGGCGGGTCTAGTTGGAGGTGAAGGGAGGTCGGTATATAAATCGACTTTATGGGATAGCCCGTATGCTGGCCGGCCCTGCGACTGTTCCTGCGATGACATGGACTCTTGCTCCATAGCCACGGGCGGAAACCTCCTGAGAAACTCCTCCTGGGACCGGAGGAAGTTGGGCGAGGTTGCCGTCTCCATGTCCTCATTCTTCAAAGTCTCTTGCCAAGCCTTGACATCGTCTGGTTTCAAGGCTTTGACAACATACTTCGACTTTGTCCGCTCAATCGTACTGCTTCGGATTCGCTTGGTTGGTTTGGGTGTGATAGTTTGCGTACTTGACTGTAGTGATGCAGGGCCCATTAAATCCACCCAGGCATCAAGACCTCCTTTCAAAATCTTGGGGGGATTCTTGAGGTCTTTCGAATAGTTGTAATCTACCAACGCTCGTCGAAGTGAAACGAGAACCAGGTCGTCAGAACTACGGGGATTCTTGGGGACTTCTTCGGATTCCTGGTCGTAAAAGACAACTAGGTCATACTTGTCTCGCTGCTCAAATAGTGACTCTTCCTGGTTCGGGGACAACACCAGACTCTCGGATATCTGATCCGCGGAAAGATTCTCCCTAAGCAAGACGCTCGGCTCAATGCAGATGGTCGACGAAGACATGATGTGACCTTCATTGAAATCTTCTCGAAGCCGGGTGTCGATGACCAGAATGGAGCCTTTCGCCTTCATGGCCTGGTACAGCTGATCGGATGTTATTGAATCTCCTTCTGGTACTTTCATAGCATTCTCAGGTGGTGTAGGGGGTATTGATATGTTGGAATAGCTCTGGGCTGGCGCAAAGTAATCAGCCTGGGCCTGTGACTGTTGTGTAGGGGTGCCGGGAACAGAGGGGGTCGTAGTGCCGTTTCGATTATACACAGCACGAGTTGTGCCTGGAGGTCTCGGTGTTTCTCCTGAAATGCTTCCGCGGGGGCTGTAGATTGCATCCGGCATCTTGGGTAAACTCGGCATATTGGTATTGATATCAATCTTTGGTGGTCTCGGCGGTGGCGGTGGCATCTCTCGAGGGCCGGCAGGCTTGGGGGGGATGATTTGGTGTGTCTTGATGCGGGGATCCTGGCCTGGGGATGCTTGGGGGCTTGGAGACGCTTGAGGGCCTCTGAGATTGGCGAAGCGAGCGGCAAGCTCCTGGGCGGCAGAGACAGAAAGACTCAAACTCGAACGGGCTGAGCTGATTGCATTCCCGTGGAGAGCTTGGGGCTTCGGTTGGATACTTGGCCTGGCTCTTGCCGGAGACCCGTTCATGCTCGATCGCGGAGACGCAGCAGGTGATCGGTTCACCGAGGATAGTGATGAGCCGACATCTTGCGTCGCCTTGACGGGAGATCTGGACCGAGAGCCAACACCATTCTCCTGGGACGATCCGGGTTTGTGGCTGGTGGGCCGCACGCCGGTCCTCTTGTTGTCTGCGATAATGTCTTGCTTGATCCTCGCAAAGGTGGCATCTTGCTGGCTAATCTTCTTGAGCAGGGAACTGTGTGCTCGTGCCAGGTCATTGTGGTCGCCCTTGAGGGAGGCATAGTCTCGGTGATTACGGATTGTCTGGATCGCAATAACAGACGCTCGAATATAGTCTTTCAAGGCCAGCGCAGGCCTCTTGAAGTCGCGGCTCATCTCCGCCTGTCGCAGCGATGCCTCGGCCGATTCCAACAACCTGCGGATAGACTGGTTTATGTCGATGTCTCTGGGAGCCCCCAGGATATCATCAATGTGCGGGATCGGGGCCCCGCCGGGCCTGGAATCGCCTCCATTGCGGCCTGAGGGCGGCGGAGGATTGAAGGCGCCGCTGGTGGCCATGGGTCGGTTGCGGGTGTCGACCAGGCTGGTCGCTCGCGAATGGCCCAGGGACGTCATCACAATGTTGGATCGGGTGGAACGGTTATCGACGAATCATGTCGCTTCTGATAAAGGCGGTATTCGGAAATCGAGGTCGGGTCAGGTCGTGGGCGCGCGCAGGAACAAGGAGGAGTTGGAGGAGTCGAGCAAGTATCAGGAACAATGGAGGAGCATGAACGGGCTGGATAGCAGATATAGGGACACAAGGGATCAGCGCTCCGTCCACAGGGTAGTCGCTAGAACATGCAGCATTCTCTCAAAGGATTCTTTGACGAAACTCTCACAGGCCCCTTGCAGAAAATCACGATGCGGGCGCGAGTCGATGTTGGAAGTCGGAGACGCTTGGTGGTCATGCCGACGACAAAGGAACCAGCGGACATTGGCGGGCAGGTGAACGACAGCTCTCATGGCCATGTGGTTTCGCGGGGCGGTACATGGAGGTGTGGCGGGGGTACCTCGATCCCCTTTGTGGTGAGTAGGCATCCCAAGTACCTAGTCCTTGCACGCGGGTAGAGTTTCTCGTTTCCCCAGCTTAGCGGCCACGAGCCACGTACGCCACAACACCGTCGTCATCTGCTCGCCGCATGTTTCTGGAGGTTGCTTGCACTGGGAGTTAGCGGGTCGCCCGCCCACTGTGACGCAAGGCAGACACTATTGAGCTACACCCACTGGACGGGCAGCGTCAGTGGATCCCTCAGGCTCAAGGAGCCCCTGTCCGTTAGGCGCTACGGGGGACCTGGATTGCCCGGACAGCTGCCTCAGCAGGGCCCTTACCTAATATCGCTCTGCCAATAGCAGAGGCCACAGCGCTGGGGGCCTGGAGAGGCACCTACGACAGAGTAGCGTAGGCCAAACACATGGAAGCTAACCCATTTTCGTACCTCCTACGTCGTACCTCATCGCCGCCTCCGACTGACTGAGGCTGGGGCGACGACAGCCTGGAACACGCCTGGCGAACCTCGACTCGACATCCACCTTGACACCGTCAACACCATCCATCTCTTTGCTCTGCTGCTTAAGCCGCCGTCCGCGAGCCTCAATACTTCTCCCGGTTTACGCATCATCCGAGCGTCCAGACCCCCTCCCTTCGTTCCGCCACCCCAACCGCCGTCGCCGCCGTCGCCCCCAAGATGATGAGCTGGTGGTCGTCCTCGGCCAACACGGCCTTGGACGAGCAGATCGAGAAGGCCACGAGCAGTAGCCTGTATGCGCACCCCAAACCAGCCCGCGCTTTGTTGTTTCCCCCTCGCTGACTGACCTGATGCCCAGTGAGGATATTGCGCTGAACCTCGAAATCTCCGATGTCATCAGATCCAAGACGGTCGCGCCCAAGGAGGCCATGCGCTCTCTCAAACGGCGCATCGGCAACAAGAACCCCAACTCCCAGCTGAGCGCTCTGAGCGTACGGAATCCCATGGCTACTGTAGGATGTTCTGGGGCTGACCTGATCTAGCTTACCGATACCTGTGTTAAGAATGGCGGATCGCATTTCCTCGCCGAGATCGCCTCTCGCGAGTTCATGGACAATTTAGTGTCGCTTCTCCAGGCCGTTGGAAGCGCCGCCGTCAACGCTGAAGTTAAATCGAAGATTCTCGAGTTGATACAATCGTGGGCGGGAGCTACTGAAGGCCGATACGAACTTGGTTATATTGGTGAGGTGTACAAGACGTTGCAGCGAGAGGGACATCAATTCCCACCCAAGATTTCAGTATCGAGCAGCATGATTGATAGCAGTGCGGTAAGAGAGAACCAGCAGAACACGACATGATGGGTAGCTGACAATGCCGGATTCTAGCCCCCAGAGTGGTCGGACTCGGAAGTCTGTATGCGATGTCGAACCGCCTTTACGTTTACCAACCGAAAGCACCATTGCCGAAACTGTGGAAACTGCTTCGACCAGCAGTGCTCGACTAAGACTGTCGCTCTCCCGCATTTAGGAATCATGACCCCCGTTCGAGTCGACGATGGCTGCTATGCCAAACTCACGAGCAAGGGTTTCAAGGAGCCTAGCCCATCCCTCGATCGATCGCCGACGTACCCCCACAAAACTCGCAGCACCTCGGCCATGCAGCCACGGAACGCCCGTGTGGATGAAGGATTCGACGAGGATCTGAAGAAGGCTTTGGCAATGAGCTTGGAGGAAGTCAAGACTCACACGCGTGCGTATGCTGAGCCTGTTATAAGCGCCCCCAAGACCAATGGGGATGCCTCGGCCGCCAAGCAAGCCGAGGAGGAGGATGAGGACCTAAGGGCAGCAATTGCA
The DNA here is from genome assembly GCF_021365365.1 of Ilyonectria robusta. Lineage (NCBI taxonomy): Eukaryota > Fungi > Ascomycota > Sordariomycetes > Hypocreales > Nectriaceae > Ilyonectria > Ilyonectria robusta. Next base: position 668,854 of record NW_025764453.1, on the reverse strand, counting down.
GCATCCTTGGCCGATATGGAGGAGCAGAAACAAATGCACGCTGCGGTGCTCAAGGAGCACACGTCGAGTAGCGCCGGAGCCGGCACCACCGCTTTCGTCATGCCCAAGAACGACTATGAGTTGACACCTGTGGAGGCAGAAAACATCAACCTCTTCTCGACACTGGTTGACCGGCTGCAGACACAGCCGCCTGGTACCATCCTCCGGGAGCCCCAAATTCAGGAGCTCTATGACAGCATCGGATCACTACGTCCCAAGCTGGCACGGACCTACGGAGAATCTATGAGCAAGCATGGTATGGTTCATCCCCGCGTTGAATGTTTCGGCAGGACTAACTCATCTTCAGATACCCTCTTGGATCTTCATGCCAAGCTCTCAACCGTGGTCCGGTACTACGACCGCATGCTGGAGGAGAGACTATCCAAGGCCTATCACCAACAAAGCCTGGGTGGATACAACCTCCCTCCTCGCCAACAAGCTGGTCCCTACCCGTCCATGCCTTCGCACATGGCTAGCAACCCTGGGGTAGCGGAGAGCTTTTATACTGGCCAGCAACGAGCGAGCTACCATGCCCCTCCGCAGCACCCTTATCAGCAACAACCACCGCAGGCAACTCCCCAGCCTCAATATGCATCGTACGGCCCCGTCCCAACTCAACCCGGCCAATACGCACCACCCCAACAGCTGCCGCCACAGCAGATGCCGCCACAGCAACTGCAGCGGGCCGAGAGCTGGCGGGATAAGGCACCGTCAGCACCATCTGCGCCGCAGGACCCATACCAGCAGCAGCTTCCCCTCGATGCGACTCAGCCGGCCCAGACACCTCAGCAAGCTACTGCAACGCCATCTATCGACCCCAATGCTTCATATTACCTCCCACCGCAGCAGACTCCTCAAGCAGCTCCCCTTGGGCCGTCAGCCCCCGGGCCGGCCCCTGAAGCCGGACCATCTCCTTATCCGAATCTACAGCAACCCATGCAGTACCCGATAGGGTCAATGCCGGCCCCATCACTGCCAACGCCAATTCAGACTCCTGCTCAGCCGGTCCCGGCTGCTCAGCCTATTCAGCCATCTCAACCGCCTCCAACCGCGCAACTCGCCCAACCCCCTCAGCAACACCAGCAGACCCAGCCACCTCAGCCGTCGCAACCGGTTCAGCAAGCGCCCCCTCCGCAGCAACAACCGTACTGGCAACCATCAATGCCCCAGCAACACCAGGCACCCCCCGCCGCGCCGCAGAACTGGGCATACGCCGGCTATGGCCAAGATCCTTTTCCAGCAGTGCCAACTCACGAGCCTGGTCACCCGCAGCAGCAGCAGCAGCCTGTCAAGGAGGAAGCACTGATTGAGCTTTAATGGGTAAGCGGGGTAGAGCAAGGTACTGTCAGAAGGTGTTTGCTATTGCGTGTGTCGGAGACTGGGTTCCAGTGAACCAACGGCGTTGGGCGGGTATCCGTTTTATTCGGCGACAAGAATGTACTGCAGGGGCATCCGATAGGCTTGGACAACCCAGGCGATTACTACAATACCGCGATTTATGAAGAGCACTCAGTTGCCGGCTTGTGCCACTGGGACCCGTAGTTGATGTTGGCTTGCGTGTCATGTGTCCCACGTCCTGATCCTAAGCGCTTACAGATGCTAGAGGCCCTAGATGCCATCGATCTGAAGAAGTAAACTACCGGCAGGTGAAGTATCCTTACTCCCTGTCCCTATGGTTCCCGCAAGAAGCAAGCCGAGGCGCAAGGCAGCGGGGCTTTCACACCACCACCAACACACGGCCCTCCAACCAGGACGATGACTACAAATGACAGATGACAAGGTCGAGGATGAGAAATCCCGATGCTGTAGGGATAGTCGGTGATGATAAATCTGGTCAACTAGCCAGGGAAAAAAAGCTATTTGCCGCGCCATGTGGGCATTCCCGCCACCTCGGTCCCTCAATCGACGACCCAACAGGCGCGAGAACATGTCAAACAAAACCGACCGCGGTCCGCCCCCCGCCCCTCCGCAGGCCGGACCAATCGGCGGCGCGGGGCGGCCCACGCCCGTCATGGCCCTGCAGGGTAGCTCCGCAGCTGCGGCGCCGGAGCCGGACTTCGGTTGGCCGCCCGGCGGGCAGTGTGGGAGTCATTGTTGGCCAAGATGCGACGCGGTTTTGGAGACGAGAGTCGCTGGCTCGCGGGGGCCGCGGGAGCCCGTCGGATTGGATTGGACGCAGGAGAGGGGGTGCGTGTGATGGGATCGTCGATGCGGGCGCGCGCGGACACGAGGGCTGGAGCGCCGTCGTAGGGTCTTCCCTGGATGAGAGAACTGATAAGGCGTTTTTTTTTTCCTTTTCTTGTTCCTGTTTTCCTATCGTCGTGCTTCTTCCTGTGATCTTGTGATCCCGCTGACGATTGAGCTTGCCGGACTCCCGTTGGCTACCTCGTCTATATCCCTCACATCGTCATCATTCTCGAGTGTTACTCTCCCTCACTCTACTTATTAACACCCCGTCACCCACTCTCTCTCTCTCAACAACAGAAGAGAAACAACAACAACAACTACTACTCCACCATGGCCCCCACAATCCACCTCGTCCGCCACGCCCAGGGCTTCCACAACCTCTCCCGGGCCGCCGAGCAGATCCACGACCCGGATCTGACTCCCCTTGGCGAGCAGCAGTGCGCTGACTTGCGCGCCGCCTTCCCGCATCATGCCAAGGTGACCAAGCTGCTGGCCTCCCCCATGCGTCGTACTGTCTACACTTGCCTCAAGGCATTTGGCAACGACGCCCTGCTACCCATCACCGCGCTGCCCGAGTTCCAGGAGATCTCGCACACGCCTTGTGACATCGGCACGGCCGTCCCCAAGGTCTCGGCCGAGTTCGCCGGCAAGGCTGACTACTCCCACGTTGAGGAGACGTGGATTGAGAAGGGTGTTGACAGCCCGTATGAGCCCACGATGGAGAAGCTGGTGGCTCGCGCCAAGTTGGCCCGCCACACGTTGAGGGATGCTGCCGGCAACGGTGATGAGCACATCCTTGTCGTCACTCACGGCGGATTCTTGCATTTTTTAACCGAGGACTGGCAGGGTGTTGATCCTGACCATGGTATGTGACCACCCTCTACTTCCAACGGGAATAACAGAGAAGAGACCCGACGCCTCCAAGACGATAGTTGTCGCTAACTAGTACACAGCTACTGGCTGGCTGAACTGCGAGTACCGCTCATATCAGTTTGTCGACCCCACAGGCAAGGACGAGGACGCTGCCCTCCGTGAAACCAGCGAGAGCTGGTGCCGTCGACATGGCAACTCGATCCCGCTGACGGTGACGGAGCAACGTGAGTTGCGTCCGCTCATGATTGAGAAGATGGGTGACTACCTCCACTTGATCAATGTAAAGAACTAGATTTGGTAGACCGGTGTGACCTGTTAAGGCACAATAAGAGTGAGCGTTTGAGATTGGATGGATTTTAGGAATGGGTCTTGGATAAACTTGGATTGGGCCTCGAAATGGTCGAGGCAGGGAAAAATATTTGGAATGGGATTGGAAACCGAGCTACATACGATTGATATCGGCAGAAGCTGTAGAGAAGACAACGGTGTCGAGTTCCCCAGTCTCACTTGTGAGCAATAGAGAAGAAACGAAAATAGCACCTCCATGATACACACTTCATCACCCTTCATGCTGGGGGAATTCTCGCATCGTCGAGATCTGTCCTCCCAAGCACATCCATGACACTCCGAATCTCCTTCCAGGTCGTCGGCCGGATAGAAACCACCATGATTGACCAACCTGGATCTGATCGGGTGTCCAGTCGAAGTTTGCACTGACAAAAACACTTGGTACCTGCAACATTGGGCCATAAAAACTCACGGGTGGCGCAATCTAAGGGACCTCCGGCTTCCTAGCCAACAAGGATCCCATTTAGATACGGCGGTGACTCCTTGAACAGGCTTCGAAACTGAAAGTGCTGCTTGCGGTAAAAGTTCTCGCGGCTCGAGTACACTACTCGAGCAAATAGTTCAAAAATAGCGTCTGGTTGGTTTTTGAACATTTCCGCCTTGGCACTCAACATTTCGTGGATGTGGAAGAACGTTTTGTGCGGTTTGAGTAGCATCTCCGTGGCAAATGGGACAGGGGAGCTGGGCTTAATCGCAGCCGAAGACCGTCTCATGGGGGAAAGCGATGTAAGTTGTGTAGATTCACAGCCAATTGATTGTAGTGTTCGCGTGCCTTGTGAACTAGGGGTTGAATTGGCCTTGGGCAGCTGCGCACGCTCATGCACTTGGCCCCAGTCAACATCTTGCTCCAGTGGTGAATCATCCTTGACTAAAATCCCAAGGCCCACGCTACTGGATGGGGAAGAGTGCTGTAAATTTGAATCAAATTCATCGGCGGACCTGGAATCGCAATCATACGCTCGTACGACGCTTGATGGCGGTCTCTGCGTCTCTTTGCAGGATGCACCATTCAAAAGCTCGATCATGGTCTCCTCATCAAAGTCAGTCAAAGAGAACGTTTCTTCGGTGTCGTTTTGGTTGCCCAGGTTCCGAGGTGTAGTTGTTAAAAGACCCTCGCTTATTTTGTCCATAAATTGCTCCAGGTCCGAGTCGTCAAATAAGTCAGGGATACTAGAAGTTTGTGAAAGTCTGTTGGTATTCCCCCAGGGACTGCTGATGGATACGGCAGATGTAGCGTCACCGCACATGTGGGGAGTAGGACCATGTTCCTGGTAACTTTGATCCTCAACCAGCACATCGGAAATCCTAGGAAGACAAGACGAGGGGGTGGGGGTTCGTAGACAAAGCAGCGAGGCTGGCGGAGAAGCTGGTAGTGGCTGGTTTCCGGTACGCAGGCGCTTGTGTTTCGAGTTGTAAGGGCCATCATCCAGGCTGTTGAATGCATGCCGCTTGGTAGTGCGCGAGTCAGGTGGAGTAAATCCCGTTACCAAGTCTCGCTGTTGCGAGGGCCGTGTGAAGCAAACCGTTTGGGATTCAAGGCGGGTGGATTTGCAAGCGCTGATCAAGGCACGTTAGCCCGTTAAAAGCGCAACACCTTGACAATGTTCTGACAAGTCAAGTTCTGTGCTCACCTCGTGTCAGTGGTCTCGGGATTCCCGGCAAGTCGTCTCTGTAATGGTGGAGTCGGCATTGTAGTGGCTTGGATGCGTGTACGAAGTTGCCGTGGGGGTTGACTGCCTGCAAGTTCTTCTGTCACTTACAGTTGTCGAGAGCACATATGACAGTCCGGCTTTTCCAAGCGAAGAGGGCAATGGCTGAGGATCATTCGAATCAAGGAATGAGGAGACTCAGTGTTCGTGCTGGTGAAGCAAATTTTCTTGCCAGGGGGAAGTTGAAGAGTTGGCAGTGACGGACAGTGGCCATCCTGTCAGCAGGAAACACCTTGATTGCACCTTCCTTATGTCTCGCATGCCACATCGGGACCAGACTCGTGACCAGACTCGGCCACCCACATCAACCTCGGAGGCATCGAAAAAGAGGAATAAGTACGCCTAAATGCAGAGAAGCAAGGCAGACACTAATCCGACGGCTGATACTTTTGGGCTCCTATATTTCCAGAGTCGTGGATTCACACGCGTCGGGGAGAGCAAGCCTGACTCTTTAGATCCGTGCGCTCCTCCTCTCAGTACAAGGACGAGGATTGTGTTCTCGCGCCGCACCGGAAACGAGATAAGATGTGGTGAGATGAGACGAGATCCGGTGCCGCTGGGTGTCTTATGCCGAAGCAGGGCCAGGAAATCACCGGAAGCAATATCGGCTTTACGGACGATGACCGGCAGAAGCTCCCTGGCCTCCCCATCAATTTGCCGTCCCCCAATTGTGATAGAGCACAGCATTTCTCAGTATTTGGGGGTTAATTGGGGGCGGGCGAGTCCAACTTCCCCCATTGTCTCTGCAGCCCCACAGATTGTCCACCAACCAGGCCCCCAAATTGATGCCCCGCTGGGGATTTGCCATAGAAGTCCTTCCTCGTCTGGGGACGGCCGGGGCTCCGTAGTGTCGGGCTCCGCCGCGCCTGGGCCACCCCAGTTCCCCGTGTGACCTGCAAGTTGGGGTTGAGATCCACCATGGCAAAAGTCAACTCACCAATATCGAAAACTGCTCTTTGCGCGTGCGCGTGCGCGGCGATCGATCTTCTCCGGCAGCGGCAGTGGACGGCAATCTCCCCCCTCGTGGTACCTGCCCCCTCTCGTTCCCCTCTTGCCCTTTCCGGCCCCCGACGTCGCAAGCACATGTCAGCTGCCACGCTCCTGCCATTGGCGTTGCCACTGCCAATGTCATTGCTAATGCCAGTGCGCCGCACTCTCCCGCGAGTGCGGCTCGGAGTGTCTGGCCCGACCCTCCCCCACTCGCTCTCGGCCAGCCGTCTCCTTACTCATTTATCCCGTCCTCCCTCTCCTCGACCTTCTTGTCCTCTTTTTACTCCCTCCTTCATCTTCACTGCACGCTCGGCTTCTTCTCTGTCCAATATACCTAGAACCGCCCGTTTCCTGCACTTCCAGCGCCCCAGATTGTCACAGCGATCGACATCAGCCTCCACATCCACATCCCTATCCCTATCCTCCTGCTCCCCGCGAACCTTCCACTCCCCCACATTTCTACCTCCACGTTCCTGCTAGGAACGGCCCCCTTGCCACGACACTGTAAAACGTAGACGGTCATTTGCGACCGCGTCGTGCGCAAGGATGGAATTCACAACCGCCACTGCGTCGCCTCAGGCAGTGCCTTACAAGCATGATATCAAGGGACCGAGCAACTCGGACAATGCTCGAGAGGCTAAGCGGCCTCGTACCGCCGACGTCTTGCTAGAGGAGCAACTCCCCAACGGAATTACTGAGACAGACGAACAACTCTCTGACGGAATCGTTGAGACAGAGGAGCAACTCCCCGACGGAATTATTGAGACAGAGGAGGAAAAGCAGAAACATTGGTTTGTCGGCAGCATTGACCAAGGCACAACGTCAACCCGCTTCCTTATCTTCAACGGCCACGGTGAGCCCGTTGCCAGCCATCAGATTGAGTTTGAGAACAAGTACCCCCACTCTGGGTAAGTCTAATTTCCCTTTCTCTTGCAAAATTGTTCTAACGAACTTCGTAGGTGGCATGAACATGACCCTATCGAGCTCCTCGAGTCTGTTGAGGTTTGCATTGACAAAGCGGCCGAGAAGTTCGTGGCACAGGGCCACTCCCTGTCTGAGATTCGATCAATCGGCATCACCAACCAACGAGAGACTACTGTCCTTTGGGACAAGACCACCGGCGAACCCTTGTACAATGCTGTTGTTTGGCCTGATACCCGGACTACTTCGCTCGTCCGAGAGCTGAAGAGTCGGCCAGGGGCCGAGAAGCTTCAGGAGCTTTGCGGTCTCCCCCTATCCACCTATCCTTCCAGTGTCAAACTGCTCTGGGTTCTCCAGAATGTCGACTCTGTGCGTAAGGCGTATGAGGAAGGGCGCTTGTCATTCGGTACAGTCGACTCATGGCTCATCTATCGTCTCAACGGAGGCCATGATAGGGAGGGTGGTCCCATCTACGTCACCGATTCAACCAATGCTAGCCGGACTATGTTCATGAACCTCCATACCCTGGACTATGACGACTCTCTCCTCTCATTCTTTGAGATTGATCGTAACAAGCTTGGTCTGCCCAAGATTGTTCCATCATCCCACGCCACTGCCTTTGGCTCACTGGCTCGTGGATCCCTCAAGGGCACACCCATTGCCGGCTGCTTGGGTGACCAGTCCTCAGCCCTCGTGGGCCAGTGTGGTTTCAGTCCAGGCCAGGCCAAGAATACGTATGGCACAGGCTGTTTCCTCCTCTACAATGTAGGGCATGAACCTGTCATCTCCAAAATGGGCCTGCTTGCCACGGTTGCGTATGACTTTGGTCAGGGGCGGAAACCTGTTTACGCCCTTGAGGGTAGTATCGCTGTAGCTGGGTCCGGGGTGAAATTCCTCCAGAACAACCTCTCCATCATCAAGGCGTCCGCGGAGGTAGACGCTGTCGCCAAAACAGTCCCTGACAATGGTGGTGTTGTCTTCGTCACTGCCTTTAGCGGACTCTTCGCTCCGTACTGGATTGACGATGCCAAGGGCACCCTCTGTACGTTTGGTCTCCCTGTTCCCTGTTGATTATAGCTAACCTAAGGTCTTGTAGTTGGTATCACCCAGCACACAGAAAAGGGCCATGTTGTTCGAGCGACACTCGAGGCAACTTGCCACCAGACAGCAGCAATTCTAGACGCCATGGCCGCCGATTCTGGTCACGCTCTCGAGAAGTTGGCTGTAGATGGTGGAATGTCCAACTCGGACCTGTGTATGCAGACCCAGGCTGACCTTAGCGGTATTCCCGTCGATCGACCCGCGATGCGTGAGACAACGGCACTGGGCGCTGCTATTGCGGCTGGACTGGCTACTGGTGTCTGGAACGAACTCGATGAACTCCACCAAGTCAACAGCAAGGGCCGCAAAGTGTTCAGGCCTCAGCTTGAGGTTAGTCAGCGCAAGCGGATGCGCAAAAGATGGGAGCGGGCAGTAGAAATGAGCAGGGGATGGGTCCAGGACGACGAGGAGGATTAAGAGAGTGGGCAAAGGGGTTTGAGGGCGAGAGGGGGTAATGAAGCTGCCAGTTTGTGTATGATATGTCTAACTTAAAAAGGATCAAGGTAGCATAGCGAATGGTGAAGGGGCAATTATTTGGACAAGGAGAAGCAGTTGATTTAAGCGCCTGCGTCTCAGACTCGACCCTGAATTGAGGCCAGCCAACAGCCAACAGTCAATTGGATTAAACGCGTGGAAGTTTAGATGATGCATATCAAGTGACAGGGTCTATCGGTCTGTTATTAATGCCAGCATTGGGTGTTTTCTAGCATTAGCAACTACCGACAGGTTGGCGCTCAATCAGTCACATGCAGAGATAGGGTAGGACCCCGCATTGGTGCCAGGTAAGGAGGGGTTGTGGTTGTTGATGCCCCACACGTGCCTGTCCACAGATGCTTTATTTAGAGCGCCTCTGCTCTGGACCAGGATCGGCGAGCCTGTGCGCCCCGGCTGGGAAGCTAAAATCGGAGTATTCCCATGGTGAAGGTTTCTTGTATCGGTAAGACAAGGCTATCGAATGTTAGGGGATGGCAACAGACGCTTAGGAATCCACGTGATTCGGAACCAGCGAGAGGTAGCCCAGCCCATGCGAATACTGTCGTAAAGCTGCTTGTGTGAAGAAGGGGGGTCAGAAGTGGGTGGGCGAGATGACAGACAAGCTTCTGTTTGGTTCCCGCTTAGGGTGCGGCTGAGCATCCAAAAATTAACACCCCTGCCGCCAGGTTGGCCCCCCCAGCAACGCCGCGACCTAGGAGCCGTTGATGAGGCACTGCTTCTTGCTCAGCCTCATCGTGGGCAGCGCTTGGGTGGAGCGTTCGAGTTGCGGCCAGAGCGGGACGAGGGACAGCGATGGTGGAAAAGTGGTTTTTCTCGGTAGCTGGCTTTGGGGAGCGAGATGATGGGGAATGAGATTGTGGGTTTCGGGATGCAAATACGCGGAGCTGTACGAGGACGGTGTAGACGGTGTGGGCGGGTGGGATGGACTGGACGGATTGGATGGATTGAGACGGTATGGATGGGAAGATGCAGGAGGGTCTCGGTCGTGCCTCGTGGCATCCGCATCGTTGGGAAAAGGTTCAATAATTCGTAATAATCACGGCGCCTCATGGGCGGGATCGGCGCCGTGCATGAGAGGGCAACAGAGAGCCAAGTCACCCAAGTGAGGAATGGCCTAGTCTGGTCTCGGCTCGTCCAGGGCTTTGTGCTGTACGCCAGGACAGGATGAAAAGACCCAGCGTAGGACCGGGGATGCAGCAGGCCAAGGGACGGGAATGGGAATGGGAATGGGAATGGGGACAAAAGAGAAGCAAGTGGGACGTAGAGACGTAGAGTCGCCGTGATACATATTGACTTTGAGGCACAGCCAGAACATCGATGGCCAAGACATTCTCACAGGGAGCAGATACGAAGCAGAGGACGATACTGTACGTGCGGTAGGTAATTAACAGCCCAACGCAGCGGAAGCGGGCTCACCAGCCAACCACAGGGGCCTGAACCGTCCCCACAGGGCCACAGGCCACGGACCCAGGGGGAGCAAAGTCCTAGACAGAGTCCTGGATCTCCACGGCTCTGCTACGTAGTAGCTCTGGCTCTGGCTCTGGGCTCGTCCAGCATACTGCATTTGTCACCCGAGCTGGTCCTATTCCCGCCAAGGTTCGTGTTCCAGGGCGTCTCAGCCTCACTCGCATACGTCTGCTGGGCATGCTGGGCCTGCTGGGCCCCCACTCTCTCACCAAAAGCGAAAGCGAGCGTGTCGTCGCCGGGGAGAGTTGGTTTGGTTCGTGGGTGAATAGGCGTAGGACAGGCTCAGAAACAGGTACGAATGGGATCATCTGCTAGGCCTGGACCTGGACCTGGACCTTGGTGAGGGAGCCCAGTATCGCATCGAATCGCCGAATCGCATCCCCTGGGGATCCCCCTGTAGTATCCTGCTGTCAAACCCGTCGTCCCCGAACCGGCCCACGCCAACAAAGGGCCTGCGACAACGTCGCTTGGGTTGGGTGGCCGAGCTTGGTGGTTCGTCATCACCTTTGTCTGCGCCCATCAGTTCTCTTCCCCGCCGTCATCGTCACCGTTCCAAAAACCTCATCCTCTTTTTCCCCCCATTGTCCTCCCAGTAGAAGGGAATCCCGGCCCTAGCTTAGCTTCAACGTTCTTGTCTTTCCCCAGGCCACTCCAGATTGCCTCTATCTGCAACCTTCAATCGAACCCTTAACTTATCCCGGGTACCCGATCGCCAAAAGCGCACAAAGAAGGGTAGGTGAGGTTTCAACGTTTGAGTGTACGCGCACGCCCCCCACACCCACGCCCGCACCGGCATCCATGGCCCTATCCACCCACGCCCGTCTTCCATCAGAGGCCGGACCTGACAGCGGACAAGGCAGACTGGTGGCCGCTGTGTCCGTCCTTCCAGGGCATCTCAGAACTCGAAAGCGGCGTAGCGAGGGTTCTACAGAGGGCTTCACTAATTTGCACACTAGCCACAGTTCCCGGAAACAGGAACAAGAGACGGCGGGAATTGCCTCTCGTCAGCCCGATTGCGACCCCCGTCGACCAAATCAGAACCCCACCAAAGCAGACGGCGGGGCGACGGCCAATTGCACCACGCCGCAGCGCACCGTACCGTATCGTACCGTACCCGTACCGTACCGCACCAAAACTCTCAGCCCTCGTCGGCGGGACAGGTTCTCGACCGCAAGTCTTCCCGATAACCAGTCAATCAATACCTTAGCCAGCGGCAATTCACATCACGGTGAAGCAACAACGGTTCCAGAGCCGTGTCCATCTCCATCACGGCGAGGAAGTGCCCGGCCTCAATCCTGACAAGCTGCAACGGACCCCATCCCCGACACGACCTTGCCTCAGCCTTACACTGCCAGACAGACTCTAGCGCCGTCAGCTTGGTGTCCCTTTCGCGCAGCTTTTCCTGCTCCACCCCGCCTCTTCCCAAGTTCACAGCCCAGTCCCCTGGTCACCGAGTCCCCCGGCGGCGGGCCCAAGTCCCTATTCCCAACCTGCAGCGCCCCTCGTCAGCCACCACAGCCCAAACGCCCAAGCCTAAGGCGGAGGCACGAGAAGAGCGAGAGCGAGGCCCAGGGTGAGCCAGAGCCAGCGCCAGTGCCAGGTAGCTGACTGCTTCTTACCCATCGCCTAGACTACTTGTCGTCCCGTCACCAAACGCCTTGAAACGCCGCCGCCACCGCCGCCGCTCATAGGGAGATTGAGTTGAGACCGACAGAGCTCATCCATCCAGTCCAGCCAGTCGATCCACAGCAGCCCGGGATAGGTCGATACACGCACGCACTCACGCAAGCACCACGGAGAGGGCTCACCCACTCACTCACACGGCAAGCTCACACAACGAGAGCTCTGGTTCCCACGATCCCACGCTCCCGCAGTCCCATCATCCCCTCCCGTCTCGCCCAGCACGCGCCGAGCCCACGAGTTCCCGGTCGTCAGCCATACACATCCAGTCCCGCTCGCATCCTTCCAGCAACTCAACTCTTGCTTGGTCCCCCGCCAAAACACCACAAAGCAAGTCCAGCCAGCCCACCTGAAGCCTAGGCCAGCCCAAAGCAGCGCCAACAAGAAGCGCCAGCAGCACCGCCAGTCCAGCAGCAGCAGCCAGCCCTCCATAATAGCGCTACCAACACCAGTCACCCACCACAAAGCTCCTCGCCAAAACACATCGTGGCCAGCCCAAAGCCGCCGCCGCCGCCGCCGCCGCCCCCGGGATCCCAGGATACAGAGGCCCAGGCCCAAGCCCAAAGCCCAAAGCCCAAATCACACAGTCCACACCCCTCCCCTCGCGCTCTCAGCTCGTCATTCTCACTCCCCCCTCCCACCCCCGTGCGTGTGCTAATTTCTGACCCGAGCCCGAGCCTCTCTCCCCCTCCCCCTCCCTCCCACCCAATCCAGCCCCATTCCCCCCCAAGTCCTGACCGTCCTGCCCGTCCTGCCCCGTCCTGCCCCGTCCTGCGGCGCTCCCGTGCCTCTGAAACCTGTCCTACCCTTTTCCCCGTCGCCCTCCCCCGACTTTCTTCTTTCCATATGAGTTCTATGAACTCCCGCTTCAAGAGCTTTGGCTTCGGAAAACGCAAATCCGCCGCAAGCATCCAGACCCCCGAGGGTCTCACCCCGAGTCCGACCCCTCCTCCCGGCCAAATACCTCAGCAGCAACTACTTCACCAACAACGCTTCCCGTCTCAACAACAACCGCAGCAACCGCAGCAGCCTCACCACGCTCCCGCGCCCTCCATCGGTGCCTCCTCTTCGACTACCAGCCTCCCAATGAATCACCCGGGTTCTGGCAACCGCCCGCCCAGCTACTCGGCCAACTTCCCTCCCGGCCAGGCTCCCGTTGGCCGCACCAGCCCTCACGTCAACCAGAACCGCACCCCTCCCAGCCAGATGGTAGGAGGACCACCCCCGATCAACACCGGCGCCCCCGTCGGCTACCCTCCCAACATGAACCCCATGGGTCAGGGACCTCCCCCGATGGGCGGTCCCCCGGGCTTCGGCCAGCAGCAACAACAAGTCCAGGGCTATCCTCCCGCCGGAGGTCCCCCGCCGCCCCAGGGCCCTCCCCTCGGCCAGCAGTTCGGGCGGGGTAACCCGGCGGCTGAGGTCGAGGGCGCCAGCAGGAGTAAGGCACAGCTGATTGTCGGAATCGATTTCGTAAGCTTCCGGAAGAGTTCCTTGGATCATGGAGTGCAGTCGCTAACATTGGATGTCGTAGGGAACCACCTTTTCCGGTGTTGCTTTTGCCTTCGCGACCAACAACGAGGCCAAGGAAGATATCATCACCGAGTGGCCAGGAGCTGGCAACTTGACCAAGCAAAAGGTGCGTCACGGCAGCTATAGCAAATATAGGCTTCTGTAACCGTTGTTCAAAGCTAACCGCGGGTGCCCCAGATCCCGACCGTCCTCTACTACGACCAATATCAGAAGGTGGTAGGATGGGGTCCTGATATCGCCGATGCCCTGGCGCCCACCGGCTACCCCAAGCCTGGTGTGCAAAAGGTCGAGTGGTTCAAGCTGCAGCTGATGCTTAGCGGTAACACCTACATCGACCCCATCAACCTCCCTCCTCTGCCCCCAGGCAAGTCAGAGATTGACGTTGCCGCCGACTACCTCTTCAAGCTCCGCCAGGCTATGCGCACGGCGCTGCAGAAGACCCTTGGTGAGGTGTTCAACCGAGAAGAGCGCAACATCCGATACTACCTTACCGTGCCCGCCATCTGGAACGATGCCGGCAAGGCCGCCACTCGATCCGCAGCCATCCAGGCTGGTTTCCTCCGGGACGAGAACGACAACCGCCTAACCCTGGTCTCTGAACCCGAGGCCGCTGCCCTCTTCTGCTCAAAGACTGGTCTGCTGAACCTCAAGGTCCACGACGCCGTCCTGATTGTCGATTGCGGTGGTGGGACCGTCGATTTGATCGCCTACGAGGTCGAGGAGGAGAACCCCTTCACTGTCGCCGAGTGCACGGCTGGATCTGGTGACTCTTGCGGTTCTACCGCCCTGAACCGCAACTTCAGCAACATCCTGCGCACAAAGATCCGCAAGATGAAGCTCCCCGATGGCTCCAAGACGGCCGGCCGTGTCTACGCCAAGTGCATCATGGACTTTGAGAACCGAATCAAGGCCGACTTCCGGAATAACGGCCAGAAGTGGGCTGTCGATGTCGGTATCGAGGCTGAGTTCCCCGAGGCCGGTATCGAGGAGGGTTACATGACCTTCACCAACGAGGAGATTCTCCAGTGCTTCGAGCCCGTCGTCAACCGCATTCTGGAGCTTGTGCGAAACCAGATCATTGCCATCCAGGCCCAGAACCGCACCCTGCAGAACATTCTGGTCGTCGGTGGTTTCGGTGCCTCCGAGTACCTCTTCCAACAGATCAAGCTGCACGTCCCTCCCCAGTTCCAGTCCAAGGTCGTCCGACCCATGGACTCAGTCGCCGCCATTGTCAAGGGCGCCGTCACCGCCGGTATCACCGAGCGAATCATCACCCACCGTGTCGCCCGTCGCCACTACCTCATGGCCACTCTCCAGCCCTTCAAGGAGGGTTACCATCCCGAGGCGTACCGTGTGCCCTCTCTCGATGGCAAGGACCGATGCAAGTTCACCCGACAGATTTTTGTCCAGAAGGGCCAGAAGGTCAAGAGCGGCGAGCCTGTCAAGGTTTCCTTTTTCCGACAAGTCGCCCCCGGTGCCACTCTCATGTACGAGGATGTCCTGTACGCCTGCGACGACGATGTCTGCCCCGAGTATACTAAGGATCCCCGTAAGTTGCCCCGAAGCTTCACTTCCATTTTTCCAGATGCTAACATGTCCCAACAGGAATCAAGGAGGTCGTCACCCTCACCTCGGATCTGTCACGCAAGAACCTGGAGAAGGACTTCGAGCGCATGGATACCCCTCAAGGCACCTTCTACCGTGTCTACTTTGATATTTACCTGACTTTGGATGGTTCCGAATTCAGCGCCGAGTTAGTCTGCCAAGGCGAGGTTATGGGCCGTTGCCGAGCACGTTTCCGGTAGATGTGAGGCTGGGGAAGGAAGGAGAACGCAAGTGGACGATACATTTCGGGTTTCGCTGAGAAACCATATGATACCTCGGAAAAGACACAAACGAAGACGAGACGACAGGGCTGAGACGTCTCTTCCACGAGCGTCCCGAGTGCGATGACAGACCGCGAGCGAGGAACTCAGGCGAGGCGCACCGTCTTGGGGCAGATCCAAATGAGGCTGTGGCAACCATGTCGAGGAGCGGGGAGGATTTTTATTGTTGGATGATCTTGGCAAGAAGGGGTTAAATAGTTGGGCACGGTAGACAGACTTACACGAGCCTTGGAGTTTGACTTCTAAGTTCCAGATGGGGGAGGGAGTTGCAGCATGAACGATCATGATGATTGCCCGGTATATAGACAATTGAAGCTAGTTGAAGTCAGTCAACAAAACTAAAGCGTGCCTGGGAGTTTCCAACGTGCTGTAAAAATGATACCTAGGGTGTCTAAATTTGTTCTGCTGGGTTTGCAGTTGGCACATTGGCAGAACGGAAGGTAATGCTGCTTCCTATCTCATAATTTCCGTTCCAGCAGCTCTGTACAACACGATTCCACTTTCTCGTCACGCTAGCCCTCCAATCACCAATGAAACTAGTGTTAATAGATGGAAACCAACAGCTTCCTGCAATGTTTCCTTTCTTGAGCGTTATTTTTTGACACCAGCACAGGATATTTGGGTACACCAGTTTATAGTCTTGTTTCTCTGTTAAAGACGGCCCGGTCTGACTCAATCGAGCACAGACAGCTCATCGTGCAACCCAATTCCCATTTGCACGGACGATAAAGGAGCATGCGAGCGGGTCGGGCAAGTCGTTCTACGTTTGAGATAATCAAGTGTCTTTAGCAAGTTATATTGGGCTCGTTTAGGAGGAGAGTGAACTTCATTCCGTGCATAAGTCAGCGGGGATGTACCAGCTGGATGGTAGCAAACTCATCCATTACCTTTGTAAAGACATCAGTGGAACCCCCGTGCGCGAAAATACATACTGGCTCAAGATCCTGCGACACAAGGTCAAGTATGGACTCAACGTGAATACCGCCGACTAAAGGGGAATGTAAGTCGGAAGGCGACTTCATCGAGATTGAGTCCAGCGGAAAGCCTAGGTCCGTCTTGTTCATGTCGCTATCTTAATTCTGAATTCGGATTTTGAGTCCACACCGTTTTTCCGATCCAGTTACCGTTGAACAAGCCTGCAAGGTCTGGGTCGTCACATGCAAAGGAATAACCCTCGACTCCTGGTTTCACTGCTTCAGCCATATCTTCAAAGAAATATTTGTTTTAGCATTTCCTCTGACTTTTACATCTGATAGTATAGATGCTTTCGCTTGGGAAATCGTTGGTTAGAAAGTTCTCTGGCACCCAATAACGGTATGCTGATCCAACTTTGGTGTTTCCATTGGCCAAGCAAGGGAGCTCTCGGGATGAACTTTATCACTCCGCATCTGCGTCTAGAATTATGGTTAAAGGTATCTGATCATCATTACCTCACATTCGTCATATTTGACTTCTTGGAGAACTACCAAAATCTACCATTCGAAAGCCTACTACCCTTATCGCCCTTCCCAATGAATCGGTGCTGTGTTTGATGCCCAGGCTGATGAGTTTGTGGATCATTGCCTCTGAGAGGACTAAGTGATAAAGACATAGTTCTGCTGCACCAGTTATTTTCTTGGGCCAGTAATGGGGGTCCTACGGGAACCTGTGGCGTGTCATTCTATCTTCGTCCCTTTGTTATTTGCTGCTTCACAGGTCAGATCCCTTGCGCTGATGATGGGCGCGAGCTGCATTCAGAAACTAAAATCTTGAAGCCAAAGACGACAGCCTGGCTAGACTAGTAGTTTTGACGTATCCATACTCAGCCTTCTTCTACCTGTAGCAGGAAAGTCACGGAAGTTGTGTCGAGTTAATGAGAGTGGCCAAAAAATACCGTGAGCTCAAATTCTCTTGGGCGAAAAGTCCGCCTTTCAGTCCGCTTCCAGTGACAATGAGAGGATCTTCAGATATGTGACTGACTGGAGATTATCCAGCCACAAGGAGGTCTGGATATATGTTGTGGTTGTGACTTTGTTACAACCTGATTATGAAGGTTGCAGTCTATGCTCGGTGCCTCAAGCACACTTGACAACTACATTCAAGGGTCACTAACCCCATCCATTCATTACCAATCCATTCCTACAATGCCGCACATGAGTTTTCGCTTAGTTTTTAACAGAGTATTCTTATTTGCCCACATACACATTACTAATAGCAATAACCCCAAGACAGCAGCTGGGAGAGGGATGCACAATATCGGAATGGGTAAAGTCACCGGGGCTTTAGGGTAGTTCACTGGAAAGATATTTGCAAGGGTACCGGAATCGTGGAGTGGTTTATCTCGGGTACGAGAGCAAGGGACAGAGAGGAGGCAATGCAGAGACCTGGACATGCAAGTTCCTAGGCACTGAAACCGAGAGTCGAGATGAGACCCTGGGTATGCTGACATGTAACAAAGAGGCGAAGATATCCGAACTTCTAGAAGAGGAGTTCTGGACCCGCACCCAAAGCCGTGAGGTGATGCGGGGAACGTTATCGGAGTCGGTGTGCTACGCTGCGCATTAGCAAATATAGAGTGGAGCGCAGGATTAATAAGGTAGGAAAGTTGCTAGAGAGGGGGTGAAACGGAATATTTGGGACTGCACAGGGACGGGGAGGGAGTAATAATGTCCGATAGCGCCGGGATAATGGGATATGTACTCCGTAGTGAGAGGGAAAGATGGGCAAGTGCGCGTCGAGAGTGGAGATGACACGAGGTTTTGGGGAATGCGAAAACGAAAAACAATACTGGTAATTTAAAAACCGAAGGGTTTCACATTGCAAGATAACATGGGAAGATGAACATGGGGTATATGCACATGGGAGGTGGGAGGGTGACGATGAGACATACCCGAGGTAGTGGGTGTTTGTACTACAGGATGCGATGCCATGTTGGATAGAGGGCAACGGGCAAGGGGGCAGGACGATGAGGAGAATGCGTTTGATTTCCGGCGAGACTCGAGACTTGAGGCTTGAGACGTGAGACCCGGAGACCTGGAGACTTGGGCTTATTAGAAGCCAGGTGTTCTGTCTGGTGTCTAATTAGATGTGGTGATGTGATGGATGCGTTGGTCATGCCGGTGGAACTGCTGGTGGGCGTAGGGCTGGCGCGGGCTGCTGACATGCGTGCGTGTGTGCGTGTGTGCTTCGGCCTCTCCGCCGCCGGCTCGCTCACTGCAGTCAGATGAGCAAAGGTGAAAGCGAGGAGCAGTCAGGACATGTTTCGTAGAAACAACCCGAGACTAGACTGGAGCTGCAATTCAGTCATAGCTGTAGTAGTAGGAGGACGACGACAGAGAGACGAGCTCTGATGCTAGGACTTTGTAGGCTTTGCCGGTTCTAATTAAGCTATGAGGTCACAGTGGAGGACGCCTCCGTCGCCGGAAGGGAGCGGGCGGCGGGCGGCCAGGGGGCTTTCAGGGGGGAGCGGGGACCCATCGCACTTGTATTAACGTATTAATCCTGGCCCAGGCCATTTCTCCAGGGCCCTCTCCGGAGGCTCACGTCGTATCTCCAGAGGTCCCTGTGATTGGATCCGCCGTATGGAAGGGCCCAGCAAGGGTTCTGTCCGTCTTAGGGCTGGTGCTGTCAGTGGTGAGCTTAGGTGCACCTCCTCTTCCCTCTGGTGTGGGCTTTATTCTGGGCCCCGGTCGCGACAGTTGGGTTACAGCGAGGTCGGTACCTACAGTCACTAATGATGACATTGGACGGGATATTCCATGTGAGCAGAGGATTCGAGGATTCGAGGATTCGACGTCTTCAGCATGTCTACTCCGTACGCCGTACTATACAAACAACCTGCGGGCTGCCCGGATTGCGGGATTGCTTGAGGGCTGCTGCGACACACTGACGTACCGTTGCCTGACGGCGAGGCCGCCCAGGCTCTTGGCTTTCACGCGTATCGTAACCAACATACCTAGGTAAGGTATCCAACACGGGATGCCACCCCACCGCTCCGTGTTGCGCTTTTCTGCACCGCCCAGCAGAGGCCCGCCCGCCTAGTAGAGCTATAGGTTATAGTGGACGGGCAATGTTTGACGAGCGGAGCGCACAGCGTCACGACAAGCACGACAGGTGCAGGGTCCCCCAGCTCCGAGTTGTAGCAGCGGCACGTGTCGCCCCCTTGGAGCCCTTTTCCCCCAGGACGTCGTGTCGTCTCCCTCCGCCCAAGCCCCAGAGGCGTCCCGTCATCCATGTGGCTTGGGCTGGCGCTGTCCAGGACTGTACCCAGCAGTACATAACTTACCCCAGTAGCACAGTTAGCGGGCACGGTTTAGCCCCAGCAGCCCCAGCAGCCCAGTAGCAAAGCTAGAGAAGACACCCGCAATTGCCCACACAACTGGGCCGTTTCCAACACACCCACTTCCGCTTGCAATCCCCACCCTAATTAGCCCTGCCAGACAAGACAAGACCGTATTGCAGACAGCTGGACTGGTACAAACCAGACACGGGAACAGCCAGACAAGGCAGAGCCAGAGCCAGAGCCAGCGCCAAACGCAGACACCGACGCACCACGTACAGCATGGGAGCTTCGGAGCCTGATCTTCACTGACGTCTCTCGACTCTGACCTCTTCTCACCTCCTCTCACCTCCCCTCACCTCGCTCTTACGTCTGTCTGTCCCTCTTACCATCGCCTCCGCAGGGAACCAGGTCCAACTCCGCCACTCCCTCGTGTTGCCCGCCCCCATCATTGCTACATTTCTCTTCATCCCCTCCGCCTTCGTCCTCGGGGCCGCCAGTTCCCTCCTACAATCACGCATTCTACTGCTTCCGCCAGCCCTGTCTATCTGTCTGTCTGTCTGTCTGCGAGCTGTACTGTTCAGCTGTGAGAGAGAGGGGGCCCGCAATCGCCCACTCCCACACCCACGCCCACACCCACGCCCACGTCCACGCCGTCGCCCAAACAAATCCACGCCGTTCCTCGTCCATCCTTGCGACTCGGCCACGGTACCGTATCGAGTCCACACCACACACGAGATCCATTTCCCGCCAACCCCAAACGCCAAACCAGACCCCGACCGCCAACCCTCGTCGCCTCGACCCTCGTCCCTCGTCCCTCGTCCCCTCGACCCGCGCGCCACCCGCTGACCGACGACGGCCTCCTCTTTTTTTTTTCTCCCGCTTCGAAATCTTCATTCGAATGCCCCTCAATGCGATCCGCCTGCGCTGCCCTTCGCCTGCCATCTAAGCCGTGGTGAACGCCCGACCCGCCAGGCCGCAGCGGCTCTGACTTGTCTCCCGCGCAGCGCAACCCCCTCCATCTCCGCGCCATCCGCCATCGCTCTTCACAACCACTGCTGTCGCTACCGTCGCCATGTCTTTCCGCGGTGACGATCAACGACGGTACGGCCATGTGCCTCCCGTGCAGTACCCCATCGCCGGCCACAGCCGCGGCCAGGAGTACCAGGATTACCAGCAGCAGCAGCAGCATCAGCAGCAGCAGCTCGATCACCACCAGCAGCCCGCCTACGACCCCGGCCGACGTGCCAGCTTCACTGGCGGGGACGATGCCGCATACTACGAACAACCTCCGCCCGAGCGCGCTCCCGCCTTCAATGCCCCGCCCGCCGGCGAGGATGAGCTCTTCTTAGGGAACCCGGCCGGGTCGCATTCATCGGCCGGCCGACCCTCGTACGGCTCCGGCGCACTGTCGGGCTACCAGCATCAGTTCCAGGATCCCTCCCCTCCTACACCTTCCCACTCATACAACCCCCAGAGCTTCGCCCAGCCCTCAAGCAACTTCCAGCGCTCGCAATCCACGAATACCGTCCCCTACCACCACCAGCCTCCGACTCGCTTTGCCTCCTCTGCCAGCTCTTACAATCCCTCGCCCCAGGCTGCCTTCACCCCACAGGCTTACAATCCTGCCCTGTATGCGGGCACTGCCGCCGTTCCACAGCGACACCCGACACATCATGCAGGCTACAACAACTACGGCCAGGGCTACAACAACAGCGCCTCCTTGGTTTCAGCTTCGCAGAGCTCTGCCGCTTATGGCCAGTCCACCAACTCCACCTACTCGACGAGTACTTATGCGCAGTCCTCCGCCTCCCCCTCTCCGGCCATGTCTCACGGCTTCGAGCAGCCTCTCCATAGCCCACCCCTTCCCGTTTCCCAGTCGCAATCCATGGGGTACGATCAATCATACAGCCAGTATTCGACCACCGCATCGAATGGAGCCGGCTCGTCGGCGCCTTATCCCACCGAGCCCCAGATGCCTGTCGGCCCTTACTACGCTGCCAACGACCACAACTCGCTCTACAACAGGTCATCTCGCTCGAATTCGCAAACCTCTCCTATGACATCTCCTCGGCCACAGGGATCCCCGGGACTGCAGAGGCACCCGACCAACGCACCGCTGCCGAGCCGACCCGGGGTCAACTTGCCTGATGAGTCGCAGTGGAACTCGACTGGCCGCCGCACTCAAGATGACTACAACGACGAGCACGTCACCCAAGAAAGCATAATGCAGGATATTGAGGCGGAGCTGGGCGGTTCCAACCAACGATATCGTCAACTACCCGAGCCCACGTCCAACGGCCAATACGCCGACGATGACCTCCGACAATTACAGCGGTTCGATTCCGGCGCCACGACGATTGCCGCCCCCGCGAGCCGATCAACTTCGGGTCGAACCCGTACCAATTACGAATCGGACGACGACGACGACGACCCCGAGGGGACGGCCGGAGTCTTGGCAATGCAGCAGGCGGAGCTGGAGGACCGACGGTTCAGCAGCAATGCCTTTGGTTACACCGACATGCCAGTCGTCTCGAACCCACTGCCTCCCCCCCCCGAAGAACAGGCCCCCAGTAGCGACAGCGACGGCTTTGGCGGAATGGTGGACCTGGGAATGCTCAGTGGCGGATACGCTGGTAACCTGACATACGGAGACCAGGTCGGATCCCCTCCTGGCTCGTCTGGCCATGAGACTGCTCGCCCGCTGCCCACCCCTGGACAGTTCAACCCCGGCTACCAGCACACTGAGAGTGTTCAGGCCTTCAAGACTGTGGAGATGGATTATGGCGGAACAGGGGGGTTGCAGCCGCCCAATATCCACCGCCTAAGCTACGACGAGGGCGACGAGGGTGCATCGCTACACTCGCAACAAAGTGGCACCGAGTCTCCCAGCAAAGACGACTACGGAGACCTCTTCTACCATCCGGGACTCTCAAACCGACCTCTTCCAGCTCTCCCGCCGGCCCCTGGCTCCGATAGCAGCTCAATGCTCTCAGTCCAAACCAACACCCGTCCAGGATACCACTCGCACTCACGAAGTATGGATTCGCGACCTGGCCAACCCGATACCCCGGAGGCATATTACAGCTCCGCAGCTCCCTCCACCCTACAGCCCGAGCGATCGATATCCTTATCTGGACACTCCCACACTCCCGTTGTGCAAGCGCCCGCACGTTCGAGAACTGACGCTGCAGATGAGCGGAGGAGGATGGGTCGACAAAACCAGCATCTGTCAACCCAGGGCCCCTTGTCCGACTATGACACCGGTAGCAATGCCTCGATAGCAGCCTTTGATGGCATCACCCTGCCCAGTGGTCGGAAGAAGAAGTTCGTGCCCTCCAAGCTGAACGCGGCTGACTTCCGGAGGTGCGCCGAGCCATGGGCTCTCAGCGGCATCGAAGCCTGGGTTCGAGACATGGGAGAGGGTGAATTGGACCTCAAGACCAAGACCATCGAAGAGGCCCTCATCAACCTCTTCATTGGCAAGATTCCCATGATGAATGTGGCAGATGCTGAGGTCCTCAGTAACCGAGTCGTGTCTCTCATGCTCGAGCAGGGCGTTCTCATGCCTGAGGAAGAATGGGTTAAATTTGGAGATGGCCACATCTCCGGAGTGTTATGGCAACTGACCGGCTCAGGATGCTATGCGCCCAAACTACACGAGATCGAGATTTCTGGCCGATGCTACTCGTACCACTGTACCCGAACCGTCAAGAAGGTTGACCTTGAAGACCTGATGCCTCAGGATGCCAAGCCTGCAGATGAATGGCATGTCTTCTACAAGTTGAAGAAGGAAGACTGGGAGGCGAAGCCAAAGAAGGAAGTTGAGCGCCAGAACATTCTCCACGAGATCGTCACTGGTGAAGAGAACTACATCAAGCAGCTTGACATCTTTCGCAGGTACTACCGTGATCAGCTGCGGGTTATGCACCCGCCTGTTCTCAAGCCTGACAAGAGAGACAAGTTCCTGGAGGCCGTTTTTGGAAAGCTCGACACGGTTCAAGATATCAACAAGGACCATCTGCTAGCCCAACTGAAATATCGACAAGGAGAGCAGGGTCCTTGGATCACTGGATTCAGTGACGTGTTCCGAGAGTGGATTCGCAAGGCCAAGTCAATTTACATTGAGTATGCCGCCGCGTACCCACGCGCTGTGTACATGATCCGAAGAGAGGCAGAACGCAATATTCTTTTCAAGCGATTCTTGGAAGAGATGCAAAGGCACAAGGTCACCTCGAAGCAGGACTGGACCCATTACCTGATCACGCCCCTGCAGCGTCTCCAGCGTTATATCCTCCTCCTGGAGAGCGTCGAGCACAAAATGATTGGGGATAGCGAGGAGAAGGTCAACCTTGTCAAGGCCATTGGGGAAATTAAGATTGTTACGCTGGAATGTGATGCCAAGGTGGCAGAGATGAACAAGCGAGTCGAGATGATGGACCTGAACAGAATGCTCGTCTTGAGACCGGGCTTCCACTCGGTCCTGAACCTCGATCATCTGGGCCGAGAGCTGATTTTCCAGGGCGAACTCCAGAGAATGGGCTCCAAGGGTGTACGATGGGTCGATACGCATGCACTGCTCTTCGACCACTACTTCATCCTGGCCAAGGCTGTTATTCCCAAAGACGGCAAGGGCGAGAAGAAGTTTGATGTTTCCAAAGAGGTGTGTGCTCTGGTGTTTTACTAAACAACGTATACTGACTTGCTGTAGCCCATTCCTATGCCTCTGATGTTCCTGGAGAGCATGAATGACGAGGCAATCCAGAAACAGAAGGGTATCACTGCCCCTCTTGGCCGAGCCGCCACCGCCAACACATCAGGCACCCAACTTAACAAGGTGACGAGTAACAACGGTCGACCTGGCTTGGACCATGTTGCAACGAGTTCCTCCATGGGTTCATCACATCTCACGCCGACGAACACTAATGACGCCGAGGGCAAGATCTTGTATCCATTCAAGGTTAAACACCTTGGCCATGAGGTTTACACTCTCTACGCCTCATCGGCGAGGGATCGTGCCGACTGGTGCAACAAGATTATCGAGACCAAGACCAGGCACGCCAAGGCACTCTTCTCCCAGAATGCTGAGCCGTTCCGACTTCGCGTTCTCGCCGATGCCTCGTTCCATTACGATGTTGCGTCTATGTACGCGAGGTCGGCTGGTGTTCCCGTCAAGGGTACGCCGCTTGACCGAGCTATTGGGGAGCTCGAGGCCGTCCTTGGCCCAGCCCAGGGAGTTGCCCCGGTGTGCAGGGCTCAGGTGAACTGTGCCGCTGGCTTCACGGCCTTTGGCAAGTCTGTGATTGCTATCGGCACAGACTACGGCATCTACATCACCGATCCGGGAAATCCCCGAGGATGGCAAAGAGTACGCTCCTACTTCTTAATCCGTTGACCCCAGCTAACACACATTACTCCAGACCGTTCAAGCTAACAGAGTGACGCAAATTGCTGTGCTGGAAGAATTCTCGGTCTGCGTGGTCGTCGCTGACAAGGCTCTCGTCTCATATCCATTGGATGTGGTCGCGCCTGTGTCTGAGTTTGCTGCTCCTCTCAACGATAATCCCCGACGAGCACCTCAGAGACTTGCCAAGGACGTAACGTACTTTGCCACGGCTAAGATGAAGGATCGAATGTTGCTTTTCTACAAGCGCAAGGAGAACTTGCACACCTCGTTCAAGGTGCTCGAGCCGATCTTCCACAAGTCTAACGAGAAGAAGTCACGACTCTTTGGTGGACGACGGCCGGGTGGTGGCAACACAGAGACTTTCCGCGATTTTGACGAGTTCTTCTTCCCCACGGAGTGCTACTCGCTCAGCTTGTTCCAGACCTACATCGCTGTCTCAACAGCCAAGGGAATTGAGATGCTCACTCTGGATAAGAAGCAGCCGATGTCTATCCCGGACCTGAAGGCACCAGCAATCGCCAACATTGCCAGTCGCATTCGAGACCAGAGGCCTCTGGGAATGTTCAGGCTCAACGAAAACGAATTTATTTGCACCTACGAGGACTGCGCCGTGTATGTGGACAAGCACGGAGACGTCAGCCGCACACTCATCATGGAGTACACGGGCAAGCAGAAGAAGGCGCGGGGAGCGACCATGTACGGCCAATATCTGCTGCTCTTCAACGAGGACTATGTGGAGGTCCGAAACGCGGAGAATGGACGTTTGCGACAGATTGTCGCGGGCCGGGATGTACGCGTGCTCGACTACGGCGTCCGAGGTCCCACGGGTGGGAGCTCACTGAACCCACAGCAGCACAGCAACGGTTTCATACAGTCATCGAGCGGCAGTGAGGGTTCCAAGGGGACCGTCAAGATTGCCATGTGCCACCCGGAGATTCCAGGCCGACAGATCATCCTGGAGATGCTTCTGAACGACGGGCACACGGAGAAGTAGACGAGGAAGCACTGGTAATGAGACCAACGAATAAAACGTCAAGGTGCACGGGATGGTGACGAGACATGGCGTGCGGCTGGAAAGGGTAGTGATTGAACGGGATTACGTCTTTGGTGGGACTGACATGATGTTTTTTCTCTTTTTTTTCTTACGCTGTAAGAGCCTGGGAAAGGCTGCTTCAGCACTTGTATATTTGCCTTTGCATTCTTTCTCTTTCTCTTTCTCTTATTCCCATCCCTTAGATCAATGGGGAGCAAAGGAGGAAGGGGTTTCCCTCATCAAGTTGATATCCATGGCGATGTTGGGGAAAACGGACTCGAGGTTTGGATTGTAGCTAGGAGAAGACGGTTTTGTATGCGGCGTTTCGTGGTTGACGAAATGGGAGAGGAGCGGGTGTCATATGGATGGATGCATAATGAAATGATACACATGTGTGGGAGACACAAGCAGGGGAGATGAAGCCGTTTTGAGATGAAATGAAAGATGATCTTGATTACATATATACAAATACTTTCTGGAACTGTATAAGATAAGCTCCCAGTTGCGATGACGTCGATGGGTGTTTGCCGAGGTGGATGTATTTGTTGAGTCAGAGTCGAGCGGGAAGTTGGCATGTTGAGGACTTGGCGTGATACAGATAGACAAGCAAATACACACAAACATGATCACAAGGAAAAAGTCCCGGCTTGACGGACGAAACCAATATATTGTATAGCTCTACCCGTTAAACCTATCCTGTCCAGTTGCGCATAGTCGTCTAAAAAACCGAATAGAAAAGTAACACGCCCAGAGCTCACTCCCACGGATTGTTCCCATTGAGCCTGGGCAGTCCTTAGGCGCCCTGTGAGACGGCCACACATAGACACATGCTCTGCGTTACATGGAACCACTGCCGGAGACTATCAAAGAACAAGACCAAACATCGCACCCGGTTCCTGTGGTAGTTTGCATGGCCTTCAACCCAGCCGAGCAACTCGGCATGGAATGGGATCCAGAGGGGGGAAAGAGGCGTGTAAAGCCGCAAGTGTATCGAGTTTAGGCCTTGACCTCCTTGATGGTCTCCTTGACATCCTGCTTGATATCCGCGACAACACCGGCAGCGGTCTTCTTCTGCTTGGACTCGTAGGCGAGGATTCGGGAGATTTGGACCAGACCGACGATTCCGAGGAAGAAGTTGACGGTGGCGAGACTAACACGAGGACATTAGTGGACGCTCAACGAGATAACAAAAGAGGGCACGGGGACGCACAGGATGTTCTTGGGCTTGATGATGAGACACCAGCGGGTCCAGATAAAGCCGGTGCAGGTCAGGGCGAAGTTCTGGGTGAAGGAGAGGTTCTCGGCGGGCCGCGTGAAGTCGGAGATGCCGGCAATGACGAGAGCCCACTGTGAGATTTCAGGTTAGCACAAATATCCTGTTGTTCTGTTCGGTGCTCCGTGATATTCCAGTTTGGAGGGCCAGAGGGAGGATATAGATGGAATTGAAGCAAGTTTTGTGTGCGCGCGTGAGTTGGGACGGAGGACGACGAACCTTCATCACAGGAGCCCTGGAAACAGAATCCGTTAGCTAGCCGAACTCCAGACAAGGCAGAAGGCCGGGGGAGCTCACCAGAAGTGCACCGTCTTGAAGCCAATCTCGCTCTCCCACATGCGCTTGAACCAGCCCTCTTGCTGCTGCTGGGCGCCGTCGGAGCTCTGCCAGCGGCGGCCGCCCTGCTGGAAGCGCTGCGCGAAGCCCTGGCCCTGCGGGCGGAAGGCCTGGCGAGCCGGCGCGCCAAAGGCGGCCGGGCGGAATGCCGGCCGGGCGGCGCGGAGGACGGTGCTTGCGGCGGAGGAGGCCATTCCGGGATCGATGCGACTTCTCGCTCTGGGAGGATGTGGACAAATGTTAGCGGGCGTTGGCTTGCGACAAACGGGCAGGATCGGATTCCGGAATTGGACGGGGTGACGGGGAAAACAGCGGGTGCAAACGTACGTTCGGTCTAGGAGAGAATTGCAAAGGAGCAGGGCTTTGAGGACGCGAAGTTGTTCGTCTCGTCGTGAGTCGTCTTCGTCTCGGAGAAAGAAGTTGTGTTGGGGGGGAATCCCTCTCGGCAGGTCGGTGACTGAGGTCCGAAATGTGCAGGTACGGGTACCGGGGTACGTACCTTACAGCACTTGTTCAGCGGGCTTTGCAGCGCTGTGGCTCTAGCGTGAACCTGTAAAATACGTAAGAATGGGCAAAAGTTTTGGGGGAAGGAGCGGAAAGCGGAAGACGGGACGCCGGAGTTAAGCCGCCACGGGTGCTCAACACGTCCGAGTACGTACCCCACAAACCCGGCACCGGAGGATGAGTTGGGTAGTGTGCATAACTTGCATAACCGCAACTTTTATGCACGTGCGCCCGTCGATGCGCCGCCCGTCAGTTATTCCGATTAGAGCCTCACTCAATTGCGGGAAAGCTTGCCAACCACAAGCCCGCAATTAGCAACAAACGCTCCCTCGACCTATTCCGCTCTCCTTCGCTCCCCAACGCCCGCCGATCACACACGACGAGAAACACGCCCGCGCCCACCATGTCGAGCAAGTACGCCTTCAGCAAGGGCCTGCGCGAGGTCCGCTTCCTCTTCTGCCAGTCCTCGGAGCAGAGCGCGGCTGTTCGGTACGTTTGGAACCACCCCACGAACTCCCCATGACGACCGACGGACGAACGAACGGACCGATGATTGGGCTGCCAACCATGGCAATACACTCAATTGATTGCTGCAGAAGCCATTGGACCCCGAAGCACCACGCTGACAACCTCGTCTCTCCTCAGATCATTCATCACCAGGGCCTACCCAACCATGAAGCGCAACAACCCCAGCATTCCCATCCTCATCCGCGAGGCCGCTGGCACCCAGCCCAAGATCTACGCCCGATACGGTGCGTAATCCCTTCCTCCTCCTCTCCTTCCGCCCGCGGGAACCCCCATACCACCAAAGCTCCCAGCAGGCCCAATCAACTGACCCTCTCGTCATACAGAGCGCGGAACCGAAAAGTCCCACTCCCTCGAGGGCCTGACTGATAAGCAGATCGAGGATACCGTTACCGGCTTGGTCCAACAATGAGCGTGACATGGGGAAAGAGAAATTGGAATGGAATAGAGTTGCCGGATCGGTTTACGACGGCCATGTATATATGGGGTGAAAAATCAAGCATTGTACCACCACCAAGCATCACGACGCTTCCGTTTCGCTAGCCCAGCTTTACAGCACACAATGCGCCGAGTGAGAATACCAGGGGTATCAATTAGACTGGTCACCATCGATCCCACAGTTTTGGATGGATGCACCTAAGACCCTTTAACGCATGAGAGGCGCACATTTACTCAAAGTCTCGCATGATCCCAGCATCATCATCATCATCAGGTTTTGCAAGAACATCTTACAACAATCAAACACACGACTTTCGTCTTTCGCTACAGATCTATCACCCGCTGCCAACCAGCCTCATCCATCCCCACACCCTTTTTTGTTTTTGGTTTTGTCGTTCCTCCCGCGGATGTCCGACCACTCCCTCCCATCCAAATGTCAGCCACCCCAAACATCATGCCAAGCAAGAACCAATAGCAAACTGTGTTGTTCCATCACCAAGTGGTAGGCCCTGAAAAGAAGGAAGTGAAAAAAAAAGCCAGAAAGTGTCCCTTCCCTAACTTGAACAACCCAAGTGTCGAGTATTGTCAAGGCTCCCCTTATCATCGGCAGTCCTCCTATTAGTATCCCAAGCCAAATTCAAAACCAGTGCGTCATCTTTCATGCGATATCAACCCGTCGAGTATCCTACCTCTTCCATTGTTCAACGCTACTTGTTGACAGGCGAGCCCTGCCCACTGCCACCAGTCTTCTTCGCTCCCCACAACGACGGTGTACTCGATTTGGACGCAGCACGATCACGAGGTGGAGGCAAGGATGGCCAGTCTTCCTTGTCAAGACCAGCTTTCTTCGCCGTCAGAGCTCGATTTGGGGTGTGTGGCTCTGACGCCCCTTTCTCAGCTGGTGTGCCCTTTTCCTCAGTTGGCGCGACTCTGTTCTTGCCTTTGTCGCGCTTTTGGCTCTTAGACGGTTTCTTAGTCCCAGCGGGAGCGGAAGTTCCAGGTGCGAGTTCGTCAGCAAGAAGCTTCTCATCTTTTTCCTCTGTCGTCGCTAACTCCTGTGGGGGCGCCGTCTCGATCTCGTTGTTAGCCTTCTCAAGTCCAGAGGGCGATATCTCCTGAGCATTGTCAGAAGTCACGTTGGCGTCCGCATTGTTGGACTTCTCTTCGTTCGGAAGGCGGGATGGTGACTGGAAGTCCTTTGCCTTTGGGTTCAGTTGGCTTTGTACGGAGAGCACAACAGAGTTCCCTTGATCGGCGTCATCAGACACATTTGTTGTGGCATGATTCTGAGCCATGCTCGAGCATTCAAATGCGAAATCAGATGAAGGAGGTGCTACTTGTGTGTCAAGATGCTGCTCTGCAACAGAGGGCTCTGTCACCAGCGGCCGGGCCTTGCGCGGTTTCTTGATGCGGAGTGAGCCACCTGCACCCGCCCTGTATCCTAGTCGACCGCGTGTCTCTTCCATGGTGTGAGTAGAAGACCGGATAGATTGTGCCGGGTCTTCGTCGCCATCTTGCTTGTTGCGCTTCGGGGAAGTGGAGCGACATTGCTGAATGTTTTCTTCGCGAGGGCGCTTGGCGGGTGAAAGAGAGCCTCGTCGAGGAACTTGGGATGTCATGTTCTGCGGGGATGTCTCTTGGGAGACGGGACTAGCTGGGCGTCGTTGCTGAGGTGCACGTGTGCGTCCCTGGTGAGGCGATGTTTCCTTCGAAGGGCCAGCTTGCGGTGTAGCAGGGGCGCCGGGTGTCGTTGATGTTTGCTGTGATTTCTTCTTCTTGTTCTTACCCTTGTTCTTGTTCTTTCGTGGAGCTTCTCCGGCCTGGTTGCTGTTATTCCCACCTTGGTGAGCGAGGTGCAACTCAGAAGGCTTAGTAGTAACCAGAGGGAGATGGGGGGAGGTCGGTGTGCTAAGGGAAGAATCCGGGCCCGACCGGTCGCTCTGGCGAGAATTTCTTCCTGAAGCACCTCGTCTGTGCTTGGGGTGGTTCCCACTGGGACCCTTGGTTGGTTTGAAAGGAGGAGGCTTCATTGTTGTCTCTTCATATGGCTCTGGTGTATGGCCGGATGATTGAACCGGTGACGATCTTTCCGATACAGAAGTGCTATTCCCAACCTTGCTGTCCATTGAAATTTTTAGGGCACCACTTGCGGTTTCCGCTGTCTCATTTGCATTTGTTGAAACTGCCTTCGTCTTTCGAGGACCGATTGGCATAGAGATTCTAGCCCATGCTTTCTTCCGCTCTTTGATCTCCTCCTCAGTGAATATGCTTGGCACTCGAGAATGACCAGTTTGGCCCTGATCACAAGGTTCAGGAACTGGATCGGCTGCCAGAGTGGGAGATGCCTTCTCGGAGGTGTCATCTACTGGCTCAGCCTGGTCGTCATCACCCTTGCCAGTCTTCGTTGTGTCGTGGTCAACATGGCTTGTTTCTGCTTTATTGGGAGTGACTGAGGCGTCACTTGCGCTTGCCACAGGCTCGGCAGGCCTCACTCCAGCAGAGTCGCCGTCTTTGGCTTGCACGGTCTTGTTGTCATACTTCTTTCTGCCCTTGGACTCATTTGGAACCTCAGTAGCTGCGAGTTTGGGTTGAGGCGCCTCGATTCTCTTCGAGAGAGCAGCCCGAGGTGCAGAAGGAGTTTCACGGTATGAAGAGCCTCTTCGCCGTCCTTGTTGCTGTGCTTGATCGTAGTTGGACGAATGTTGCCCAGCGTAGGGCGTCTGGTTAGGAAAGAATTGCCTGGTGAAACCTGGATGAGCAATGTGTCCAGCAGAGAAGTAGGGCTGGGCTTGAAATCCCGCATGAACAATTTGAGTGTTGGGTAGGTGCATGGGTGCCCCATGGTGCTGCGTGAAATTTGCGACTTGGGGGATACCAGCAGTATTCGGATAGGCCAAGGGAAGCGGTTGGTTGGTCGCAATGGGAGACTCGAGAGGCGAAGATGGGTATGCAGATTGCTGAATCGCCAGTTCTCGGCCTCTGTTTGTAGGTATCACACCTTCCCGAGGTCGATTCATCCATTTCGATCGCATCGAGGGCGAGATAAGCACCGAGATTCCTCTCTCAGGCATGTCTGCACCGCCAGTTGCAAGGGCTTCAACGACGGATTGCTCATGCGAGAATCTATACGTTCCATCTTGTTAGTACCAATTATTGAGCCTTAAGCTGTTTGAAGAAACCTACCGGGCGAGGAAGTTCGTGGGATCCTTTGAGGCAAGAGGAAAAACATCGACAACAATACCGAAACGTTCACCCAGCCCAAACTTGATGCGGGTCTGAATGTCTAGAACCTGCGGATTCACGATGTTTCCTTGAACGGCGACATGAACAGTGCAGTTCCTCTGATTGCAATCCTCGCAGGTGCAGTGGACGTACTCCATGCTGCCGTGGGGCGATCTAGAGTTGCGACAGGTAGGAGGTTTGGCCTGGTGGCCAACACTTTGGCGACGCCATGTATTAACGGCGTATGGTGTCCCATCTCGTTTGTTGTGTGCGGGTCTTTGATCACCTTGACTGGGTTGAGTGTTGTGGATAGTCACGTTTCGTTGGTTATAACCGCCTCGGCGATTGCCCCTAACGCTGCGAGACCCATTTCGATGACTGACACTGCGGTTAGGGGTTGGTGGAACGGCATTGAAGTCCTCATTTCGAGAATAGCCATGGTTGTTGGGCCACCCTGGTCCATTTCGTTCCATTCGGTCAACTTGCGATGTAGCAGAGATACTTCCCGTCCTGCCCATGTGGAGAGGTTGTGATCGGGGTGGCACATGGGCGACCTGTGGTTGACAGTCTAGGTTAATAGTGTTCGGCTGGATAGTGGCAGGTTGGTTATATGCATTCTGAACCATGGACCCGACTAGATGGGGTGCGTAAGCCATGGGATGATCATTCACCGGCTGCGCTCGCACCTGTTCCTCTCCACCGATGTTTGTCGGGGCACTTGGTAGAGGCAATGGGGTTCTCTGGTTATGGGGCAAGGGCTGAGAAGCCATGGGGAACTGAAGTGGGGGCAGCTCGTGAGTTTCCTGGGTGTGATTCGGCACGTCTTGCTGATCATATCCCTTCTGCATCGTAGGTTCGGCAGATAGGCCTTGGGCCTCCTCCGGCGCCATGACCAGCTTCACCGGAGCTGATTCCTATGCAGCTGTTCGGTTAGGCGAGATGGGGAGAGAGAGTCCGGCGGGCACTCTGTTGAGAAGTTGAGAGTCATCACTTGTAGCTCTCGAGTTGATTGCGAGCTCCGAGTAACCCATGATGACTGACGGAGGAAGTGACTTTGTGATCATCATTTGGGAGCCTCCGTCAGGAGATCGTGGATTCTCCTGACTCCCCCTATTAATCTTGGTCGGTGTGAAAGGGCCATACTCTTCAGGTGCGTTGGTAAACCCAGGGCCGACATTGTTGTCTACCCCCAGAGGTGTACTCGCACGTGGCCCGCTCGATGGGGGCCGCGGTGGGAGAGAAAGATTCAACGCAGGAGGAGGCTGTTGCTTTTTCTTCTTACTCTTTTTCTCGGTGTTTCTTGGGACCGTGTTCTGGAGACCATTGGTATTGCCGGTGTGGCCAGAGATGTTGAGCGGCAGAGCTCTACTACTACCGTTTGCAATGACGAATCCAGTTGTGTTCGAGTTGGGAGCGGTTCCACGTGTGTTCAACTTCGGAGGAGCTCCAGCCGCTGCAACAGACTGCTGCAGGGCTCTGACAGCCTCTGTCGGGGCCCGAGCTTGCTGTGGGTGTGGCTGTCTCACAGGTTCCGGGTAGAGAAAGTAGTGGTTCCCATTCTGCACAAGGACAGGGGCGGGCGCATTTTTGGACACCGGGGAACAAGGGTGGGACTCGGCATGCGGAGGAGAAGGCAGGCCATTGTGTTGAAATATCTTTTCTCCAGCTATGGAAATGTTAGTTACTGAAACCAAACTCGTTGTGGTTCAAACATACCTAGCCAGTTCTCAAGGCTGTTATTCTGGCAAGATGACATGAGGTCGTTGGGCTTCTGCTGTTCAACACCGTTGTCGGGTGCAAGAAGCAAGGTTCTCCTGTGTTTGAGAGCACTCGAAATGACTGGGAGAGTGTCATCGTGAACATTCCCAAGGGACTTCCAATCTTCATCGGTCAAAAGAGGGATCACTTGAGATCCGTTCCACTGAGCAAGTTTGATCTTGTTTGCTTCTCTCGCGATCCACGCGTCAGCCCAGTAGCCAACGTGCAGGGCGGTTTCCTTGGCGATGTCTTTGAAAATTATTTTGTTCTCGTCGAAGAGGGTGTTTACCAAGTTCCAGAGATTCATGGCTCCGTAGTGGTAGAGATCCCAGGAATCGAAATATGTCCAGAGATCATCCCAACACTTCGGCTCGCGCATCCCCCTCATGTGTTCCCAGTAGATCGCGCGGATGGAGTTACACACCGACTGGATCTCATCTTTGTTCCAGAGGTGGATTCGACGCTGCGGCAGTAGGTGTTGCACGCTGCGGAACGGGTCCTTCCCATCGATGGTGGAAAAGATGGCACGAGCACCGGCCTTTGGGTTCGTGTAGAATCCGACAGGAAGGTAGTCTTCGAGGTATGTTTCCGCGACACCGCGGGGCCCAGGGGTTTGAAGCATCTTGTAGACCCACGGCAAGCCATTTGGGTAGAATTTGGTGAAGACAGCTTGTTGATTTGGCGGGCAGTCAGTTGCGAAAATCCTGGAGAAGGCAACCGAATGTACCACCGATGGCGGGCCCCCCATCTTAGGTAGGGGCGGAGCCATGGTGATCACTAGCCGCGGTCAGTATTTATTTTGGAGGAAGTGAAGCGCTTGTTTCTTCGAGAAATCTCGTGAGTCGCGTTGCGCTCAGAAGGGGGGCGAAGTCGAAGCACTTGCTAGGAACAATACGAAAGCCACCAGGACCGGGGGACTTCGAATAATCAAGAAAAAGCAAGCTTACCTTCGCAGGAGGTTATTTACCAGGGCGCGCGCTCAGTCGGTCTTTATCAAACAACAACAAGAGTTATGTGATCAGAGGTCGGTTGGGGAGGAGATGTGGTGATGAGGTGGAGGTTGGTGTCCAAGATCCTTGATACAAACAAGAATAAAGAAAGATGAAAACCTGAGAGAATATGTAGAAGAGCGAGAGGCAGTACCTTAGGTATTTAACGAATGGCGGCAGCCTGCAAGCACTGACAGCTGCGCACAAGTGGCTGCTGAACAGGCGTTGCCAGCTGGCCAGCTGGCAGAGGTGACTGAAATCCGTTGCCAGGCGCTTCCGAATGCGCTTCGCCCCGCGTTTGGCTGCCGGGGTACTCACAGAGATTAAGGATGATGCGATGTGAGGAGAGAAAAGGAGAAATCGGGTTGTCAAACGTCGGTGAATGCTGTGGCGAAGTCTGTTCCGTGAACAATGAGCGGAAAGAGCAATCGGTGTGGAGAGGGAAGGGTGCTTGCTGTTGTTTCCCGCCGCCTCCCGTCTTACTCCGTATGAATATGTTTGCGATGCTCTCCGCACACTTCACTTGGGCCTCTTAGCAGTGGGAATTCTCAAGCCACGGGAGTGACAAAATCTTACTACTGCTGCGCCTATCCTACCGACATGCAGTCGGTCACTGAATCTTAGGCTGCCATCACAGTATCGGGCTAGCTGATTCACAACACTGCAGCCTTCCGCCTTGCAACGGCCGTGCGATGGCCGTGCAAAGTTCCGACACAACAAACGGCAATAGCCCACAGGTATTCGTGCAAGCGCCAATTTCGGTGAAGGCGAGATTTTCGTTATACATAAACAGGGGATCTAATAGCTTTTTCGTACATTGAAACAAACAGGGCCCTTACTTCTCGGCATTCAGAAGCTTCAGGATCTCCGACTCGTTATCGCCAGCGATTGCCTTGCCATTGCTCCAATCCACAACCTAAAGTACCCGTTAGTATTATCGTCTACGCCAGATCCACGTAGGAGAAGTGAACGTACCACCGGTTGTATGAAGTTCCCATTGCTCTCCTTGAACTTCCTCAGGGCATCCTTCTCGTCCTTGGCGCCCTTGATGACGCTGGCAATGCCGCTGGGGCCGACGTAGCCAAGGATCGTCTTCACTTGGTCTTCTGTCGGGGGGTCCTCGGTGATGTTCAGGTCGAACTGCTCGCGGGCGGAGGTCGTTTTGGCGCCAGCTGTCGCCCTGGCAGAGGCCTTCTGAAGGACGCCGGCCACTCGCACCGAGGCAGGAGAGCTAGCCTTGTGAAATAGCGTGACAATATCGAGGGTTTTGCGCTGCCTGGGGCGTGAGCAATAGCGGGTTCAAAGCGCCAGCGGCGGGCTGGAGGTACTTACAAAGCCGAACATCTTGGGCGACTGGTGAAGAGCAAAGCTGTTTGTAAGGCAAACTTTGCGGGAAGGGCGATGTACTTAAGGTGGGAGAGATTGACGTCGGATGGCTCCAATTCGGGATAGCTTCGTGAACCTGCGTCACGCCGAGTGATGACTTAATGGCTCGGTATTCCGAGTGGTCCGTGCAGAGCCTGTCCACCCCACCACGACCGAACATCGTAAACTTCACTCACATCGGACGTTCGGTTAGGGTTGCGCAATGTTTACAGAGAAACCAATTGGATAACAACGTCAATAAATATTTTAGCAGCCTCAACTCCTTTCTGATGCTATTCTATATGCACGCGATGCTCCAATTGCATTCACCTTTTTGAGGTCAGGATCAGGCCAAGCCGGCCAAGCACAGCGGTCCCGTTCTATTTCTTAGGCGGGTACTTCTCCTTGATCTGTTCATCCGTGAACTTCCGCGTGAGCTTCTTCAATAGCTCAATTCTTCCCTCCATCGTGAGTTGGATTTGATCGCCCAAGGGGACCATGCACTTGGCCAGCGTCTCATAATCCTTGATCATGAGTCTGAATGTGACCATCAAGTAGTCGATGTTGTGGAACACCAGTGCGCACTCCTTAGCGTAGATGTGCTTCTGCTGCAGGAAAGACACCGGGTGATCTCGCCAATGTCTCAATGGGTTCAAGTGATGAGATGTGTGATAGCCGTCGTTGTAACAGAATCGGTTGCTCTGCATTTACCACGGTTAGTCTTTGTCTCAGCGAGGTCTTAACTTAAAATAACATACCGCGACATCAATAAGCGTAATGCTGGATCGGAAGTCCGAGTCCGGTTGCTCCACGTCAACAAAGGCGTGTTGACCCCAGTTTCCCACCATCAAGCCGAGGCGAAGCAGGAGAAGAGGCATCATGTATGCGAAGATGGTCGCTCGGCCATCAATTCGGCTTGCCACGTAGTAGAAGCCGTATGTCCCAAACTCGGAAGCTGCAGCCTGAGCAGCCATGACCTTTCGGTTCTTGCGCAAGAAGTACAAGGGAAGATCGGCCCAGACGAAGAAAAAGAAGCGACCGACATAGTGAGCGAAATCAATGATATCGTCACGCTGATATCTCATGGTCGATGATAAGTCGTCGGGTCCGTTGCCCTCAATGTGATGATGCTTGACATGGTGGTAGTAGTAGGTATTCCAGGTATGGCCCATCATAGGATCGAGGATGAATGGGAACACTTTGTCGATGAGAGAAAACCTCTTGTGCAGGATGCCTCTCATGTGAATGTGCTGATGCATCATCAACGTGTAAGTGCCCATGTAGTAGAACTGCATCACAACATGGAAAATGGCGTGGACGTATGTGAAGTTGTAGAAGAGGTACAGGATGCTGGGGATTGAGGTGGTGGCATAGAGGATGAGGTGCGTGAGCATCACCACGTCTGTCTCATGACGAACAGCCTTGCGAGCCCATGACACATAGGGCTGGAAGACATATTTCTCAATGGGCAACGGGAGCTTCAGTGAGCTCAAGTCATAGGAACAGAAGACGGTGGGCTCAAAATCGGCGTGGTCGGGATCGTTCTTGGCTTTGAGAGCATCCACACTATCGGTGTCGTCGTGCAGCTGAGGGCGCGCTCGGCTCAGCAGCGTAGCTGTGCCGCCGGCATTTGACAGGTTGACGGAGCCGTTCTCATTTCCAGCAGTATCCGTGCCGGTGCTGGTTCCGCTGGCCTCTTGAGACTTGGTGTACGCTCTCACGTCGTCGGCAAGACAATCCAGGACGACGCGGTCTGCCGGTGTGAGTCCCGCGTCGAATACGAGGTGGCTTTCCATGACGAGGGTGGCTGCAGGATGAGGTGAAGGAACCAGAAAAAGGAACCAGAACCTGCGTTGACGAGAGTACTTTCACAGTTTCTTGTACCAACTAACTAGGCCCCCCTATTATTCAAGACATTGGCAGAGATTGTCGGCTTCCTCCACCAAATCTAAATGCGGAAGCCTGGACAACCGCTAAAGTCGCAAACGCCCCACTGGCGGTGATATCCCAGCCTACCGGGGCTCCAAACAAGGGTCCCGAGCCAGAGGTGCAACGCATGCCTCCAGCACTGGCTGCGGAACGTCCCCCTGTAATAAGCCCGTCTTTACGGCAAATACGGAGAACGGACCCTTGAATTGGGCGAGCCTCGACCAACCGCCACGGTAATGACTTGTTTGCTGGCCACTCCCCATCGCGCTATTCTTTGATGCGTAATGCTGGGACAAAGGGGATAAGAACCCGAATCCGAGAACAACACTCGGGCGTGAGTCCACTACTAATTATGGAGTGTTCATCCCGGTTGTCAGGCATTGTCCAACGCTGGTCCCTCACTTCATGTGCATGGAAACGGTGAAGGCCGCGTCAGGTCCTGCCAAACACTTGCCGCTTGATGTGCAGCAGCTGCAGGGCCGCCTGGCCTGATTCACAACCCATTGATCAATCAGAGACGGCCCCTCTTTGCAAACTTGTAGCGGTGTCTCAATCGATGCAGCTTACGGGTTGGCCCCGGTGGTTGTGTTGCCATGCCCCGCCAAGGACTCAACGGTTTGTTTTCGTGTGGCCATGGTTTGCGGCGTGCAATTGGAATCGACAACGTGGTCAAGAACAGTTGAACGGACGGAACAATATTGTTTATAAGAACCATAACGA
This sequence comes from Ilyonectria robusta, assembly GCF_021365365.1. Classification (NCBI taxonomy): domain Eukaryota; kingdom Fungi; phylum Ascomycota; class Sordariomycetes; order Hypocreales; family Nectriaceae; genus Ilyonectria; species Ilyonectria robusta. The sequence goes on along the minus strand of NW_025764453.1, from coordinate 629,868 downwards.
GCCAACATCTCCGACTGATGACCAGAAAACCGGCATATTTGTTGTTTAAAGTAATTACTTATCTTTCTTTTCATAACGTACAGTTCAACAAGCTCAACTCGACTTGAAGACATGGTAGCGGTCCTACCCTGTACTAGCCACAGCTTGGATGCAAGGGTCGAAAAGCCGCCGAGGTGGCTGGTCGTATTAATCCCGTCCATGCGGTGGCCCGATGCTCCAAGACTCAGGAATCAGCTCTGGACAAGCAATTAGTGGGCACGGGAGGCATGGGCGTGCGCGCGTCAAATTTCAATGAACATCACGTTGTCGAGTCAGACGGGACACAGTGGTTGAATGAGCATGGAATCGTATTGAATTAAATAGGGAGAGCAACAGGCTCCCGAATATATATACACAGCCTTCACCAGCGACTGATCCCACCCTGCGCGTGTCTGGTCTCCCGACGCCCGATCGCGATGTGTTGCACCATCGATGCGACGCGAAAGGAGCCAAGCCCACGTGTCGGAAGGATGTAGCAATTCTTTCCAACATCACTATCAATCAATGTCAGCTAACTGTGTCGCATGCGCAGAACTAGAAGACATCATGATAAAAGAAGGGAGCTCAGAATATGTAAGAAATTGAATATCAGGTAACCACCGGATATAGCCACTCCGGCGAAAGAGGACCATCCAGTGGAATCAATCGCAAATTACCTCATCATTGTGCTCGCAAACTGTGAAGAAAAGTGATGGCTTACCTTGATGTAGTCGGAATCGCAGAGAGCGGCTGGAAAAGCTTTTGCAGTTAAGCAAGAGATTGTGGCAGTTCAAAGTGAAGATGGCTCTAGAATTTTCTTTTGAAGCTCCAGCCGGCATGAGTGGTCCGTGCAGAGCTAGCGACGCCGAGAACTCGGAAGTCGGCAAAATGTAGTTCCGCGAATTTTAGTTAGGGCACGGGATGATTTTCTGTCCGCACACGCTGATAGCCGAGCCATCAAAAAAGTCTCTGGCGTTTGCAAGGTGTAGGCTCCAGTAACATCAACTAACCGGACAGCATATCGACACTTGGTATGAACCCCCGAATCTCTCGAACGCAGTTGCATTTGAACAATCATTGCACACGACTCTAGATCTCGCGACTGACCAGATCCTGTTAGATCACCGTCACAATGGGCGACGCAGTTATTGAGGGTTCCAACTGGCGCCTCGTTGAGGTTGGCCGTGTCGTCGTTATCAACGGCGACCACCCATTCTCCGGCCGCCTGGCCACGATTGTCGAGATCATCGACCACAAGCGAGTACGTTCCAGCATTCTTTCCAGTTTGGTGGGCGTAGTATGTTGACTCGATATCAGGTTCTCGTTGACGGTCCTTCCTCGAACCCCAAGCTCGCCGTCCCCCGCCAATCCGTTCCCCTCAGCAAGGTTCTCCTGTCCTCTCTCTCCGTCGAGGGCCTGAACCGTGGCTCCCGAACCGGTGCCGTCCGAAAGCTCTGGGAGGAGTCCGAGATCGACGCCAAGTGGGAGGAGACCAACTGGGCCAAGAAGCGCGACCAGATTGAGCGAAGGAAGGGTCTTACCGACTTCGACCGCTTCAAGGTTCTCCGACTCAAGAAGCAGCGACGATTCGAGGAGCGCAAGGCTCTTGCCAAGATCAAGGCCTCCGCATAAATGGGTTCTTAACGTTGGAGTCAAGGAGGTGCTTTGCAGGCCGGGAATAGATCGAGAGGCATGGAACAGGACAAGGAAATGCGTCACGGCGGCATAGAAGCTGCTGGATTCTCTTTTGCTCCAGTTCTGGAAGGCTGTATGTCACATTTCATCGCCCAGATGGACGGGGTCAATACGGGTTTCCTGAGATCAGGTTGAATTCAAAGCATGAGGAGCATCAAAAAACTATGGATCGTTGTGAAGTGTAGCCAAAATACAAACAAATACCCGCCGAAGCTATGAACTTGCTCTATCCAATCCCCGGCGCCCTGCATATGAGTTGCGTCGTTGATCCCCCAGACTCCGGATGTCCAGAAATCTTGATTACCTAATGGAGTTTAGTTTCCATCCCACCAAGCCCTAGAATTTCGCTGTGCGGTTAAGAATCACACAACGACGACGACGACGATTGATACCCGGCAGCAAACAGAGTACGTGGGACCAACAAAAATGTGAGTACGCAGCTGTCATTTTGACCCTCCAGCAATCCCGTGTTCATTTTTGGTGGTGGGGAAGCATTTCGGCCACAAAACCATCCCGACGAAACTGGCCCAGTCACTGACATTTGCGCCCACACCAGCAGCAAAAATGTCGAACCCCAGAGTTGAGGAGCTTCCCGACGAGGAGCCTAAGAAGGTTGTCGTCCATGACCACGAGGATGACAGCAGCGACGATTCCGAGGCCGAGGAGGTCGAGGGCAACCTCCCTGCCGGCTCTACTGCCGTGATCCATAACCGCAACGAGAAGAAGGCTCGCAAGGCCCTCGAGAAGCTGCACCTCACCCGTGTCCCTGGCATCACCCGTGTCACTCTCCGCCGCCCCAAGAACGTGAGTGAAGAGACCCCGCGGCTGCGGCCGTGGTTCTGAGAGAGGGGACGATGCTGAGCCGCGATTTGCAGATCCTCTTCGTCATCAACAACCCCGAGGTTTACAAGTCCCCCAACAGCAACACCTACATGTGAGTAGCGCCGACCCTAGCACCTCGCCTCCCTGTCTGACGTTGTACAGTGTGTTCGGTGAGGCCAAGATCGAGGACGTCAACGCTGCCGCTCAACAAGCCGCCGCTGCCCAGCTCGCCGCCTCCGGTGCCGAGGACCACTCTGGCCACAATCACGGCGAGCCCAGCAAGGCCGTCGAGTCCGGCGAGGCCAAGAAGGACGATGACGATGACGATGATGAGGACGAGGACGACGATGATGATGAGGAGGTCGATGCCGAGGGTCTGGAGGACAAGGATATTGAGCTGGTCATGACCCAAGCCAACGTCAGCCGCAATAAGGCCGTCAAAGCTCTGAAGGAGAACGATAACGACATCGTCAACTCCATCATGGCTTTGAGTATCTAGGCATGAACAAAGGGCTTGATGCGGCCTTCTACATGAGATTGTGCATGGAACACATTCTGGGCTCTGTATTAGTCCCCAGCGAACCGTAGCTGGTCCTCAAAAAGGAGTTGATGCCAATTAATGGAATCAATTGATGGGAAATAACTCCCTCTGTCCGTAAACCTTGGTCCCCCACCTTCAATCACGCTGAATCCCGTGTCTTGACGTGAACATCAATATCCCAGTAAAGGGCATAAATATCTCCCAGCTACTCTGCACATCTAATGAAAACGTATCCGCAATTATTCTGTATGTTTACGATTGCGTTGTTTCCATTCAGCTCCCCCGCTACCATCCTCTGCTTCAATTACCACATTGAGGGGTTCCGAGGGCGCCGTTAACCGGATCCCAGCACTGTCACGTGACCATCTAGCGCCCGGTTGTTTCCCTGGCGAACTTCGGCAAAATCATTCAACGTCCATCAAGATCAACCTCTCCGCTCCCTCCATACCGCAATCCTTCTTCACAATGGCGACTGTAAGTTCAATTCGTCAATTGGCGCGTGGCATTGATGGCAGATTCTCTCAATCGCTGCTCCGGCGCCAGACGCGCAACCGCACGACTCCCGAAGCCATGAGCTAATTTTCTCCCTCCCAACAGCGAAGCGCAGCTCTCAAGCTCGACTGGACCAAGGTCACCAGCTCGCTGGGCCTCCGTGGCCAGACCGTTGCCTCCCTCCAGGCCTTCAAGAAGCGCAACGAGGACGCCCGCCGCAAGCTCCAGGCCCTTTCCGAGCAGCCCACCACCGTCGACTTCTCCGCCTACCGATCCGTCCTCAAGAACCAGGCCGTCATCGAGGAGATCGAGAAGCGATTCACTGCCTTCAAGCCCGTCACCTACGATGTCTCCCGCCAGCTGAAGGCCATCGATGCCTTCGAGGCCGAGGCCGTCAAGAACGCCGAGGCCACCAAGCAGGCCGTCGACCTGGAGCTCAAGGACCTTGCCGCTACCCTGCAGAACATTGAGACCGCCCGACCCTTCGAGGACCTCACTGTCGTACGTCCTACCATGCGCCAATTATTTAACGCGATTCTCACTCTATTTAGGACGAGGTTGCCGCTGCCGAGAAGTCGATCGACGAGAAGACCGCTCAGCTCGTGTCCAAGGGCCGATGGATGGTGCCGGGTTACAAGGTACGTTGCACGACTCCCGCCAATGATGCCGATCCTAACACACACTGTAGGAGAAGTTCGGCGACCTGGCTATGCTCTAATCGATTGGCGACTTCCCTTTACCGGCTTCGCTCTGTGTACTCTAGCATTGTAGATACGAGAACCCGAGGCATAACCCAGGTTTTCCTCATACCCAATCATCATCTACGACTTTCCCTATGTGCTTAATGCTGCCTGGTGCATACGAGATGCCGAGCGTGTTCGAATTATGTGGTCTTGCAAGGAGAGAGAAGCAGGGAGATAAATGCCGAACGCATGGAATGTTGCAGATTGCCTCTTACTAGTGGCAATTGGCCCCAATTTTGCGACCAGAGTGCCTTCTTATCAATAGTCTTGTGTTTTTTTCCAACGCAGTTCTGCGATACCTGGTCTCGATTCATCGAAGGCCGAATTTGGCTGTCTACCTGATCATCGTGTTTGGCCATTTCGACACGTTTCAGGGCCGTAGCAGAGCTCGGGGCAGCGGAACATCCGCCTTACGACGACGACGAACTCCTCGAAATATTCGACATGATCGACACTATTCCCTGGGGCCTTTGGGCGACGATTGCATGGTTTGAGGGCTGCAACTATCATTGGAGATTCATCCGCTCGGCCGAGCTTGTCGATATCCCCGAACGCGATCATCGGGGGTTCCGTCGCCTCCTTTCCTCCGTGTCGGTATCCATAGTGCTTTTGCCATGATCTGTATTCGAAACAATATATTCTCCAGTAGGCTCATATGTAATATGGTAAGCTAGCATAGCATTAGTTGATTCATGAAGATTGATTGAGATTTTGACGACTCAACTACCCTACATTCCCAACACGGCCAAGCCCCCTCTACATATTGAAAGGTTTCGGATCCAGGTAATCAAATACGGTCCAGCCCAAAGGGCCATTTGTGAGAACCCTCGAATCAATTTGAAAAAAAAATCCTTCCCTCACTTATTACTTTCGGGCTTTCTTATACCTGATGATTTAGGAAATCCTAGCCTCATAAAGCATAGCTTTAGTCCATAAAAACATGGCCAACTTATCGAGTCGATACGATATGACGAATACTCCGATCACTAGAGCTAAGCCGGGTTCGTTCCATTCATTCACCGATCTCCCGACGGAGGTGAGAGGGTGATCACGTGTGGAGTTAGTTGTCTTCAGGCTGAAGTTCAATTTCCGCATGATCCCGGATAATTGTCACCTCACTTATAAACTCTAGTTGTCTTGAATTTGAAGTCAAAAAGGGTTCCAGTACCTTTGAAACGATACCTCGAAATTTTCCCCCATGGTGTTCCCTGACCCTGACCTCAAGGCTCTTGCCTTCGAAACGGCACCTCCGTTGGACCCCGCCTGGTTGGAGTGTGAGGAGGAGTTGAAGCGTCGTGGGCCACCCCGAGTGTTCAACTCGGTTCTCGAAAGACAGCCGATTTACGCACAGGAATGCCGTGATTCTCACGCCAAGATGATGGCTGCCGGAGCTCGTGATTACGAGCTGTCCCAAGGCGTGGTGAGGAAGGAGTTTACGATACCGTCTTCGGTTGATGGGTTCGCGATTCCTGTTCTCCAGCTGGATCTGTCCGACCATGAAAGTCAGGAGCCGGATGTGGTTATCATATACTATCATGGCGGCGGGCTACATGTGGGCGAGGCGGATAGCGAGGAATTTTCGTGTCGTCACCTTGTCAAGTCGGACGTGGGCCGAGTTCGCCTTTACTCTATTGGATATCGGCTCATGCCCTCATGGCCGGCGAGCACATGCCTATCTGATTCTTTGGATGGCTTCAATGCACTCCGGAGTGCGACAGCGCAGAACATTGTCGTGGGAAGCTCGAGCGGCGGGCAAATGGCAGCCGCGGTGTCACAAGTCGCACCGAAGGGCACACTCCATGGCGTTTTACTCCGATGCCCCGTCACGGCCGATGGACCGAGTGGCATGGAATACATCCCAGAGAGACTGAGGCCGTATCACACTAGTGTATCGCCATCCTTCGTTTCTTTCTTGATCGGATACTTGCAGAGAGACATCCCGAGGGACGGCCTCGAGAGGCTTCCCCTGGAGGCCACGCAGGAAGAATTACAGGACCTCCCGCGAACTTGGATTCAGATGGCAACCAACGACACGATATACTCGGATGGGCTTTGCTACGGGATGGCCTTGAGGGAGGCAGGGGTGGAGGTCAAAGTGGAATTAGAAAAGGGTTGGCCACACACGTTTTGGTTGAAGGCTCCTCAGTTGGCCCAGTCGCTGGAAGCGGAGAAGAAGATGGTTGATGGGCTGAAATGGGTATTGCAAAGGTGAAACTGAAAGATAGGAAACACCAAAGTTTCTTTGATTGATCTAGCTACCTCGCTGATTGTGTTCGCCTGCTGTCGTAGATGCACCATTCCAGATATGTGAGACTCTGAAGAGTCGACCTGACTACCCGCATACACCGTCCAAGCTGATCTCTATCTCCTAGTTGAGCTCTGGATTTACCATTCGTAGGCACCCGGAACGACTGGGCCATGAGAATGTCCCCGGCATACATGATCAACACCGTCCTCCGTGGAAGCAGGTCCTCTCCAAACACCGAACTGTCTCTTCCCAGATGGCTTTGCAGGTGGTGCCTTGGCAGCACCCCTACGAGAACGAAGTCGAGGCTCTGGGGTGACAGCAGAAACATCGTCGTCAGAGTAGTCGCATCGATCCCAATCAAATGGGCCAACGTCGGGGAGCTTGGATTGATCCTGTCTGCCCTTGGATCCAGACCCCTTCCCCTTCGGTACGGGTGTCTCTGGATCTTCGAACTTCCTCACAGGAGTTTCAACCCACTTGCCGGGCATCATGCTGCCGGACATGGGGTTACCCTCTCCCTTCTCCCACCACTTCGCGATCTTGGAACGAACCTGGCTGCCCGAGAAAGGGTCCCCATCTCTCTGACTCCAAGCGGCATAAGCGCCGGCGATTGTGGTTGGAAGATATGGGTTCTTGACCACATTGCCCCAGCAATCGTACTCCTGCTCGAGGGGCTTCGTTGGCTTCACATTGGCAGTTGGTGGTGTTTCTCGAGCAGAAGGGCGGTCTCTCTCAAAGGTGTCAAGGCGAGTCGAGGGAGCGGAACGACTGTCTGCCCCAGGACCCTTGCTCTTGGCTACCGAAGAGACGAGAGCATTGAACTCTATGATGAGTTTATCGAGTTTACCCTCAAAGGTCATAAGGTCCTTTTGGGAGACCTGATTCTTGAGAGGATCGACCGTGCTCTGGCTGAGGCGAGATCGAGGAGGTGTCGCTGCCTTGGGGACTTGGATGCCCATGGCCTCATGGAACATCTCCGTGTGCTCAATGCGCTTGATGGACTTGGGCGAGTACTGGGACCGACCGCTCTTAATTGGTTCGTTGGCGGCGGAAAGAACTTCGACTTGTTCATGGTGGTTCAGAGCGTTCCATTTGTGATGAGAGATGCGGCAAATGACGTCTCTGATGTTGAGACAGAACTGGTTGATCTTCTCTTGACTGAGGTTCTGCTCAGAAAAGACGTGAGATGGGATGTGAACGGCGATATAACCCTGGATACAGTTAGGACTATATTTGACCAAGCCAAGCCCAAACAAGTCTGGAGTTGGAATTGACCAGAGAAGGGAACGAGTACAAACCTCACCGCCAGGCGCAGCAACAACAAGGCGAGCTTGATCTTCGCCCCAGCCATTATCAATACCCATCTTAAAAGTCAGATGAACTGGATCCTCCGAACTAGGGGCAGATTCCTGGACGGCCCTCAAGACCAAGCCGACCCGGGAGTCGACGTCAGCCCAGCCCTCGAGAGCCTTGTAGAGGGCAGGATTGGCATTTGAAAGATTATCCCAATAGCCAAGCTCAGTTTCAGTCTGAGAGAGAGGCATTTTGAAGGTTGATGAGTCCCTTAGACTGGAAGGGAAAGAAGGAAGTTACCGCGTAGGGGATTCCGTAAAGTTGTCGCACAGGGACAGGTAGGAGGAGATAGGAGTCGAAAAACGACGATTTCCCCAGTGGCAGTGCTTGCGAGGAAGCTTTATAGCGATCAGAGTATAAGGACGAACACTTGTTGACAATCCAAGTGCGGTGGCAACAAAGAAGGAAGTAAAGGAGGAAGACGGGCGACGAGAGAGGCTTAATATAGTTACGGCCTCGAAGGTGAATCACAGCTTCAAGAGTCATCGTTCCTTAGGATTTGCCTCGCTTTAGGGTGATACAATGTCACGGACAAATGTTTTGTCATCTCGTTTCCTCGTCACAGACGGCCACATTGTTTCCTCATCACAGACGGATAGCTGATTGCAATTTGAACAGGTCACGGACAAATGTATTGTCACATTGTATCCTCATCACAGACGGATAGCGGATTGATCAATTCGACCATGCAAGTGTAGCGACGGCAAGGTAGGCAACGTGTCGCAAATAGTTGTGTTGTGTGCTGTATAAACAACGTGTATGCATACTCAAGCAAGAAGCAAATCGGTGCTTGGTGCCACTGGGCGGGTCTATCTGATGTTTGAAACCAGAGCAATCATGTTTGGAGACCGTCGCAGAAACTGGTGGTGACGGGGACCAGGTGGTGACTGGGACCAAACCGATGGACTGAAAGGAGAAACGGACTAATCTTGGTAATCAACAGACTTCCCCTTCAATAAAGCCCCCGAATCTAAGAAAGAACACCTGGGATAGCCTGCAAGTCCTTCAGGGACGAATACTATCTACTCATGCGGAAACAAAATCGGTCCTCAACTCCCGCGGTGATGCTCGTGTCTCATTGCCCCGAGTTCGTTGGACTTGGTTTCTTATTGCGGATTCTTCATTTCTTTATTGCTTAGCATACTTGGCGGTCCATTCCCTGGCAGTCGCAATCGCAGCTTGTTCGTCCTCCTTCCAGCTCTTGGCAACGTCGGCAGCGAGAGGGTCGTCGGGGTTCGGGGCACCGAGGAGGGCCTGGATGGAGAGGAGGATGGTTCGGATCTGGAGAGCGGGTGACCAGTTGTCTAGTATTGTTCATCAGCATCTCGCATTCCAACACTGAGTCATCGTTGTGTAACCCACTCTTCAGGACATCGAGGCAGATGCGGCCCAGCTTGTCGACGTTGGGATGGAAGATCTTGGTGAGGAAACGGATCTTGGGAGGAGTCATGGGGTAGTCGTCGGGGAGGAATAGCTCGAGCTTGAAGACACCGCCTAGGAAGATCAGTCACGAGCCGACAAAGGGCACTCGAGGTGTGGCTACGAACCCTCGTATGGCGACTGGGCGGGGCCATGGATCTCGACGTCGAAGTAGCGCAGGTTCTCCTCGTGGGGGATGGCGCTGATTCCGGGAACACTGCGGAACGAAGCCTGTCAGAGGAGTATCTTGGGTGCGAGGCTCTTGAAGATGACTTACGGCTCGGCCATGAGCCGCTCCGTCTCCTTTATGATGCGCTTTGGCAGAGCCATTTTGACGGCAAACAGGGAGCTGGGTATGATCGACGGATGGCAGCGGAAATGGCGAAGCTGTAGTCTATGCGACAAGATGCGAGGGCTCGTAGTTTACAGAGCGTCGAGTTGAAGCTGGAGAAGGCTGCTCTCCTACAACAAGGCGGGGCAATCTAGACAAGGGCACGCCGCAGAGGGGCAGAGTGCAGCTGGCTGTTTGTTGTGTTTGCGGCGGACGGCGAGCGGGAGCGATGGACGCAGTTTGTACGGGCTGGTACAAAGTCAAGCGAGGCAAGAAAGAGTCAAGTCAAGATGCAGAGAGACGAAGAGACGAAGAGACGGAGAGACGAAAGGGAAGAAGTTGGGCGGTGGGATGGTGGCAGAGGCGGAATTTCCATGTTTCGCCTCGTCACGGTATGCGCCCGATAAGGCCGCGGCAGGTTCCGTGGCCATGATGGCGGGGGAGGTACCGCCCACCCAAATTGGCAGGGGGTGTACTCTGCAGCCATCGCAGGGGCGGTACCTCGACGTCAGCCAGGCGTATCGGCTGACAACCCTGGCACCCGGATGGGAGATTGCAGCTTTAGCTCGAGCTCTCACATCGCGACTTCATCCATGATCCATTCAAGCACAGCCACCAGCATCTTTACTATTCGTACCGAGTACTGCACGGCCGATTGTCGCTGCACTGTCGGAACTGCCTGCAAGCTGCTCTGAGATGACGAGTTAGCTCCGAGTCCTCCCATGGCCGCGTGCCCTCCGCTCTAGCCCCTGAAAAATCTCATCCGCCATCGCATGAGCTTCGACATGACGATTGGCGAGCGTCGCGACAGCTCCTTGTCGCCGTCACCATGCCCTCCTATGACAACCTCTCCGAACTGCCCAGGAGGCTCAAGACCCTCAAGTCGGCTTTAGACAGTGAGAGCTTTGATGCTGATGGCACCATCCATGTTGATGGCATTGTCGGCTCAGCCACAATCGCCCCCTCTGGGCGAGATGTCGCCTTAGCCTCGTCAGTTACACAACCAGGTCTCCGCATCTGAGCCCTCTCTCTTACTGACCTGCCACAGACCCGATGGGCTTGCCATCATCGACTTGGACTCTCCGTACAGTACACCTCGGCGGCTGCGAAGTCATGGCATGCCCTGGCTCGTTGTCGATGTACAGTGGTCCCCTTTTGCTGCTCGAGACTATTGGATCGTGTCGACAGCCAACCATCGCGCTCTCGTTTGGAACTTGAACTCGAGAGAAGAGTCTAGTGCCGGTGCCATTGAACATTCCTTGCAAGGCCACAGCAGAGCCATAACCGACGTCAACTGGTCCGCCCACCATCCCGACTTCTTGGCTACCTGCTCTGTGGATGGCTATGTTCATTCGTGGGATCTTCGAAGACCTCGCCAGCCTGTTTTAACCTTCTGTGATTGGTCCTCCGGAGCTTCTCAAGTTAAGTATAACCGTCAAGCCTCTCACATCCTTGCCTCCGCTCATGACCAGTTCCTGCATATCTGGGATGAGCGGCGGACATCGGAGCCTCTTAAAACCATTAAAGCCCACGACTCCAAGATCTATGGCTTGGACTGGAATCGTACCCGGTCAACCGTGATTGCCTCATGTTCTATTGATAAAACCATCAAGTTTTGGGATTACAGTGATGACGGCGACCAACCGGAACATGTCATCCACACTGGATTCCCAGTGTGGAGAGCGCGACACACTCCCTTTGGAGAGGGCCTTCTTGCTATGCCCCAGAATGAACCAGGTGATCTTTATCTGTACGACGTGAGGAGACCCAATGGATCGTGCATTAGTGCCTCGACTGATCCGGTCGTTGTCTTCCCTGGCCATGGAGACCACAAGGCCAAGGAGTTTCTATGGAGAAGTCGCGGCGGCATCACAGACGCCGGGATCGATGAACGCGAATTCCAACTTGTATCCTGGGGCGCAGACAACGAACTGAGGCTGCAGGGCGCCGATGCTCATGTTCTCTCTGCTGTTGGCCATACTCGAGGCCAGCATGTGACGAACACGATGCCTCTGACTCGCAAGGGTGCTACGTACAAGACCTTCCGTACCGTGGATGACAACTCCAACCGTGAACGGAAAGCTGCGACAATGAGTGACCACCGCCCAGGCGCCCCGAGCAGCAATTATAAACAGAGCGCCCTCACCATTGGGATGCGCTCAGCCGCAAACTCCAGCCATCGTATGGGTGTCGCTTGGCGAGGCCCATCGATGAAGGCGAAGGTTGGCATGGGGGGAGCCACCGATCGAAACCAGTCGCAAATTGGTTGGATGAAGGGCATCACCATGACAAAGAGGAAGTCATCGGCAGATGCATCGAAGCGACACCCACCTAAAGATACCGGAATTTTTGGCCACGCATACCTCGATGATGAATGGGGCGAGCCTGACACCATCCAAGAAGAGCTTCTGCGCATCAGCACCCAGCTTCCCAAAGTCAAGTGGGAGAACATTGATATGGATAGTTTAACATTGAATGCTTCTCTCAATGGTCCGTGGGGCGCCAAAGGGGAGACCATCTTTATCAAGGTCAGAATCGACGTTCCCTCCAGTTACCCAAAGGGCAAGGCGCCGAAATTCCTCATTGAAAAGACATCTTTCATGCCGACAAGGGTGCACAAGAAAATCGAGCGAGAAATCCACCAACTCGCTGATCAATTTGTGCAGAGGAAGCAAAACTGTCTAGAGGTTGCCTTTACGTACCTATTGGGAGAGGTCGATCTTGAAACCAGTACAACCTTCTTCAAAAATGTTCGGGATCTCGATGACGAAATCGATGCCATGGCAGATGAAAGTTCAAGTGAATCGGACGAGGACATCCCAGCAGGTGGCTCGGCTTCGATGTCCCAAGAACTCATACCACACAACGACACAGAGACCGCCCTCGCGCCCCCCAACCGAACCATCATACCACCGCCACCTAGGACATGCGGTGCTCGATTTTCTCACAATGGCAGGCTCATCTGTTTCTTCCCTACGAAAGAAGAAAAGGCGAGAGCTTTGTTCTCGACAACCTTGGATGCATATAGGGAACGTCCCAAGGGAGAACCTTTCTTCGCAGGCTTTGGCAGGATTGCCCATGAACTTGGCCCCAGGCAAAGGTTTATGGTGGGCGATGACGGTTCAGGGTCGGATGGTGAGTCCAATTCGGACGGCTCTCGCTCGTCATCTTCCTCTTCAAGCGACTCAGAGTCAACATCGATGCACAAGATCAGCCTCTGGTACCATCCCAGTCGCCAATTCAGAAAAACGTGGAGCGAGGATCGTTCTATTCGATCAAGTGGTGGGGGAACCGGAGCCGGCACAGGTACGGGCACGGGTACCAGCCGTCGTCGACCTGGACGGCCGAGAAACCTGATATCGATCCATGATCTGCGGGCCCTCCTCCCGTCCAAGGAGGAGTTTGGCCAAGAGTATGCCATCTTTGGTGACGGTGCTGAGGTTTGTGAACACAACGCCAAGGTTGCCGAAAAATATGGTGCCAAGGACCTCGTTCATGTCTGGCGCTACTTGGGTCTTTTGCTCAAGAGGGGAATCCCGCTCGAGTTTCTTGCGCACAACCAGAGGCGCGAGTCTATCCTGATCATAGCCCACGATGTGGTAACCAAGTGCAGTGGAGATAGCTCTCTGTCTGATGTTGTTGAAACAGGTGGCGGCCTCTCAGGCAGAGTCAAATGGGGCGGACACCCTCTCGCCAAGGGATTCATTGTGGATTTGTTTGACTACTTTGAGAAAATTGCCGACATTCAGATGCTGGCTATGCTCTCGTGCATATTCGGCGACTCTTCTGCTGAGGATAGTGTTGCCTACTTCGAATCTCACCTAACACAGCCAGACACACCGCTCCCGTTTAAGGCGCCGTCGTTTTCCCTCGATTACTTCCCGACAGACACCTCAGTCTGGAACATTTACAGCCGAAGCTACACTAATTCCGCTACTACGACCCCTATGACTATGCATACGCCACACTATGCAGGATCTCAAGCTTCTGATGAAGGGCTATGGAACGGAGACCCGGCGTCCAATTCGTATTCTTGCGGAGAGACGCCGCCAAACAAGTTCAAGGGCTATCTCGGAGAGCTTGAGCCACCTCCCAGCGTGTCCACCTCACCCAATACACGCTTTGTCCGGGCAAATTCAGGCTTAGCATCGGCGTTTGCAGCAAACCTCCCTCGGTCCTTTACTACAGGGAGCTCATCATCGCCGCCGGGTCAGGGGAGGAAGAAACCAAGCCCTGCTGAGACTATACTGAGTAGTCTTGCACCGAGCATGGGAAATGTGGGGTGGAGTGTCTCGACGGCGATGGATTCCAGCGGTGGCAGAACGTCCCTGTCTGACGACGAATACCGTAGGGACGAATTTTTGCCTTTGGTTCCGATAAATGTTTCGGTTACGATGGAAGATCAAACCATCTTTGACGATGATGGGTGGCTGAACACGCCCCTCCTTGAGCCAAGTAGAGCCGACATCTATGCGAACTATCGGTACGCGTATGCCGAGATGCTACAGATGTGGAACCAGCCTCTAGCTCGATTGGAGATTATGAAGTTCAACGTTCTTAAGGAGGACACAACTGTCGGGCACATGGATGGCAGCTCCACGACGCTCCACGACGGGGCGAGTGGTAACGTGTCTGGCCATCACCCAAGCTCCTCCCCCATTGCGATGGGAAAACGGGATCAGCTCCAGGCCCTCTTGGCTTCAGGTCGTGGCATCGATGTCACAGGAGTCTGCCGGATCCACGAAACACAGCTCGAGCCGCTGCGTTATACATCTACAAACTCGACTGCTGGCGGAGCTGTGGGAACGTGCGACCGCTGTCACCGCCTGCAGAGCCAGCTTCGGTGCGTTTACTGTCTCGAGCCAGTCGATGCCCTGTTCCCTCCTTGTTTGGCATGCGGATGCGCTAGTCATGAGGCGTGCCTTGCAGAGTGGCACGCGGCTGGAGAAACCCAATGCCCTGCAGGTGACGAGTGTAACTGTGTTGAAGAGGCAGCGGACGGCCAGGTTGAATCATGGGCTGCTCTCCAGGGAGCCATGTTGAAGGGTCACAGACACCTTCCACTGTTGCCCGGACCAGCCCTGGGTAGTGACGATGAGTCAAAAGTGAGTGGCGGTTGGGAGAGAGTCGAACCAAACGTGCCAAGCAGGATGCAAGGGCTATCAGCTGCCAGCATCAGCTTGGGGAGTCGACTGAAGAAGTCGGCAGGAGACTGGTCGCGGGCTTCAAGTTTGCGAAAGCCCGAAAGGAGTCGATTTTGATTTGGCGACAATCTATGCTGTAATCTTAGTGACGGTGTGTTTTGATACAACAAGTGTCTGGTGCATAGGTTGTTGGGTATGGGACAAGGACACCTTTTTGAATACATGAATCTCCTATTTGGGATAGGGCTTGCAGTTCGTCACACGTTCGACTGTTCACACGTTCGACTGTTCACCTGTTCACCTGTTCACCTGTGTCTAAGCCGGAATGCCAATAGGAAGGGAGCGCCAACTCTCATGTCCGGCGACAAACAACAGGTGACTCACTCAATAGCAAATAAATAAGCCAGAGCCGCAGCGTGAATCACAGAATCACCAGCACCACCGGGTGTCTTGCGGTCTGTTGTGGTTGCCACCGCGGTCGTCCTACCTTGGGGGACACATCAGCGCCTCGTCACCTTGAAAATTCCACCTTTCTTCCTCAACATCGGCCCTCCTTCAATTGTTCATTTCTACAAACCCTCCGTCCTGGCATCCTCCGAATTATCCGAACCCTGTTGATGGAGATGCGGTCTTACGATGCCAACCTGGGTATTTCTGTCCCGATAAGTGGATGGTACCAGCCGATCATACTGGCTTTGGGCGCTCTCGGGGGTTTGGCGACCGTGGCAGATGTAGCGTGGAAATTGTACACCAAGTTCTGGAAAACCAGGATACCCAAGGACGAGGATGAAGCGCATGATACGGATATCGAGAAACTGATGCGAGAAATCACAACCCTGTCTTGCCAGTACGTTTCAGTGCTCCGGTTTTGAGGAATGTTTAAACTAATCAAGTGGAAGGTTGTATGAGAGAACCAAAGAAGCCGACGTTGCCCTCGAGGTGGAGTACCTGCTTGAGAATACCAAACTCAATAGGCAACGTCGCTCGCGACTTGAAGAGAAAATCACGCTGCTCGAAATTTGGCAGGAAGAAATCACCCGGCTTCAAACACGGCTCAACTACCACGAGCTAGATCTTCGAGATATAGTAGACCGTTGCAAGGCAGCCGTCGTGGACCTAAACAGAACGATTGAGGCCCATGGATCGAACAGACATGGACTGTACGGCAAGGCTTGAAGATGACAGTTTTGGCTGGCTTGATGGAGGTAATGGAATGACAAGATAGACGAGCGATCTACAATCAATGTTTATCCGGATTGAGTACAGTTTGTCCAGCAGCCAGCTTCTCGAGGTTCTTGAGCAGCAGGTCCGAGAGGTTATCCCAGTACTTGGCCGACTGCCAGGCAATATGCGGCGTGATGAAGATGTTGGGAGCCTTCCACAGCGGGTGGCCCTTGGGAAGCGGCTCCGGGTCCGTGACGTCGACGGCGGCGCCGCGGATGAGGCCCGACTCCAGCGCGTGGACGAGGGCTTCATTGTCGACGATGGCGCCGCGGGCAATGTTGGACAGGAACGTCTTGTTGCGGTTGCGGCTGAGGATCTGGAACTGCTCGGGGCCGAAGAGCCCGCGGGTGTCGTCGTTGAGCGGTAGAGACACGACGAGGAGATCTAGGTCCTGGCCGAGGAAGTCGTTGATGGCGTCCCGCGAGGCGCCCGAGAACCACTTGGCCGGGATCAAGCCGTCCGGGTCGCCGGTGCCGGGCACGCAGTAGGTGTCGTCACGCCGGGATTCGGGCGTGGACCGCTCGCGGCGAGTGTAGGCGTAGACTTCCATGCCGAGAGCCTGGCCGAGACGGGCACATTGTCTTCCGATGCCGCCGTAGCCCAGGATGCCCCTGAGTGAGAGATTGTGAGATAATGGATGAGAGGTGACATGTATATGGGAGCTTACATTCTGCGGCCGGTAGAGACGTTTACTTCCATCTCGAGCCGTGGTCGCCAGAGTTCTTGCTTTTGCTGCTCGGCGTAGACCTGGAAGTGGTGTTCGTGAGACAACCAAGTGCCGATTACCCACTCGGCGATCTGAGGTCTAATCGCAAGTTAATGAGTGGCCAATTGTAGTTTCCGAGACGTATAATATAACACATACGGTTGACAGCCGCTGGCGTTGCTAAAGATGACGTCGGGATCCAGATACTTGGGATGCTTCACCCAGGCGTCGGTGCCAGCCGAAGCGGTCTGGAAGAACCACACATTGGGGATATCTTCTGGCTTGGGCACGTGGTAGATGCACATCATGGTGACGCCGACCCATTGCTCGGCTGTGAGATTTGGCGGCAGAAGCTGGCCGTTCTCAACGGGCGTCTCAACCCATCGGACTTGGAGATGCGGGAACTTGACGCGCACGCCCTCGAGGAACTGCGGCGGCGCCTGGCTGGGCAGGTAGACGAGGAGCACGTCGCCCTTGAAAGCCATTGTTGAGTTGCGAGGCTGTTGATTTGTCTGCGAGATGGCTTCTCCTCCTTGATTCTGGAGTTGCGTTGTTGGTGCGTGAGTTGACAAGAGTTGACGTCGATTAAACGCAGCGGGTACGCCAGCTCGATGAAGTTGGTGGCGGAGACGGGCCGACGTAAAACTAGCTGCGCATCTACGGCTCCCAGCAATAGTTGTAGATGTCTTGATTCCACGCCCTACCAGGAACATGGCAAACGACAAGAAGATGAAGTCTTATACCTGAAAAAAGAGAGAGGGGAACTCTCGAATTAAAGCGTCAATTTGTCGGATCCGTTTCTCCCCCCGCACCGGCCGCTTGAACGAGACGATGGATCGTTGACGCGATCAAGTTAGTGGCAGCAGTGGGACAAGGGCCCACACAAGTTGTACACGATTACGCCCTATTGCGCCCTTTGCGGAGATAAGTGTCAACTTGAGTTTCGGGAACAAGGAACAAGGGACAAGGAGCAAGGGACAAGAAATCCTGTGATCCGCCAAGAGAAATTATAAGACCTATTGCGGCACGTTCGGTCAAGCTGTGAACACTCGGCTTTGTCTTCAACCGGCCTATCGCTTATTGCAGACACACACCAGGTTGTTCACATCGCGAGAAGAGCCATTGCCTTCAGAAGAAGAAGAAAGGAAGAAGAAGAAGAAGAAAAAAAAGGGAATTTGTTATTCATGCTATCTATGATCGTCTCAAAAAGATACAAGTTTCTCCTAGCTCGGTGGTTAGATCCCCAAAACACTATCTTCCTTCACAGGCTCTTAACAGCCAATCTATCTGACATCCCCGCCGCTACTAATCCCCGCGGCGTTTCAGGGTTCGTGCGAACTGTTGGTTATAGTTGAACGTGACCCGCGTCAGCTGCCACAGCGCCCGGATCTTCTGCGTTCTCCTGCCCTCTCCTGCCGAGTACTCCTTGACTCGCTCCCATCCATGATACGACTCGTCGGGCGCCGTCGACTTCTGGCCTGGCCGGATCACCCACACGCGAACCGCCACCTCTGGTAGCACGCCTTGGCTATCCACGCCCATCTCGAGGTGATCCTTCACGTCGTGATATGCCAGCGGAGTAAACTCGACTCGCTTGGTGTCCACAAAGAAGCGGAATCCGGCCCAATGACCTCCGACCGAGGTTGCATTCTTCGAATAGCCCATGAGGCCGATGCGATATATGAACCAGTCCAGCATATGAGAAGGCGAGTGTCCATGCTCTCTGGCGAACTCAGCTGCGAATTGGTCTCTCCGTATAATGGCGAGCCTGTTCGCATACCGGTTCATGTCACCGGGACCGTTCGTCGGCCACTTGACTCCCGTATCTCCTGGGATCCCGTTTTCCTGGAAGTGCTGTTCAGCCTCACCGAGGGCGGCCGGATCCTATCCGATCGCCAATCGGGCCGGGTACGGCGCACTGATTGGCTGGGGATCGTGCATTTGGCACCCGGGGATCCAGAGAATTGGGTATGCTTTCTCGCACAGCATCGTGTACTCATGGAGGTAGGGGTGATTATAGAGCTGGAACCACCCTATTTTACTCCTCATGCGAAAGCGCTCCCAGTGGAAGTTGTAGAGATGCGGCCATTTGAAAGTAGAAACCACTTTTCGAAGCGGCGATCGACGATGCGGGAAAGGGGGGAGCCTGAGGAAGGAGGTGAGAAGGGTGTCGTGAACAGGATCCATCCGAACCCAGCTGAGCAGCGAGTCCCGGAGCCAGAGAGGGTGAGTGGCTAGGGCTATAGCCCGAGCTTCACGGTTGACATGGCTAATGTCGCGGGCATCGCCTCTGAGAGGCTGCTTATTGCCTCCATCGCACATGAGCTGTATAGTCGTTGGTGGCATAGCTTCGAGCCAAATCTGATGGCGGATGTCATAAGGCAGGTCTCTAAATCTGAACCCGGACGAGCCTGCGTCGGGCGATGGGCCTGATTTGTCGTGCTGGTAATCCATTTCGGACGGGAGGTTGTCTTCCTGTATCGGAGATGGGCCTGGATTGTCGTACTGGTAATCCATCTCGGACGGGAGGTTGTCGTCCTGTGTCTGGGAAGGGCCTGGATTGTCGTACTGGTAATCCATTTCGGGTTGGGGGTTGTCTTCCTGCATCGGGGAGCGCGAGCCTCCAGCCCCAGGAGTGGGTTTGGTTATGCCGACTAGCCTTGCTTGTGTTGTTCTGAGTTGCAGATGTAAGTTGATGGTCGTTAGAGGAAGAAGTGAGTTCCAGGAAATCGGCTCCAGGGATAAGTCCCTCGATCCATCGAGTGTTCGGGTGATAACTAGAACACCTTCGGGAGTACAGAATACACTTTAAAAAGAAGAACAAGCGAGGAAGAAGTCAAAACGTCCCGAGCGCGTTCCGTCAATATGTTTGTTCAAGAATGTTGTAAACACCAGGCAGCAGAGCTGGGTCTGAGTAATCATGAACACTAGCCCATACCGGCGCATCCCTCAGTTCTCAGTCCTGATGCAAATAAGAGGTGAGTCTGGAAATGCTACTACGAGTTGGTCAGCATCATGTCAACAAGACCAGTGCCATCTCTGTCGTATAACTCATTCCCATTAATTCCTAATTCCTTAACTCTTAGTAAAAAGGGTCACGCCCATCAGGGGTACAAGCCCGGTTCTGTCCGAACCCGAGCCATTCGTTCCAGAAGGTCTATCCCTTGGTTCGTATAAATCTCAATAGCCGGAAGAGGGCAAACCTGCGTCTCGGCTCTAGAGTCCACACCTTTATAGATGGCAAATTCTCGGCTCTATGAGTTCGGTGTTCTCACTTCGACCTCGAAGCCAATCCAATTTATATAGGCTTTGGTTAAGTGGTCAACCCAGAAGGTTCTCCGTGAGACCCAAATATCCTCGCGGCCCGGTTTCGCATAAGGTTGTCGCAAATAACCAATCACCAGTGCCCTGATTTTTCGCAATGTATTCAGGGCAAGGTGTGGTCTTGGATAGAGCCAAAGCAACCAAATAGTAGCTTTTCCTAAGCGAGGTGTCTCCCTTCGAAAGTCTCGGGTGTCCTGTTGACGTTCAGCACGACCAACCGCCGTCCACTTCGCACTGTCGGTTCACTTTGTTCCCCTTCCATGGCGTCTGATCTCCCATCCAGACTCGCTCCATCCCTCCCACTGTAGGTCGAATGTTAGGATCCTTTCCACCAGCACCCATCGCATTCTGTTCTCGCATGTGCGGTTACCCTTAACCTTCTCCTCGTCGACGTGCCACGGAAGTATTCGCACCCACTCTTTGCCGTCCGTGGGCGCCTCGTACTTTCCATCGATAAAAGTGACCTTGGAAACCATTTTGCTGCGTTCCTTGTTGAGCTCGTGACAATCCATCTTCCCACAACGGCCCTCGTTCAAAACTCCCCTGGCTTCGGGGTCGTCCAGGTCCAGGGTGGACATCTCGATGATGTTCTCGTCGACCCAATACCTGAATTGCTTCGCGAGCTGCTTCAACCGCGCTTCGTATGGAGCAGCCATGTCGACGTGAATCATCCATGCTGGGTCAATTTCTCCGACCTTGACAATCCATAAATCTTCCAGGTTGGGAAACCAAAACCGGTCGAATTCGATCTTGCCAAAATCCCGTTGTCGATAACATGCGGAAAGGTAAACCGAATAATGATAGGGCCCATCTACCCGTCCGTCGTCAGGGAAGCAGTCCCAGTATGCCAGTCTCTTTATCCGGGGTGCTAGGCCCTCGAGGAATGGATCTGGGGCTTGGTCCGAAATCTTGTGGTCGCAGACGAGGATGTCTCTGTCAAAGTCGAAGTATGAGCCAAAGCCGATGGGCTCATACCCTTGCCGGGTCTCTGTTCGGGCCTCTATATTGAGTTGAGTGACGCTAGGCAAGGGGTAGGACCGGTGGTTCTGGACCAGGTCACCGAACAAGACGACCCGGGGTTCGACGGCGCGGGACCATATCTTGAGGCGTAATTCCGTGGGGAGGGAGCCGAAGCTGGCCATTGAAGAGGACCTGTCATCTTCCGGGCCCTCGGTGCCACATGGGAGGGTAGGGTGTATAGGAATCATGCTTCGAGGATGGAGTACAGATGTCAGACGGTGGAGGTAACGAGAGATACTCGAGACGTTTGTTATTGAGCAAAAAGTCCCGGGCAGCGGTTTTAATCACACCTCGGCCAGCAAATTATCGAGCAGGGGTTTTGACAAGGACGGAAATGGTGTCGTACATGTTGGGGGGACGGCCGTTTGCGGCATTCCCGGGGCGGGGAAAATAATGATCCCCTTGAAGCCATCGTGGGACGGTGATGTTGATACTGTGCCACAGCCACCCAAAACCGGGATGGCTCACCGACACCGCTTCTAGCGGTTCGATAGCGGCATCATGCATGGCCGGACTTGTTCCCTCGGTCAGACAACCAATCAGGATGCTCTCCAAGGGAGAGACTGGTGATGAGACCAGGGTGAGGCGCAGATGGTGCAAGACGTCCACTGGACGATCACACGTAGGTATCGGGTATTTCGCGCCTCTTAGCTTGTGTAAAAAGCAACGCCGGCTGACGCCACGACCCGTCCCTTCCAACAAACACCGGGATTTGGAGAGGCTATCAGGTCTCACTGTGAACGTGACGTATCTTGCCCTCGTGACGGTATCCAGTCAATTAAGAGCCGAGTTCGCCGCGATGTGAAACTCTGTCTCCGCTGGACGCTCACCGGTGCGGGATTGCAAAAGACCTCGTCTCAGACAATGGTCTGATGTGATAAAAATGTTGGCAGGCTATCCTAGACGGTGGCTGCATGGGGATACGCGCCTGGCGCCCCAGAGGAGCAAGCTCGGTGGGAGCAGGAGGCGACGTGCTGCCAGGACGGAGAAAGCCAGTATCAGGGCGGAGGTTGGCACGGAGTACTTGACGCAAGCAGACCGGGTGGCGCTGGAGAGCCGGGGTCCACGAGTGCTGGGGAATGGGGGAATGGGGGAATGGCGACTGGGGGATTCCTCACGCGGGAAGGGGTTCCTGTCCGGAATTCCTCACCATCATGTCTGGCTTGTTCCTACCGATGTTGATATCATGATCCGTCGTCAGCCATTTCGACGGTGATACCGAACCAAGGAGACGGGACGACGGGTCAATTGGACACCGCTGGTCCCTCCCTTCCCTTGGTATGTGCGAGGCTTGGGGCCCCTGTGCTCGGTCGGTGGCAATGTAGTGCTCACAAGACCTCTCTGTGGGACGGGTTGGGGTGCCTGTCTCACGTCGAAGTGAGGCGGAAGGGCTTCAAGGGATGCGGGTAGCCCCGCGAGTGGATCTCGTGAGGTTGAGGCGGGAGGGTATGCGATTGGTGCCGCCTGACCGGTTCCGGGACCATCCAAGTAGTTCAAGGACGAACTCCCTGTCCGAGAGGCGTGTGATTGGCAGGCAGATCTGGGATTTGACAGCCTTGGAATTTTTCGAGATCGGGCCAGGCTGAGAAGACGCGGTCAACGTGCGGGAAGTCCGGGACCGCAACAAGATCGCCGCCTCCATGGCCGACGGCTGGGATTGCGGAGGCGGGCTCAGAACTACAAGGCCTTGCCGACCCAGCACCCTCGTCTCCCGTGGTCATTGCCGGTCCCGGGACCAGGTATTTCAAATCTCGAGCTGTTAGGATCCGGGGGAAACAAGGTCGATTGGCTGCAAGGTCAAGGAGGCTGCACAGCTCTGGGCAGGGGTGTGGTGGTATCAGTGTGACAGGTTGACAAGACTGCATTCCTCGATGCTCTGGGCCTCGGATAAGAGGAGGCAGGTGATGGTGATGGCGGTGGCCCTTTCATTGCCAACCATTGCCAAGGCGGACTGGTCAAACAAAGGGGTTAATCACAAAAGTTCCCACGGGCGTGATGACTGGTTCCAGGCTGATGTGTCCTCGGTGTCACCGTATGTCTCCTTCTGCGTCTGTCTGTCACCGTCTCAGATAACCATCGGTAGGCGCAGGCTAGCCACGAGACCAAGCTGCACTGGAAGCCATTGAATGGTGCTTTCGAGGGCACAGACCCCCGAAGCTCAGCTGCTATGGTATGGCGGGCTGGTTGGCTGTGTGGCTGTATGGCGGTATTGATGTCTGACTGGTTGGTTGGCTGGTTGGCTGGTTGGTTGGCTGACTGGCTAGCTGAGAATGTGAAATGTTCCTGTCGTCATCTGGGATGCATGGTTTGCAGAGCCCAGGTCATTGGCGCGGGATGTGATGATATACGTTTAAGGCAAGGCTTCCAGAGCCCTGAGGCGAACCCGAGGCGAACCCATGAGCCACGAGGATGGAGACCGGGCCGGCGTGCCTGCCAGGGTGAGCAGCGGAGTGATCAGTCAAGGGGAGCGCAGGAAGCGCAGGGAGCGCCGGTAGCACATGCGTAGTAGTGGATCGTGGGGGATCGAGCCATGAAGCTTGGCTCGAGTGCTCGGCCGGTGACATTTGAGGTTGAGGATGGTTGAGGTTATGGCTGAGGCAAGGATTGAGGTTAGGGTTGGGATTAGGGTTGAGAGCGGCCGAAGACTGCGTTGAGAGAGGGAAGTAGCGGGTTAACTTAGCCGTCACCCAGCTGGAAGACGCCCAACCAGGATTCCACGCTGTAACTTAAGCCGCCTGCGCCCTTGTTATCTTTTCACCAGTCGTCTGCCCCGTCTAGAGGCGAGAGAATACAGCCAGAAAACAGGTTTCCATCCCTTCCCATCCCTTCCCGCACAGTCATGCAGCCACCCCTACTGCATGGCGTTCGGGAGCCAACGGGAGACGGCAACATGCTGCTGGTTCATGCGTGCGCGGGGGATACAGGACGACTATTCTTCCCGCCCGTTGACTAATAGATGTAGCCATCCTGACCCGCGCAATCCTCACACGAGTCGAGTATAGCGCCTGGACGCTGCGCTGCGAGCTGGGAGACTCTACGACGGGGCTGTTAATGGGCGGAACGCGCCTGAGCAGACGCGCCTAGGCGGCCTACAGGTAGCTAGTGCGATCCGCCGCCCCTCACAGGCGCTGCTTTGCCCTGTGGCAATCGCCACAGGCTGCCCACTAAATCTTCGGTGACCCACCCACTGCAGCTTGACAAACCATCCACGCAGCATCATCCCGAGTCGGCCTGTGTCTCTGCAGACTGCATCAACCAGCTCGACGCTTGTCTCGTCGCCCCCCGACCTCTCCCGCCCGATCGCCGCATCTCACCGCCGCCGCGAACGGCCTGTCGTAGGCCTCCAAGGCCAAAGGCTTGAGCATGCCCTCCCCCACCGACGACGAGACCTCGTTCCCCTCGCTCAATGGCTCCGCATCTCTCCACGCCTTCGGCCGCTCCCACCTCTCGCCCGACGATGCCTTCGTCTCGCCCCCGCGTCCCCTTCGGAGCGAGCGCAGCAGGAGTCGCAGGCGGAAGCGTCCGTGGAAGAAGCTGATGTGGGTGAAGCAGTCGTGTGCGTCTTGCCCATAACCTCCCACTCCTATCTTGGCTCAAGTGACTGACGCTTGTGGGATGCTTATAGACCCTGACAACTACACCGACCAAGCAACTTTTCTCGAAAACCTCCAACTCAACCCCCGACTAAAGCCATACGATTTCTGGCCCCTCGTTGCCGACTCGACGGTTATCCTGCAACATGTCTGCTCCGTCATCATCTTCATCGTTTGCTTCGTCGGCATCTTTCAGTTGCGCGTGTCACCCGTCTCAGTCACCAGCTGGAGCAGTGGTGCCACATTCGTGGGCTGGATTCTATGGGAGCGCTGGCTATCCGAGGCCGACGACCGCGACGAGCTAGGAGGCGTGGGTGGCACTGTGACGGGGAGATCAGGCAGCATGAGGCGACCAGGTCGTGCTGGCAGTATTAGGCGTCCTCCATTGCGGGTTGACTCTGCGCCATCGACTGTCCCTTCAGCTGCAAGTTCGACGACCAACCTGCATCTCGCGGTTCGGCGGCCTCAATCTGGGTCGACGACCTCTCTGGCTTCGCACAATGGCAGCGGCCTCTCGCATACGCCCCGAACGAGCCAAGAACACCTCCCCGAACTTCCGCCTCCTTTTCCAGTGGAAGAGAATCGCTCCCACCAGAGGTTGGAAACCATCAAGTCAGCGCTACTCATCTACTGCACCCTTCTCGGACTCAGCCCCATACTCAAGTCTCTGACGCTGTCCACCTCCAAGGACAGTATCTGGGCCATGTCCTTCTGGCTGCTTGCCATGAACATCTTCTTCTTTGACTACTCAGGAGGCGTGGGTGCCAAGTTTCCTGCTTCTCTATCGACCAATGCTGCGCTCATGGCTTCGACCGTGCTAGCCAGCCGGTTGCCCTCTACGAAGCATGTCTTTAGTCTGACCCTCTTCAGCATTGAGGTTTTTGGTCTGTTCCCAGTCTTTCGGCGCTACGTCCGGCACCGCAGCTGGAAATTCCATGTGCTGTTATCCGTCTTGCTGGTGCTGGGGGCCGGTCTCGGTGTCGGTTTGATCCTGGGCGACACCAAGGGAACAGGTGGATGGCCATGGAAGAGTGGCTTCGTGGGTATGGTCGTGGGAGTATTGATCGCCGTGCTGGCCACGGGAGGGTGCAGTTGGTGGCTCATTGGGCTGCAAAAGTACAAGAATGAGATACGAGGACCATGGGATCCAGCGAGGCCGATAATCATGAGCAGACCCCGCTGGGATGAGGATTCATAGACGTATAGATTACCCTAATGTCTAATTACGCTGCATGCGCTTCTGATGAATGAATTACATTGACCCCCGGTCTCATTGTTTGGTTGATCGTCTCGTATACTGAACCTCGACATGGGATATATCGGGGTCGTTAAAAAAAGGAAACCCGACAAAGGAGAGTCAGGATAGGATATGGGACCGAGACTTGGGACATGGAAAACGGACGAAGGACCGAACATCTTGTCCTAGACACTGGTACTCGAACTATATCTTGCTGATCGGATGCACTTAACCAACCCGAAGGGTTCAGCTGTGTGGAAGAATATGGATTGGATGACACGTCTGTCCATTGACGCGTCATCCTCCCCTGCGTGGCTTAGAAGGTAACACGCCTTTCTGTTCAGCCGACGAAGAAATACAAAGGACTCTCTCTCCAGAACGCTTTGAGAATTCCGCATGGACCTACTGTCTTTGATGCACTGCCACTTACTTGTCTTACCGAAGTGAACACCTCGGATGCCAGTTAACCTATGAACAGGCCATCATCGCTGCAGCGTACATCGCACGGCAGTTGGAACCCAGTCCAGTTCAATCCCGTCCCGCAAGTCCGTTTCATTGCTTTAAGCAGTTCGGGTCGTGATACCGACACAGGCCATCCCCTCCCCTCCACCCCTGTCCTTCTCTCAACCTTGCAAGAGCTTAATTGATGATTTTACGTACCGGTATCCCGCAGCTGCACTGACCTGAATGCGCCCGCCAACAAACGAAACGATCGGCGTAGGAAATTGTAAGGAAACGCGAGTGAACTATAACATGGGGTGTGTCTGAGACAATGAGCCGAGAGAACCGCGGGCTAAGACTGGGCAAACGGCCAAAACACCGGCAGATGATGGCAGAAGCATGGAGGCGGCGGCGTGTTTTGCTGGAAGGAATCGTGGGACATTGATTTTGTCCCAGTACGGCTGATGACTGACGACTGCTTCTTTTGGCGGTGCCTGCTGCTATGTGCATTGATCCAATCCCGTCCTGCACGGCTGCCGCTCGCGCTCGTATTAGAAGGGCTGCAGAGACATGCATGCATGTATGCGTGTCCGTGATACTGATCGGTAGTGCTCTCGTGGCCGGGGAACCCAAAAAGGTGACATTTCACTTTTCACTACGGAGTATGCACCAAGGCTTACGAATCCCAGGGTTGTCATCATGAGACGGGAAGTCGGTGCGAATGTCCAGCTCTGGGATGTACAAGGGGCCGAGCCGAACCAGAGACAGGTCTCTCTCTCTTTCTCTCTCTCTCTCTCTCTCTCTCTCTCTCTCTCTCTCGCAATGACTTGGAACCATCACCAGATTCCCAAATTAGCAACACCAGTTCGGCCCAGCAAATGTCTGGTTCTGCCCAGGGTCCATATGTATCAACGGGACATGTACCGGTACCACAGCCAGCGAACCTAAAACGGCCCTGCTTTTACCCAGTTTTTGCCTTGGGCGTGGTGGTGGTGATAGGATGAGCTGTAAGTAAGCAGGCATCCCATCCATGGCTCAATTTCATCTGGATTCAACCGGTACGGCCACAATTCCCCTCACCTTCTGACTGATCACTGCACCAATTATACATCGTGGATTTATGGGTATCCCCCTTCCGTCGCCCAGCTCTGTAGCTAGTCGACGCAAATAAGCCTCGGGCTACTGAAAGCTGGTCCGTTCAAGCCATCATCCTAGATTCCTAGCGAGATGAGGATGGAGGGTTGTCTGAGTTTGTCTTTCTTTCCCTCTCTCCGAGAAAAGACATGATTCAAGTCTTGTAATTTCATACCGCCGCAGTTGTCGACCGCTATTCACTGTGATTTATCGCCAGGTCTCTCGGTCCGTGGCGTGTTCTACCAACATCGGGTCCCCTGCTGCTGCTGCGAGTGGTCTCTGCACCTTTGCCCCATGATCACCGACCAGGGCATTCCCCCCAGCCAATCCAACCCGCATTCCCTGCCTGCTCTCTCTCTGGCGACGCCTTACAGCCCAGTAGAGTACGGTACATGATGGCCTATCCCGTTCCTGGAACGTGAGATGAGCTTGTCACCAAAAGGCCCCGAATAAAAACCTTGCCACGTCGTAAGGCTTGATTGATCCCTGGGGATGCTTCATCCCAGCGCGTCGTTGCTTTGCCGTTGTCGGGGCACCGCCAGCGCGTCGGCCACCAGCCCGGCCAGCCAGCCAGCTAATAAAGCCAGTCAAAGTCAATTCAGCTCAAAAGCCTCAACGGAAATCGGCACGGGCTTCGTAATAATCGTAAACTAGCCCTAGTCCAGGCCCAACATGACGAGAATGGCACGGCCGCGTTCAGCGAGCGAGTCAAGTTAGGCGAAACGTGAGCCATGGCTCGTTATTAGCAGCATGTACCACATACAAGTCAAGTGAACCCACACCACCACCACCAACTCAATCAACCACGCTACCCCAACCCGTCTCCGTACTATTTGCTCTCTTTGCACCATGACAGGGCGTAGCTTTCAGTGGCGTTGCACTGAGACGCCAAGGAGCAGGTCCGTCCAGGGCACAGGGGCCGCCATGTTCCAAGCTCCGACCAGCCGACATGGGAGCTTAGGAGCTCTTCCGGGATGGCTTCTGCCGCCGGCTGCTCGCTTCGTCGGGTCCAGAATGCCATGGCTTCTGGGGTAGCAAGGACCTGCCGCTGTCTGAATTGACGGCTTCCAGACGCAGTAGTCCCGCAGGCATCCGACATATATAAAAGCCTCTGGCCGACCTAGCTGGTTGGGCGTTCTCCCTCCAACACACCACCAGAACGTACATACTCCCATACATACGCCTACTCGCGCCTCAGCTACAATCGTTTAACCAGTCTCCCACTCGTCGACCAGTCCGTACACACATTCAAAATGAAGGCCGCTTTCTTCGCCCTCGCTGCTGCTGGCCTCGTTGCTGGCCAGAACCTCAGCGGCGTTCCCGAGTGTGCTGTAAGTGCTACCCCAACATAGCATCGCCCTAGCAACCTGCAAACACCTGGCTTCCGCTGTCAACCTCTACAACGCACACAACTGATCATGTCCTCTCTAGGTTAAATGCATCACCGACGGCATCAAGGAGACGAACTGCGATCCCACCGACTCCGGCTGCCTGTGCTCCGCCGAGACCCAATCCAAGCTCGCCGCGGCCGCCGGTCCATGCCTGCAAAAGGCCTGCTCGAGCAGCGACCTCCTCAAGGCCCTGGACGCTGCCGGTGCTCTCTGCGTCGCCTACTCTGCCACTGCTGGCAGCGGTACTGCGGTAGCTACCGCTAGCTCGACCGCTTCGGAGACCGGCACGACGACCAAGGAGACTACCAAGGAGACCACCGCCGCTGCCTTGACCTCCAGCTCCGCGCTGACTCCCACCAAGAACGCTACCAAGAGCAGCGAGGCCACCAAGACTGAGAGCGGTAGCTCCTCCGAGACCACCGGATCTGGCTCCAGCTCCGGCTCCGGATCTGGCGGCTCCTCCACCACCGGGTCGGCTTCCCCCAGCCAGACCAACGCTGCCGCCATTGCTGGCCCTGCCGTTGGCGCCCTGCTCGCCGTCTTCGCCGCCGCCCTTGCTCTGTAAGCACAGAGTTAAGGGTTGTACCCATATACGGGATAGGAGGAAACAGAGATGTGTTGGGAACTTGAACTTCTTGGACTTGGATGCGAATCCTGGACTAATGACGTGTTGTATGAGAACGTGCCACGGGATACGATACTTGTGAAGGCTGATTGAGACGGGGGATTTTGTCTCGTCAACTAGGACTTAATAACATGGCCAAAATTAATGATAGAAATGCATTTGCTTGAACATATCAAGCATCCATCGAATCCCATTACAAGCCTGGAGATGCTGTGATACCGACTGCAGCCATGTTTCCCTATTTATGTATAAATCTAACTATCGATCTGCCACCCTCTTTGTTAGGGTCTAGGCCTAGCAAGTCGCTTCGACCTTCTCCAACTCCACATCAACCAGCCATGGCAGCTGGACCGGCCGATATCGTATG